>NW_025335761.1:8057354-8075425 GCF_004798865.1 Varanus komodoensis
CTATTACATTTATGGGGGATTGTTTAATGTGTATTTTGCATTTCAATTCCTATTTCAGAAATCTTCATCACCAATTGAAGGACCTATCTGGAGTGCTTTCATAAACATGCTTAAGGGGTTCTTTTTGGGTTTGTTTTTGTTGTTGTTGTTGTTTTTTGAATATTTGCTTTCTCGTCCTTTTTATCAGCTTTCCCTATTGTAATATATGAACAATTCAGACTTCCCTAGATAATACTGCGAGGGGTACTGATCCATAAAACTAAACTAATAAAGGTCTCAAGTTTCATGTTGCCAGTGACCTTGTGTGAACTTCCACTTTATACCATTTGTATTTGTTGCCTTTTTTCTCCCACACAAACAGCTTTGATATAAATCTCCCCCTTACACACAAAAAAGGAGAGTGAAAAATGCTGCTGACAAGGTGAGTCATTTATCTAGCACCTTGGTGACTCATCTACCTGTCACTAGAAGCACAATATAAGGAAAGCCATGGGAAGAGATGAACACCTAGAGGTCTAATTATCCATGTATAATACTCTGTGGTCTACTTGATTGGTGTTCATTTTTAGATCCATGGAACAGAAGGCTCTATAGGTTCAGGATTAATCCTTTCAGAAAAATACACTGGGGAATGGAATAGAAGAACCACCACTTAAAGTATACATTGTTAAGGTAGATAGCACATGCTTGCACTATTAACAATTAATATTGTATTAATATTGAATGCTTGTGCAAACCTGCTAGAGCATAGAGAGCATATCACCTATTCCAACCCCCTCTCCAGTCACAAACCTTAGAAGAAAAATGAAAAAATAGAGAAAGATGGTCTCAATTTATGGTTAAAGAAGGATTTTAAAATACAGTAAGGACAAAGCTTTAAAAAAACTTACTTCATTTTGATTTTCAGGACTTGAAAACTTCCTCTTGTTTGGAGCAATTTTGAATACTTGATGAAAACTCATTGTTTTGATCCTGTCCTTTGTATCATTTTCCTTCTTTGGGGTTTCACAGTCATTAGCTTCAATTGCCTACATAGTTTTTTTACTATGGTGATTCACAATTTTTTACTACTAAGTTACATGACTACTAAGTCACAATGGCTCTCATTATGGTAGCCTTCTAAGAAGCCAAACAATCCATGTAGCAATATTTCATTCTCAAAAAACAGCCTTTGTTGGAACCACTGGCAAATGGGGCTTCTCTGCCCGCTCCCCACCCCATCTTGCAACATCATATGTGTATTCTAGTTATCCAGATGAGATGCAAGTTAGGGGTTTTGTTGCTTTTTTAAATAAGTACTTTAAAAAGCAAGTGGGCAAGAACAGTCAAAGGTTGTACACTCTGATAATGAAATCCATGATCATACCATTGGGACAAGTAAGATAGTACAAGTCTGTGTAGCCCCTGCCTTCCCACTGAGTTGTACTCACAGAGTGTGTAATTAACTGTTACTGTTCATTTATTTGAACAAATCAATGAGTGCCACCTGGTGACAATCTAGCAATCAGCAGAAGGAAGAGAAGGCAAAGTGTGCTTTACAAAACTAACTCAATTCTTCTGTTTGTCTATCCAGAGAGAAATGCCGGCCACCATCTTAGAGGTTCCACCAGTTTTTAAAACTGGGTGCTTTGAAAGCAGTGTCCAAAAAACCAGGGGATTCAATGTCCTGTAATTGACTTGGGTATTTGAAAAAAATTAATTGAATTAATGTCTGCTAACTACAATACAAAGAATGTTTGGTGACTAAGATCATCTTGTTGTTAGTCGCGAAGTCACGTCCAACCCATCGCAATCCCATGCACAACATCCCTCCAGGCCTTCCTGTTCTCCATCATCCCCCAGAGTCCACCTAAGCTCACACCAACTGCTTCAGTGACCCCATCTAGCCACCACATTCTCTGCCATCCCATTCTTCATTTGCCTTCAATTGTTCCCAGCATTAGACTCTTCTCCAGGGAGTCCTTCCTTCTCATTAGATGGCCAAAGTGTTTGAGTTTCGTCTTCAGTATCTGGCCTTCTACAGAGCAGTCAGGGTTGATCTCCTCTAGGACTGACCGGTTTGATCGCCTTGCGGTCCAAGGGACTCGCAGGAGTCTCCGCCAGCACCACAATTCAAAGGCCTCAATCCTTCAGCGCTCAGCCTTCCTTATGGTCCAATTTTCACAGCCATACATTGCAACTGGGAAAACCATAGCCTTGACTATACGCACTATTGTTGGCAGGGTTCTGTCTCTGCTTTTAGTATGCTGTCTAGATTACACTACATCATATTTGTGCATGCCATAAACAAAGGAATGGCCATTTTGAGAAGTAACATCCATTTTAAGCTGGGGAAACCCTAATCCTAATCACTTTGCTCTCTTTGAAAACCTCCCCTTAATCATTGAACTTGTCAATTCGATTTGGTTTCCTTCCTGAGTCAGGAAAGCATACATTGATTCATTGGCATCACCCATTGATTTGTCCTGCAAGACAAATCTACTGTGTATTCTGTCACTGCATTCCTGGTTCTCTACAGTATTCAGATTTGCATTATTATTTTTCCAGACTGAGCCACCATGATAAGCTTCCCTGGTACAGCTGACAGTATTCCTTGCTGCTTGTATATCATGAAAGATGTGCAAGATTTTGCTTCATTGCATACAAAAATATCTTACTCAATGGGAGAAGATTGTGTACTTTTGAGTGCACACCAAAGTAGGCACCTAAATTCAGATACAAGTACTTTGCAGATTTCATACAAAGACAGATACCAGCTGAACCAAACTTCAAGGTGGAACCTGGAATATGTCATTGAACCCATTTCCACAACCCTAAATTACAGGTGTTTTTTAAGAGAATTCTCCTCTTGAGTGTTGGTGCTTCATTCATTCCTGACAAATGACTTCATATTAGTTTGTTCCTTGTTCTCCTCCATACCTTTTCCTGATGTTGTTTCCAATGCTTAAAATATAGATGAAATGAGAATTTTCAACAATAATTCAGTATAGTCAGTAGAGAGGTTTTTTTCCCTGTTACCTTTCACACTGTTGTCATTGTATTGCTCATCAAGCAGGAGAACCACACAGAAAAATATAGAGTCATTTGATTCTCATGTCTAAAAAAATCCCACAAGAACCTTTTTAGAGAGTGAGTAAGATAAGTGTAACATCAATAAAAGCTATTGTTCATTGAAATGAGAGTTCTGAAGATGAAATATTAACAGTTGAGCCAGTTTTGGGAACATCACACTGTTCTCCAGCTGCTAAAACTTACACTTGTCCTTCCTTTCAACTTTTGAGAAAACTTACTATCTCTTCCATGCCACTGTGGTCTGACTCATGGTGGCAACTCTAGCATGATGAGCTGTATGGACTGAGAAGCAGCTCATCTTCCCACCTGCCCCCATTACTGAATGCCTGTGGAAAGGGAGTTGGCCACAAAATGCACTTCCTTCTCTTTGTCCCCACACCAGATTTGGGCCTGCCCATGTGCCCATACAGACAAGAAGCCATCTTGTGATGCCTGTATGGTAGAACCCAGAACCCAGCGCTTGGCTTTGCATGTTCTTTTATGCATGTCTTTTTGAGGGACAGGTTGTTCACGCTGTGGAATGGGATGTGGTTGCCTGAGTGGGGGATTTCAAGCAACCGTGTCACCTAAAAATTGTAACGCATTTGCTGTTTAGATTTGGGGCAGTAGTTATGAATAAATTTTCCTAAAAGCATTTGATTTCAAGAAATTATTATATGTTCTCTGCTAAGCCATGAAATGTTAAACTACCACTTTTGCTGTAACCCATCCAGAAAGCCTTGTTGGCTATGGGCGCAGCATATAAATTGAGTAAGTATATGAATAAATAAGAGTTGCCTTAGTTCAATTTCAGCATCTTGAAAATGGCCCTTTTATTAATGGATATATAGAAAATGTTTTTTTTTCTCCTTGAGTACTCCATGGCACTGTGTACATATTTAACATCATATTAGCATCAAAAAGCCATCAGCATTCATTATTAAGTACTGAAGTGCCTATCATTATGGTGGGTAGTTGGGAAGAGAGCAAGTATTAACAGATGGTGACTGGTGAGACCAAAAGACTATATTCTGGCCAAAAACCTGAGTACAAAGCAGAGTTGGGGTATGATCCCCAAAGTACAAAGCTACTACTTTGTTCTCATGGTATACAGCTAACATGTCCATTGCACAGAAAGCAAGTCAAAAAAATCTCCCAAACCAACTCTAAGTAAAGTCTCTAAAATTCATTTATTTTCCAAAATTGGTAGGAAAATTGTACCAAAATAAAATTTCCCCCATTGGTTACCCACCCACATTTTTGCACAAGCCATTTCCTGACCAGTTTTCATTCAGCCCATGTATTTCTCCACTACAGGTCAATTATTCACAATCCCTTTTCTCTCTGACTGCAACCCAACCCAACCTTTCTCCTCTCCTCTCCTCTCCTCTCCTCTCCTCTCCTCTCCTCTCCTCTCCTCTCTCTTTGCCAGCAAATTTATCCCCCAATCCCTCTTTCTCTCCCTCCCAGGCTCCTAATCCACCCACACAACACACTTCTTTCTTCCTACATCTCTCTGCTCCCCACCCCAACCCCTGCTGCTTTTAGTGCTCATGAACTACACATTAATACTAGACTAATGCACCGTGCTCTAAAAAGGGCTGTGCAGAATGTGGCCACCTAAATGCTTGTTGAGGACAGGTGGTTAATACATGTTATGCTTTCTTCATTGTCCAGCTTTCACATCCATGCAGAGTACTATAGCCTTGGTCTCCAGTGATACATCTTTATACTTGATTATCTTTTCTATGCTTCCCTTCATTGCTTCCCTTCCATTTCTTAATCCTCTTCTAATGTCTTGGCTGCAGTGTCCCTTTGAATTGATGAATGAGTCAACTAATATGCAAAACCTTTCATCATTTCAATTTCTCCGTTGATGAGAAGTTCTATAATTATTCCATAATCATGATTTTTGTTCTCTAAATATTCATATGAAGTTCTGCTTTTGCACTTCCTTCTTTCACTTTCAATTCTTTCACTGGGTTAAGAACTGGACTGTCCAACTGCTAAGAAATTGAATAGGGGGTTTCAATCTTGGCAAAGAAACCAAATTTGAGAGAGAGAATGCTCTGCTTCATTCAGTCACACTGGGGACAAGAGCCATTGTCACTTTCTAATAGGCTCTGAAAAGTATTTTTACTTTACTTACCCAAAGGGCATACAGTCCAGGCTTTTCAACCAGAAGAAACCTAGCTGCACAGAGAAGTAAAAATGGCTAAAAATGACATCTGTCTGCTGGTGGTAATTGAATCAAACCACACAAAGTTTTTGAGTGCTATCCACTCCTGCTAAAATGTTCATGAATTGTAAAACCTCTGATTAAATTTTAAGCAAAGGAAAATGGGCCAGTTTCCTGATACAGAGAGTCTAATGAAGTGCAGTGTGTGCAATTATGTATGCATTATGACTACGCTACAAGGGAAACAAGTGAGCTTAGCATCAACTGTGCAGCCAGCTTGCACAGCAAACAATTAGCCAGTGCTGACTTTCTGCCTGTTGCCAAAACAATGTGGATTTCTGGAACTAGTTCCAAGCTAACCTTCACTGACCAAGAAGCTCTGCCAGTCATGGCAGAGTGAGAACATGTGGCTTAGATTTAGGGTTGGAATGTGGAAGGACTATCATGGGGAGCACGTAAGGTGCTGTTGCGTTCATTTGCTGCTCGTGGAATTTCTCTGCATAGCTGGCTGGCCTCTGTGTGAATAGAATGCAGGACTAGGTGAACCCTTGCTCTTATCCAGCCTGGCTCTCCTTATGTTCATGAGAACAATCCCTTTCATAGTTTGAAGACATTTGCAGCACTTCCGTTACATATACGATACATGTGAGGGACTCGGACATTGTATTCTTAGCTTTTCTTTTGTCTCAGTGAAACTTATACCCTTAAACCACCACTTCTTCCCAATAATTTCTCCATTGTATACTGTAGAAAAAGAGAACATTAATGATATCTACCCATGTGAGAGTTTGTGAAGCTTCAGCATTTAACCGTCCTAGGGGGTCAAGGATGAGAGGATGGCAACAGTCAAAAATGCCTACACACATTACCTCATGCAGTCAAAATCACAGACCTTGTAATGTGTGCTGTGCCATGGACTGGCAATTTCAGTACTCTAATCCCAGTAATATCATGTTGTCCTTGGTCTGGATTTCTCAATGAATTCTCTAGTCCTGGATGCAGAGGTAGCTGGTGAGATTTGGGGTGGATGGAACTACTTTCTTCCTTTTGTTTGCACATCATTTGTATCAGTACAACAGTTGTCATGCCACATGAGTACCACATGCATGCTCTGTGTGTGTATGCATGCATGCATACACACACATGCACACTGCAGGCTGCAAAAGGGACCTTTAGACTTTCTGCTCCAGGGACAACTTGAAAAATCTGCAAATGAGTCAGGCTAACCAACCATAACATGATTTTGTAAGGCTGGAGCTGGTCACAACCTGGTGACAGATGGAGGTGGAATTTGGCATAATCACTTTGCATTGACCAGTATCATTTTATATCAAAATCTAATCCCTTCTTCACACTTGCTAAAAATTTTTGTCACAACTATGCCCTTATATCAGGTAATTCCAGAATTCAGCTTCCCCAAATTAAGTAGAGACATTGGCTCTGGGGACATTAATACTCATTTCTTATACCTCCTTATTTCATTTCAGGAAGAATTTGCTGCTCCAGATGCTCTAAGTCCAGGGGTACTCATGGACATTTCCCTTCACACAGGCTACCTTCCTCTCCTTTGAATCTTATTTCTTAATCTTATTTTTAATTGCTTTATAATTCGGACCACTGCCATACTGCAAAACAAGTGCTGGCCTTAAATTAGGCTCAAAAACTCCATTGAGTTCAGAAAAGTGTTGTTGGTCCTGCTGTTGTTGTCAGGGAGCTCAGACCCAATAGCTCTGGCTTGTATTTATGGGCCTGGGCTAGTTGCTTCTCTGTTAATCTTGTTTCTGGGAAATGAGTGCACTGCACCATAGTGACAGCCATTTTATAAATGAGCAAACCCTCCATAATAGCCTTTTTGTGAGGCCACCTGTGACTTTCAAAATTCCAAATGTGCCCACTGATCCAAAAAGGTTAGGGGACCACTGCCCCACGCAGAGAAAACTATTTTATATGGTTTTCTCCCCTCATCACATGCCTCTCAAAGTCTTCTCGCCAACCCCTGACATTTCTTCTTTCCTGCTCCTGCCACACTTAACTAGTACACTATTCCCAGCTGCCAGCTTCTTTCATCCTTCCTGCTGCATTTACATTCACTTCATCCTATAAAGCCCTTCCCTTTTTCCCTTCTTCTTTAGTCCCAGTTGTAAAAACAAAAAGTTGTTATTATTTTAAAAAATGTGAGTACTGCTTGCCATCCAGCTCTCACTGCCATACCTTCATATGCCATGTTCCAGGTAGTCTAGCAAAAGGCAGGGCAGTCAAGCAAAAAGAAACAAAGAAACTGAGCGAGTCAGAAGGGGTCTGCCTGACCATCTAGTCTGACCCCCAGCTCCATCCAGCTCCACTCATGATATGGTTACCATGTGCATGTTCTGCCTATCCTTGAACACCCTCACTGATGGGCCTTCAACCACCTCCCATGGAAGCCGATTCCATACCCTCGGGGTCCTAACTGGAAAGAAGTACATCCTGGCATCCAAAATGAGCCTTGGTTCCTTGAGCTTGGCTCCATTGGAGCGTGTCCTGCCTTCCTCTGCAGGGGACAACAGGTCTCTACCCACCTCCGTCTGATACCCCTCACGTACCTATAAGTCACCAACAAATCCCATTGAAGTTTCCTCTTTTCCAGCCTGAAAAGACCCAGTTCCCTCAGTCTAGTCTCATACAGCTTTCCCTGCAATCCAGCCACCATCCTTGTGTCCCTGTGCTGCAAGGACACTGGACCTGAAGGCCAGCTGATACACACCAGAAATTCCTGACCCACAGTTTAAGAATAGTATGAAGCAAGAGTGCACAGCTTTGGAAGGCACAGATTCTTCCAAAAAGTGGAACAATAAATTGATAAAAGTGGATTTGTGTGCAATTTTCAGATATATGCATGCATGGGGGAGGGGTCGGTTAATACCATTGCAAGCTCAGTATTACAGGATGTCCAGCACAGATTGTGTCCAAGTCTCTGTTCAGAGACTGGGTAAATCCTGATCCAAAGGAAACTGATATGAATTTCTAAGGTATCTCTAATTGCTCCTGAAGTATCTACCTCCAGTGCTAGGACCAAAATCAAGGATAGGCATGTTGGGTAACTGCTGACTGGCAAGAGTGTCCTAGAGTTGCTCCACTTCTTCACCATTGAGACTTGCTTCTTCACCTGCCTTCTGCGCTGGCCCAGGCAACAGTGGTGGTGAGATGAAGGAACAGGCAATGCCATTGCCTGCTTGCTCAGCTGGTCTCTGCCGAACAAGCAAACACATGGTAACAATGATGAAAAAGAGGAGCTATAGCAGATCTTGACAAGCCTCACTGAGTGAAGGGGGCCCTTTGAGAGCATTTTGTCCAGGATCCCTAAAAAGCATGGAGTCAGCACTGTCCGGCTAAACTGGTCCATTTTCTAGTATCCTCCAGGAATCAGAAAGTGATGGCTTTTGGTAAAAATTTTCCATGCATGAAATGAATCTTGCATAATGCAGCGCACTGTGGAATGCCAGTGCATCCAGCTCAAGAATAACACTTATGTCTCCAGAGACTGTACTCGGAGAATTTCCTAATGAAGAGCAAGTGGTACAGTCCTATTGGAACTGATTGATTCACAATGAATCCTAACATCAAACTGTTCTCTATCACTATTTTTGCAACGTATATAAGGGAGGCAACATGGGATAAATTGGATTTCTCCCAACTCTGAGGCTAAAGGCAGTGCTCCAACCTGAGAAGGGGGATCAGAAAATGGACCCCTCCCACAAGCCCTTTCTGCTGCTGCAGAGAAAACAGCGGCAGAAGCCTCTCCTAGGTTGAAATTTGACCTGAGAGAGAGAAAAGGGAGTGTTCCAAAAGGAAGGAAGGGAGCCATAGAGGGCAAGTTCTCAGTTATCCTGAGCCCCCTCCAGCCTACTTCCTTCCCTTTCCAGAGCACCTTCATTAGATAGGTTAAGTACCTATCTAACAAAATCTGCAGTCCACCTGCATTGCTAATCTTTCCACTCACCACTGGGTTTGAGGGTTTCTAGCCAGTAAATTTGTGTTAATTATCATTTTCTTCCCTATTAATTTTCCTTTTGGAGACCAAGAAATCTATGCCTCTATTAGTGGTACTAGTATGCCCCTGCTTACACCAACAATCAACACTCAAGGTCAATTACAAAACAATTTTAAATAGGTAAAAACAATGAAACAAGTATCGGAGGGGGAGAATAAAAATAATGACAGAATACACACAGCACCCATACACAGACCCACTGACAGCCCTTCTAGAATAAGGAGCTCTTTGTCTGCCATCAGAAGGATGGAGGATTAGGAGCAAAGCTAACTTCTCTTGGGATTGAGTTCCAGAGTCTGGGAGTGGCCCCTAAAAATTCCCTCATTTGTGTTGCCACCAAACAAACCTCTGATGGTGGCCATCTTGAAAGAATGGCCTTTCTGGGAGATCTTAAGAACCAGGCAGGCTCTTATGAAAGAAGGCAGTCTTTCATTCAGGTAGCTGGGTCCCAAGCCATATAGAGCTTGATAGGTCATAAGCAGAACTTTGCATTTTCCCAGATACAGTGAAGCTGCTGTAACAAGGGAGTTGTGTTCTATAAATGTCCCTGGTCAACAGATAGGCTGTAGAATTCTGAACCAATTGACACCTCCAAATATTTTCAGAAGGCAGCCCCATGCAGAGAGGCTCCAAATGAGGTGTGACTAGCCATCCCAGGCGTCTTTGCCTTTTTGTTAACTGCTTGGCAGATCACCAGCATGACTGAACCAAAAGCACCGCTCCCTCTTTGAGCCCATGACTGCTCTGCTTTACAATGCAAGAGACAGGTTAATCCCTTGTCAAATTCCTTTGTTCCAATTACTCAAACTGTGATAGCACATTCTGCTCCTCAGACCTCCAGGCAGCCAGTGGTGTATGTTTAGGGGGGGGAGAGAAGCCACGATGGCTCATGTAGGCCTTCCGATCCTGTCACTGCAGAATGAGACTTATGCTGATGACTTACGTTCTGAATTTATTTGAAACCTTAAAACAGCCATGACAAGAGAGGGAGAGAAAGAGAAAACCTGTTTCCAGGGAATCTTTGAAGTGAAACAATGCCCTTCCAAACATCTCCACTTGCTGCTTTATGAGACAGAACTTTGTAGTGAAAGGAAGTGGCATTCTTATAGCAGCTTTCATCCCTGAAATTCTCAGAGTACATTGCAGTTTCTCAAGAGGAAGTGTAACCTCGCCGGGATGATATACGACAGCTCTTTCAACAGCAAATGACACAACGACACAGTGGCTTAGAGTGAAAAGCGCTGAAGAATATAGGATTGTACTGAAATTACTGGAAGAATTTCCTTCTGCAAACTGCAAGTTATCCAAATGAGCTCACAAACCATAGCACTGGCAATAAAAAGACATAAAAGAGAGATGTAGGCTACAGACAGAGAGGGAGAGAGAGATCTTTGATCACCATAAATGATCAAAACTCAATTAAGCTTGATCAGACAATGCAGTTCAGCAATGGTAACAGATACCTACTGGTAAAGACATGCATATATTTACCCTTCTTAACCTAAGAATATATTGCTCAACAGCTCAGCTCAGCTCAGAAATGGGTTCCTGGTAAAATGAGTGGGTTGTGTTGGCCATAATATTTTATAACTATAATGTGAATACGATTTGGTAATCAGTCTACAGTCTCAAGTTAGACGTCTTTGTTGCTTCTTTTACCAGGTGAAAGGTGTTTAACACTGGATCCATCTATATCATGGGTTCTCAAACTAAGGCTTGTGGGCCGGATCTGGCCCACCATGCCATTTAACCGGCCTGCTCCACAGGTTTTGCATTCGTCGGGCACTCGCAGGTGCACAGCTTGCTCGCAAGGAGGTCATTTTGGACTCGCTCGGAGAAAATGATTTTCTTGCGAGCAAACCGGTGCCTTGCGCTGCGCGCACCCCATCCCTGCCTCGCTGCGTGCATGCACACATGTGCCCCACTCCCACACCGGCCCGCACCCCCCCCCCCCCCCCCCCCCCCCCCTTGGGCCCCCCCCCCCCCCCGGCCCCCCCCCCCCCCCCCCACCAGCACCGCCTTGGCGGCCCACGCCCACCACTGGCACCTGTCAACTGGTCCTGTTGAAAAAGTTTGAGGACCCCTGATCTATATGTTCTCACTGAGATTAAAACAATAGATACACTTTCGAAAACTATAAATCCTTCTGCACTAGGCAATTTTATCAGCATTCAACTCAACTGGCATGTCACATGACAATCACCACAAACCATCCAACTTGTGCTATTTCTGCCAATATTCCCTGGATTTCTTCAAACCTGCTCTACCATAGCTTTGTGTGGATTGTGGTTTTCTCCCAGTATCTTTATCAGTGTGTGCTAAACTTGCGGCACTGTTCTGGGTCTGGAGTGGTTTCAGTGGGCTGTTGGAATGCAGGGATAGGAAAATAGCCTCCTATCAACAAGACTGCAGCAACTCAAAGCTCCTTTCCTGTTGCTTTCCTGCCTCCCTTGCCTCGCTCCCTCTCTCTCGCCCCCTCTCTCTGACTTGCAAATATTCCCTTCCATCCCTTTCCTTTGAAAAAGTAAAGTTGATCCTGTCTTTTCAAGCCTATCTGATTGTCCACTTTCCTTATTCACAATTAAACCACATTGACTTCAATTACAGGTAACTTTTGGGAACATTTACCCAGGTGGAAATTTCCTTTGGGATGGGGGGAATAGGGGTTCTGGCCTCCTGGCTTCATTCCATGGGCATTGATTCAAAAGATAGGGACAAGCAACAGGACTTTCTCTCCCTTTCTGTGATTTTTTGTGAGAAGTCAGGAGAGGTGTCCATTTTCCCCGTTTTAAAAATATTTCTTCACTCCTTCATACCTTTACATAGCTAACTAAGCTAATACACATACACAAAGGAGACTTAAGGGGCTATTTCCCTTTCTCCTGCAGTTCCATTTGTGTGCAATACAAGCTCACACTGAGTTGCCATACTGTATTTATTAGTATGCACCCCAACTGTGATGAATGTGCATTTGTGAGTTTATTTATACAAAAATGAACAAATGACAGCGATGTGAGTTTGCTCCAGCTGGCCTTCCCCCACTGCCTTCCATACATACTCCAAACCTGTGAAGAGAGCCTGTGCAAACACAAGGTCTGTGGACTAGGGTTCTGTTCCCAGACCTGTGCCCATGCACTACCAGGGTCCTCAAGTACGCACACAAGCCTGTACATGCACATGTTGTTCATGCACAGGCTCTGTCATAACTTTGGGTGAAACAGGGAAGAACGCCGAGCTAGCAAAGCTCCTGCTCTATCCACACTGATCCATTCTACAAAGTTAACATGTGAACACCTTAGTCTAGTTCAGATTCAGTGTGCAATTAACTGTGGATGGTTGCTTTAAGCAGTGCTTTCTAATTAGCATTCTAATCTGGTGGAGTGCAGTGGAGTTCAAAAATGCCTGACAATATCATAAGTAATAAAGACTGAAGCGGTTCAGAATTATGGATCTTGTATGGCAGACTATATATGACTTTCACAATTCCACTCCGCAAAAAGTAATCTTGAAAGAATCTTGGTAGCTGCTACTTCTACAATTATCTTTGACCTGTCCCCTCATAAAACCACTGGATGGTTCCCACTGATTTCACTAAGATTTTAACAGGAAAAATAAGAACATTAGCTTCAAGAAACATTTCAAGTAAACCATGCATAGGTTTGCATGATTCATATAGGTCAAAGAAGTTGCATTACATGGGCATAAAATTCTAGTATACCTTGATTTCTTAGTTGTTTATTTTCTTAGCAGGGAGTATATCACTGTTGTTATAAATAATGCATTGGTGATAAAAACAAACAGCACACAGACAAGGCTAAGACTAGGAATATAAAAATCAGACTAAATATGGTCCATGTCACTTTCTTATGCATTCAGTCACAACTCAGTTCAATCCATTTTCCACATTATTCTGCAATGTGTCTTTCCATGTGTCTTTTAAAGCACAATAACTCACATTTATTTTTCATATACATTTTCCCCTACTATACACATTTTGTAAATAGCCTTCCCTATTACATGTGTGTGCACACACACACACTGCAATTCTGAGCCAAAATCTGCAGTACAAAATCTGGATAAATGCAAAAGGTTAACAGTGTTCATACCCCCATATTAGTCAAAGAAGCATGGTTTAGGTCAGCTGTTTTAAAAAGTCAGACAAAACTAAATTATTCAGCATTCTCAGTTGACAGGTGAAATTCATGGCAAAGGCTCATCTCACTGGCAGTATTCAGGGAGAAGATTGATGCATAGTCTTATCTATGCAAGCATAAGTAATATCTAACATGTTAAGCTATATTAACTAATAGCAGAACTAGGCAGCAGGATCCTAAGGAGGTAAAAGTAAGCAATCACATTAGAGGAAAAGATTATACTCCAGCCATTCCTTGGTGTGCTGAATTTTGGCATGCAGTGGGTTGTTGTTGTTTAAAAAGTTTTAACTCATTAAAAATGAGATTTATACTCTTGTGATCTGAATTGATAAAGACCATTCTACTATGTCAGGACTCTACTATTCCAGTTCTATGTGACTGAGTGTTCCCAGAAAGTAATGCTAGGAGAGTATTACTCCCTTCTCTGGCCTGGAGTTTTGAGGTTTAGTTTCATCACTATGCTAAATTTGCTCAGCTCTATCTTTCCTTTCAACCAAGGTCCTAAAGTGGTGTCTAGGTTCAGTGAAAGTCTGGAAGTGCATGAACAAACTAAGGCTCAGTCCAGGCAAAACAGGGATGCTGTTGGACTAGAGATAGCCCATTCCAGCATTGGAAATGCAACCTGTTCTACCTGGGGTGGCACTTCCTCTAAGGAATCATGTATACATTTTGGGATTCTATTTGATCCAGGACTGTTTCTGAATGATCAGGTTGCATCACTGAGCAGGAGTGCCTTTGTCCAACTTTAGTTGGTGCTCCAATTGCTTCCTTTCCTGGTGAAGGTAAATCTGACCACATGGATCACTTCATGTTTCTGTTGGTATAACATTTTCTGTGTGAAAGACTTCAGCTAGGGAAAAAAGCTGTACCTAGAATTTTGCTTGATGTGCAGTTTATAAACCATAAAGCGTGGTCTTGAAATGGTTTCCTTGGCTCCCAAGGTGCTACTTGTTCCCCGTAAAGCCCTGTGTGGCTTTGGTCCGTGGTATCTGAAAGACCATCTCCTCCCGTATAAGCTTTGCTCTATGCCCCTCTGTCGAGAGAGCTGAGCTTGGACAACACTTGTAATAGGGCCTTTTCGGTAGCAGTGCCCCAGTTGATGAGTACCCTGCCCCTTAGGTCAGCCCAGCCTTCTGCTTAGCAGCCTTCCATAGGTTGATGCAGACAATATGCTTCCACCAAGCTTTTGGCAGGTAACATTACTCTCTCTTTGTATCATCTGTTCCCAGTTTTAGAATGTGTTTTAGGTTTTCTTATTTTATATATTTTAAATCTGTATATTGTTCATCACCTGAAATGGAGGAATGATCCAAAACTATTCAAAATTAGGAATTCCCATTCCATTCTGCTGCGATTATAGATTAGGCCTCAGTTGTTTTTGGTCTGTGCCCTACAATGTAAGAGAGAAACCATTTTCTAGTGCCCAGTCAAATGGCAATACCAAAACTAGAGGTGCCACATGGCATCATTGTTCTTTATGAACTTTGGTCTTCCCACATGACACTGAACTAAAGCTATGCCACTATAACATGTGACAGTAAACACTGAAGTCTAATTCATCAACCTATTCCCTGACAGATTATGTGACAAGAGTCCATAGCAATGGAAGAGCTATTTTCATGTAGTTTACCATCTGCTCCCATTCACTGGGGAGGAAAGAAACTGGAACGGTTGCCTCACTTACGGGTGCCATCTTGGCCCTCAGCTTTGGCAAAGCAATGGGATAGAGATCTTGATTTGTTTGCTTGCTTCAAAAAAAAGTGCAAATACACATTGATTATTTCTTCAGCTGCCAAAGTTGCAATTTGGGTGACTTTATTTTTGTTGGCACGTTACACCTGTTCTCTGCTACTACTGGCTGGAGACCACTGCCTGCTTCCCCTAGCCACTGAGCATCTGCAAATGCCACCCTAATGCAGCTGGGACTCCAAATGGCACTTCATGCACAGATAGCAATCCAGTAGCTAAACTGATGGGTACATCAAAACTTTGGAATACCGCCCTTGGCTCCCTTCTTTGTTTCCCTGGGCAGGTTGGGGCTGATACATCTGCCAAATGGAGTTCTGAAACTGAACTACTGGATATGTGTTATGGAAAATAGGAAGACTTTTCTGCTAAGTACATAAAAGAAAACTTGTAGTATCAAACTTGCAAGGACAGAGTCCTGGCTCTGGATCACAGTGAGTATGACGATCCGTTATCATTCTTTATTGGTTCTATTAAATGCAACGGGAGCAGTAACATGTGGGTGGAAGTTTAACCTTCCCCTCCTGGTGCTTACAAAGATTTTATAGTGCCATCACCCTGCCTCATTCACAAGAAAGATAGAACAGCTGAACAATGTTTTGTGACTGGTAACACTAGGAGCCCTCCATCTGGAAAGACCTTGTGCCACGTAAAATATCACTGTTGCATGCACCTTGCTGTAGCAATCCTACTAAGGTCCTATCTTGCCTTTGCTTACTGGGGTGTTTTCCCCACACATACATGGAGACAACCTGGATGACCTGCGGGCCACAAATCCAAAATTGGCAGTCAAGGAGCCACATAGGGTGACTCTCCAGCAGCATTCTATTATTGTTATTTTCTTTTTACCTGACCTGTCAGACTACAGTTGAGGGTGGTGGGCTGGATTCTGATTAATGGGTCTGGGGTACAAATAGGGGAAGACATAGAAGGCAGAACATACATGCACATAGGTGCTGTTATATAGGCAGTGGCTGTGTCCACACAGCCAATGTGTGGTATAGTTATTAGAATCCTGAAATAGAAACAAGAAGACCTGAGCATAACCTCAACGCCCAAAGAATGACCTTTCACTATAGTCTTCATCATACATTTTCTGAAGAGGGCTTTCCTGTAAGCACGGAGGGAGCTAGAACATGTATCCTGTCTACTCCGTTCCTGACTTACCTATGTTGACAGGTAAGGTCTACAATGGCAATATAAATGTGGTTGTCTCAACCTGCTGAGTCCTGGCTCAGCAACACTTTTGGTTCCAGTATATTTATGTACCTTCATGGGTATTTTTGGAGCACATTTGGAGGCACCAAGGTTTGAATGTGGGACCTTTTATAAGTCAACATGTGCTCTGCCACCAGGTTCTGCTGAGCCATGCAGGTGGCTGTTTTCCTACACAGAGATTACTGGAGGAAATGTAGCTTGTGAAGTGGCCTTATGGTAAAAAAGAAAAAGAAAAAAAGAAATCAGTGAAACATATCAAACTGGTTTGAGCAAGTGTGCACTCCTGAGAAAATGATATTGGAAAATATGTATTTATTTATTTATTTATTAAAACATTTTTATGCCGCCCCATTCGCCGAAGCCTCGGGGCAGCTTACAACAATAAATAGAATCCCATGGCAGAAAAAAGTTTATTATGGAAATATAATGATACAAAATACTAATAACTTTCAGTGTTGGTCTACATTTCAAGCTATAACATGAGATCAAGGGTGTCTAAGCAGGGATGAAGAGGATCTCCTAAGCATGGGTGAGAAAGTTGTTAAACTTTCATTTTAATCAAGGTTACTCAATTCACACTGTCCAGAACTGAACTCAGAGCCGAACCAAATTTGCACTCAAATATCCATTCATTTCCAAGTTCGCAATTATTGCGCAAGATTTTCTACACCTTGGTTCAGTTGTCAATTGAAAGGGGGACTGCAGTCAAGAAATTTGAAGGAGGTGGAGACTTGAAAGGATGCCAATGAAGGAACTAGAAAAGATTGTCAAATGTAAGGATGTCTCACTGGAGACCAAGGCCACTGTATTCCCGATCATGACATATGGGTGTGAAAGCTGGACCATGAAGAAAGCCAACACAAAGGACACTGATGCATTCAAAGCATGGTGCTGGGGGAGAGCTTTGCAAATGTTGTGGGCTGAAACTGAAAAACATACAAGTGGGTCTTAGATCAAAGCAAGACAGAACTTGGCCAGAAGCAAACCTTGCAAAATTGAAACTGCTGTACTTTGGACACAACATGAGAAGGCAAGACTCACTGGAGAAGACAATCATGCTAGGGAAAGATGAAGGCAGAGGAAGAAAGGGAGGCCTGAATAAGACATGGATTGATGACATAAAAAGCCACAGCCTTGAGATTACAAAAGCTGAGCAGGGCTGTCATGGATACGTAAGACATTGTGGAGGGCTTCCATTCACAGGGCCACCATAAGTCAGAGATGACTTGCCAGCATAAAAAACAAACGGATCGTGCTAAAAATGCACTAATTAAAATGCATGGAGAAAATATGTGTACATTTCTAAAATGCATGCAAACTGCCATAGACAAAAATTCATACAACTGGAAAATGTATGCAAATATATGCACAAACTGTGAAAAATACAAGCAAAAATATGTACAAATGTTTGTATGGAGGAATGCTGCAGAACTGAGATGGAACAAGCATAGCATTGGAAAAATGAGAGTCAGGATGAGACTGAGATTGACAGATTTGCTTGTATCTAGGTTGTCCAAAGGGTACTGCACTTTTTCCACTGTTTTTCACTTACACCAAAAGCTGGCAATGCATTATGAAGTTATCTGACAAATATCTTAGCTAGATCACTACCGAAGCTACAAATAAGTCAATCTATTCAGTTTCTGAACAAGAAATGGAACTAGAGCTCTTTGTCTTTGCATTGAAAAGTGGT
>NW_025335761.1:8075525-8410548 GCF_004798865.1 Varanus komodoensis
ACCACTTTTGGGATAGATTTTATTAGAAGAATTGCCACGACTTCAATATCTGTTTAGCTTTTGTAGAGAAATATTAGCCTTTTTTCAGTCTCTGAATAACTGAGACAAGCCATGTTCCCCAAGAGGCAAAAAAAGTGGATATGGAATTCATTCTCAAGAGCTAGAAATGCAAATTAGCTCTTTGTTCAGAGGCCTGAATCAATGCTCTGCTGGATATTGCCGAATATGGAAGCTTCTTTTTCAAAGCTGGAAGGGAAAAGAAAGCACTAGATTTTCATTTGGGGTTTGATACCAGATTACTTAGTTGCAGAGGTCTCCTGCTATAATATGCCTCTAGTTACTGGTAAAGTTGAAGAAGGGTCAGAAAAAACATGCTGTTCCTAATTTGCTTGGTCCTGAAACTACAGCTAAAATAAGTCTTCTCTTGAATTTGGGAGATTGCTAATAAAAGGTGTTATAAAAGTCAACTCTGAAAACCAAGGAGGAACAATAGGGCTTTAATTCAAGATGAAAAATGTTGTTTGGCATATTGATTTAAAAGAAGGATGAGTGGATAGTACGTCCCTCTAGTTGTTTTGGCCTACAGCTTCCATCAACTCTAGTCAGCACAGGCCAAAATTTCTGGAGGGCCACAAGCTGCCCACACTCTGTTTTGCTAAAATCTGTGAAACCAGGCTTCTGGGAATGGGGAAGAACCCCTTCTAGAAATGATTGAATCTGTCAATTTCAGTTTCTCAAAGTTTCTCATTCATTTCCCATTGTAAAGTCAAGCTTTGAAAACTTTAGTTTTCCCATTGTACTTAGGTCTCTAAAAGTTACTTGTCCATAACTTCCTACTTCCATTTTCTCTTGTTCCATTGCTAGTACAAGGGATCCCTAGTGATAGGGACCACAATGGAATATTCTGGTGGTACTAGGTAGATACCAAGCAATAATACAATAATACAACATATGTGCATGAACTTTAATCTTATATGATGTAGTTTTGATAAATACTTACCAAACCCAAAGGAAACAAAATTCTCACTGATCACTTTTCATTATTTATAATCTACCTGCCATGGCTACCAAGAATCTCAGTCCTCATTGGCCTGGGGCCTTTATTTGTTCTGTGATTTACTTAGATTTTCTTTAATACACGCACACACACTTGTAATTCTACAAAACCAAAGGTTCAACTAAGCATGGCAATACTTCCCTCATTTCCACTCAAGGGTAATTTCTCATCGGCCCCAGTTTAGTCACTGTCTTCTCAATGTTCACCACCCGCATGTATTGTTAATAGGAATGATAATATTCTCCTGCTTTTGGAAAATGTAGCACTTAATTATTCTGTGTAGTGCTTCAGTTAATTAAGGGTTAGATGAGGTGTGTTTGGCAAGCTGAATAAAACAGGTTATTCCTCCCTCACTGCTGTATAGCATAATTGTCAAGTGCCAAAGTTGGAGGCCAAAAGGTCCACAATACAAATTATATTGGAACCAACATCTCACAAGTACATCTATGAGGAACTTAGTCTGAACATTATCTGCTATCCAGAGAGTAGAAGAATGGATAAAGAAGGCTCCCAGGTAGATGGTATTTTCAGCTTTCAGTGAAAAGCACAGCTGTTGTTCATATTTGATTAGTGATTCAGCATTTCCCTTTTGGTAAGTCCATGATTTACGTTTCATATATTAGGGATTCTCTCATTATTAATGAGTGTATAATAAGTAGCTGGTGGCACTTGATCCAAATGGTTCATTCTTGTAGTCCATATGTCATTATATCTTCATATTTGAAAATGTTTGGAACACATTATCTGCTTTACTAGAAGATTACTTTATTTTGTTGTACTTTGTATTTCTAACTGATTGTTCAGTTTATATTTTGTCCGAAGCATTAGGTGTAACTTTGCATAGAAAAATCAAGTGTAATAAATAAACATCTATTGAGTTAATACTGCCTTAAGTGTATATAGTTATTAAAACATTCCAAAGATGATGTATATTCAAGTAAATTCCCTAGTTCTTAAGAAAGTGTGTTATAGAAATACTAATGGTGTGATCATATGAAGAGTTTGATATGACTAAGCCCATTAATAGTCTTGAACATACATAGCAGCTAGCCACATTTATTATAATTTGATGCAAGACCCGAAAATATATGCTGCTTCCATGACTGTTCTAGCAGATAGATATTCAAGTTAAAGAAAGAAGTCTGAGATGAAATGAAAGAGTGGAGTCAACACACTCAGTTCTAATTACAGGTCAGAAGTTTATACAAAATCTTACAAAGTGAAATTACAGTTTCTATATTGTACTCCATTGTTCCTCAGTAGGACAATACATCAGTTTATTTTTTCTTCAAAGCAAACTTCCCTGAAGTTGCCAAGAAGAATCATCTTCAATTTGTCATGGTCTAAGAATGGAGACAAGGTGTTTGGAGAGTTTTATCAACTACTGTATCCTTAGCTCTTGCCCATTCTTGACTTCTTAGATTGAGCTGAAGGGGACTGACTAGGTAAATCTAGGAAATTATAAAAGCCTTGTTGAGGGAGTTGGAGTACTCACAATGACCTTGCGAAAGGCTGTGGGGAAAACACTTCTGAAGAGATCCTCACTGAACCCAAATGATTGTAGCTGTCATCAACTGTACAAGAGATTTGCAGATTACCTGGCCACAGTCTCCCCTGCTCTAGTTACACTCTTACCAGTTAAAGTATAGTAATTATTTCTAAACTTGTGTCAGTGCATATAAATCAGCAGCTGCAGATGTTCTGCACCACCTTTGATACTTTCCCTTGGTGATGTATTTCTCTTTTTTCATGATGTGTAACTGACCGCACTACTTCAAATGGCAAATGGAAGTCACAGGAGATGTCAACATCTACCATTGTAGTGTCATTACTGGGCAGCTTTTTTGAAGAGAGGAATCATCTGTTTCAACAAGCTGAACCTAGTCAGGTGTTTGAAGGTATAAAGATACCGGATGATGACAATGATGATGATGATGATAATCTTCATAGATGGAAAAGCATAGGAAATGCCTTGTGGCATTTCAATACCAGAGAATCACTCTACTTAATAATAGGTGCTAACCTTGAAACTCTAAAGTTATTCAAGTTGTGTAAATTGTTTGTGTCTTCCTGAATTCCTGTTAAATTTCTCACTGGACAATTTTGCCATCTTTTACCATTCAGAACCCCAATTTAAAACAATTTTGTCATGTCCAATGGTTATAAAAATGCCAACTACTGCTATAAATTACTCTGTGCTTTGACAAAGTGTTTCTATTTTCTGACAAATCCATAATATACACACACTCATGCACAAAATACAGGGCAGTAGTTCAAAGCAAACTGGAATGAACTTCTTCAGAGATAAATAGAAATGGATCCAGTCAAAAATCATTTACAGTGATAAAGGCTTAACTTCTTTCAGATAAAAAAAATCAATTATGATCTGCCAAATGGCTAAGCATTTGAAAAGAAATTTCTGAGAGACACTACTTCAGTTTAAGCATCTGCATTAATTTCCATCATCTTTACATATGCTGTGCTAGACCACAATGACAATGACATTTTTCACCAGATAGGCAGTATATTAAGACCTGTGGTGGCTTTCCGGAGTCCTAAAAATTGGCATATCAATTCCAATTTAATTCTGGCCTCAATCCATTCTTTGATGAACAGATGTGTGCCAGGAAGGGTTATCCATAGACGCTAGAGTGGCCTCTAATTCCTCCTCCTTCACTTCTTAATGTCTCTTTTTTTGTACACCATCTTCTCTAATGCATATTTTCCTGTCATATATTTTTTGAACAAAGAACTGGATTACAAACTCAGATGCATGTAAAAACTGAACGATAATTGCATTCTGGCGCACATATTAATTTTGGAAGCACAAATTGAGTTCATATTGCATGTGCAACAAATGAATTTCACCAAATTCTTAGAGTAATGGGATAATGAATCACAGTTCTCGTGTTTGAATACAATGGCCCTGCATACCTGTTGTCCCCTCCCCTCACCAGGAATCTGTTCCTTAACTGGAAAAGTATACATTTTCTCACACTGGAAAAGGAGACAGCCTGAACGTGATGTCTTCTTCCCTTCTTTGCCTATTGAACAAAGGTTAAGAGTCAGCTGAGCCTTACCCTCTTTTGGTATGGCCACAGATCTTGGTAGAACTTGGATTCTGACAGGTTTGCACAGACCTAAAGCAAGCCTGGACAAGAAAAATGGTGCCCCACTTCAATTTAGTTTAGCGCTACTAGGTAAATTAGAGTTTGCAAAACTGTAACTGATTACTTTTTCCATTCCAATGAAAGCTTGTATAAAAACACACAGAGAGAGAGAGAGAGAGAGAGAGAGAGAGAGAAAGTTCCATAGGTTTAAAATGGGGAAAGGCCAACATTTAAGCTGAATCTATGCTGTCCCTGTTGTCTCCTGCCCCACGTCCAGGGAAGTTTTGGAATTCTTTGAAAGTGTTTGCTATGTAAAGGGGCAGGATGAAGCCAGGCTCCCTCCATAGAGTAACTGCACTTAATTCGCTCTGTACACAATAGCCACCTCTGCATGAGAGCAATGTGAAAGGGTTTTCATTCTTAGAATGGCCAGCGGCATCGCAAACCCCAATGTCCACACTCTGAATATGGTGGACTGAACAGAGACAGTCTATGTGTGTAGACATCTAAATATGTAGGCTTTCACATAATCCCAAAAGCTGCACAGAGTTCCCAAATGTTTGACAACCTCCATTTAGATACTTTCCTTATTGTCATGTGCATGCCTTTCATGGGTCAATTTGTCCCTGATTGTGATTACCATGTTCTACAACTACTCTCTGAGTTGAGTAACACCTAGCGTGTTTCTGCTCCCCACTGTTGCAACAGAAGTCGTGTTAGCAAACAACTTGGTCATCTGTACTACCAGTACGTTCTCACAACTCTTTTTAGATTGAGTTTGCCTGGTCTTTATCCCTTCAAATCGCTCCCTGAAAGCAATGATCCTCACCTAGTCTCCTTAATAGCAGCAGTCTCCAAGCTCAGTTCTTTCACTTTTGCAAGATACATTTGCAAATAAGGAAAACATAAGAGTATGAACAAAATCATTCTGCAGCCTTTCCTATTTATCCAGGCTTGCAAGTACAGCAGGGGTATTTCACTATATATTTACTGAACAGAGAGGGAAATCATAAAGTGGGGCCTTCTTTTGATAAATAGGGTTGTTTATGTCAGGCTTCATTCAGAAGGTTTTCCTTAGTGACAGAACAGTAATTCCTTCAGTTGTTTTCTGTCCTATTCCTGTTTTCCTTCTGAATTTCCAGAAATGCTGAAACCTTCATCTGAACTAGTCCCTGTAGTCCCACAGTAGTCTTTTACAGACACTGAAAGGGGGATAAAATACAGTGGGTCCATAAATAATAAAATTTATAGAATGAATGTGTGTAGTCAGGACACAGCATTTCCACATCAGGGTTCATCTCTGATTAATACATTCATGTTACAATGGATGCATTTGCTCATCATGCCAACCCATCCCTGCAACAAACCATGATACCACGGTTGTTCTGAGAACAGCCATGGTGCACCTGGCAGACAATTGGGCTCAGCATGGATTTTTTACTCCCTCCACCCCCTTCCTTTCCCCCAATCCTTCCATGGGCATCACAGGGACACCACAACTAGAAGCAACTTGTTTCCCCCTGCCTGCCATGATGATGAACTGTTCCTGGCTCACTGCAGCTTTTCCTTTAATCAGAAGTTTCCACCAACCAACATTTTAAGCATCAGCTTCAGTTGTCATGATCTAAGAAGGTTTGGAGAGGTTTACCAAATACCTGTATCCTTAGCCCTTGCCCATTCTTGACTCCTTAGACTGGGCTGAAGGGGACTGACTAGGTGGATCCAGGAAAGTGGAAAAATCTTGTAGAGAGAAATCTTTCATGTTTAGAAAGGCCAATGGCATCGCAAATCCCTCTGTCCACACTTTGAATATGGTTCAGTGACCTTGAAAGAGGCCAGTGTGGAAGCACTTCAGAAGAGTTCCTCACTGAACCCAAATTACTGTAACAGGAGTCAACCATACAACTCCATGGGCATCATTCCATGAGCATCATAAGAACCACCATAGCAGGAGCCACTTGTTCCCCCCTACCTGCCATAGTGAAGAGCTTTTTTTCTTTTCTCTCTCTTTTTCTTTTTTCCCTTTTCCCTTTTTCCTATTTTGTGGTTTCTATTTGACAGCCAGTTTTTGCAATCCTGGTTTTGACAGCCACTAACAAAGTGGCATTTTGGCAGAGCTGTACATAGTGGCAAGCATATGCAGGTATGCAGGCATATCTCTCTGTAGTAAAAAATATTTGGAGCCCTGTTTTTTAAAAAGCCTTAAAAGGAATCTGAGATTTGACAGCCAGATGTCAACATCCCAGTCCCTTTCAAAATGGGGTGGCTTGCACTTTTCTACCCTTCCATGTACTTAGAGACTCAGAAGCAAAGAAGGAACTAAGATTACACTTAAGACAGTTGAGTTCCTGAAAGAAGGGAGAGGATTATGCTGTGAAAGCAGATCAAATCTCACCACGCCCTTTTCATGAGGCAGATCAGTTGCACCGTTGGTTTGGCTTGACAGTTTGCCTTTTGACCACTCTCAACCCAAGACAAAGGACAGGAGGCCATTGAAGCTTTACCTTGGTTAATATCCAGGGCTGGTACCTGCTTCACTTTGCCAAGAGGTACCTCCCTGAAAGCTTCTCTTTCAAGTCCTTTGCAAGTGCTCCCAGGTACACTTGCAAAAGAATGGAAAATAAATAGTAATAATGATGTGTTGATATAGGAGCAAAAATGGTTTTTAAAAGGCTTTCAACCAAAGTGCCTATCAAAATGGATATCATGAAAGCTGGCTGTCCAGGCATAAACCATATTCTCCAGGAAAAAGGGGAGTGGGGGAAGAGAAAATAACATTATGGCAGGATGGAGAGGCTCACAGTCATGGCAGAGAACACCCTCCAGTGCCAATCACTCAAGTTGCCACTTAGGCACTCATGGGCTGGCTGTTTCTGACAGTGGCCTGGTTGATCTTGGCAAGACCAGGAAGGAGGGATTTTGCCACACACCGGTCAGTTTCTAGTACCAAAAATAGGGGTGGTCACCTAGGTTCAGATGTCATGAGCACAACATCCCTTGACCAGTCTATGGATTCTTAGGGTAGCTTGTTGACCACAAAGAAGCCACCCTGAAGGAAACAATCTGCACTCATATGATACAACAACCCACCATTACTTGTAACTTATGTTGAGTTGTTGTGCCATGCAAACTCAGTCAGTTGCTGTTGTGATTCTACATGCGATGTTGCGATGCTTATACATGTAAAATTACTTTGGATGTTGAAACAAATGGGCTAAAACTAGTGAGGGACCCACTTGTTCTACGATGCTTGTTCTCCCCATCTCACACCTAGATAAACTTATTCTATCCACTTTTAATCATAAATGTGTTATTTTTATTTCATATTATTTCTATGTCCCTTTTCTCCATAAATATGCACTCAGACCAGGATACAATATGCCTATTAATTTAAAAAACCTTTTTAAAAGCTGTTAGAAGAAAACAACAAAACAAAAGCCACTGTAAAACAGCATAAGACAAATAGAATTAGACCAAAAAGTAATTAGTCGCTAGTTGCTCCAATAAAAGCATAGGTATAGCCCGTCTAAAAGTGTCTGTCTGTCTGTCTGTCTGTCTGTTTGTTTGTTTGTTTATGCATTTATTTATTTATTTATTTAGGAGACTTCTATGCCACCCCATTCGCTGAAGCCTCGGGGCGGCTCACAACCATAAATAAACTTCAATAGAATAATATAAATTAACAATATAAATTCACTTCCTAGATTTATTCCACAATTGTAACAACACTGCTAAGAAGTTACTCAAAGTGGTATTTCTTTCTGGCCTGAAAAGGAGTTGGGACAAGCCTCATGATCACACCTATGACCAGCAGATGAAGCATTTATCAGACAGGGTTAGATGTTGGGCTAAAAAGGCCTTGATGGATCTTGCCAATTTGAATACTTTCCATCCTGTCTCAAATGTGCGATGCTTGGGCAAGACACTCAGAAGTGTGAAAGCATCCCAATCCCCATCTTCCTAGAAGAGACTGAACCTGCCTTGGTCTCTCTGGAGGATAACTTGCACTGGAAAGCAGAGTGCATTCTTGTTGAAAAACCCCCTAGCATTAGTCAAGGCCCTTAGCCATACCAGGGTTCCCAGACTTTTTGTGCTGGTGGACACATTTGGACATTTGACAGTATGTCTCAAGTTCCCCCACAAAATGACTGTCTTGTGGGTATGAGGCAAATTTAGTGAAACTAAAAGAAAGAGTTGTTTGCCCAAATGGGTTCTGGGTTCCAAAACACATACACAGAAGAAACAAGCACACCTCATAACATACCTCCCCCCTCCCGCCTGCAAAAAAAAAAAAAAAAAAAACCAATCCAGGAAAAAATATACACAGTATCATCAACTGTGTATAAGAAGTATAAGAAGTTCAGGAAGCCAGCATGTGCCAAGGGAAGTGTTCACAGGAACCATGTTAGTGATCCCAGGACCAAGGTGTCCCTGTGGATCTAGTTAAGGTATTCTCACCTTGTCTTTTAACTTTTAAATAGTCTTCGGGGAAGCTTAGAAAACAAAATAAACTTATTCAAATAATCATTAGAAATCTTGCTTTCCACCAGTTCCATGAAGCATGATCAGTAGCTACAAAAGATTGTGCCTTTTTAATGGCAAGACCTAGGCACCATTTCTGACACCATTTTGTTGTCTTGATTTGCCAAAATGCTGATTCATGTGCAACTCAATACGTGTATTAATGCCATATTTAGTGCTGCTTATTGTTTTGGTATATTTTCCATTTTGCTGTTGTTTTGTGTATCAGTCATTGTAACTGAGGTTAGCCATCTGGTAGATCCACATGGAGGGAAATGGTGGATAAATCAGCTTGAACAAACATACACATTAAACCTATACTGCAAACCGGTAATTCCCCCAAAGTTAACAGATGCCTTGTGTCACCCAGTCTGTTGAACAGTTCAAAGATCATGCTGTCTAGATTGCATTAGACATCAAGAGCCCTAAATGTTGGTACAACTAGCATGGAGGTTGTCTTGCCACTTCTGCAACCAACATCAAAATCTTAATCTTTTCAAAATCCAGTAGGATACACTCTTGCAACTTTATGATAGCATGATTGCCTCTTTGGTAGTACAAGCTCACAGATTTGAGACTCATGCTCCATTTACATTTGGATATTATCATTAATGTCATGTTTTATTGCTTACACATTGCTTCTTGTAAAATTAATCATGATTCACATAATGGTTACAGATGAAAACCAGCAATGACAAAAATGTGGCCGGCTGAACTTTAATGAGAACTGCATGAGAGGAAGTTATCGTTGTCTGGTTGAAAGCCAGTGTGATGTACAATCAGACTCTTTTTTGTGTAAAAATCTGAAGCAAAATTGCAGTTATATGATGCTTCTTGAGGGAGAGAGAGAGACAGCAATAGAATCTCATTGATTCTATTTCAGTTCTGTCTAGTGTTATTCATGTAGCATTTCTTCATATCATATGCAGTCAATGCATTCTGAATTTCTAATGGAAACACTTACAATTGGTGACTAAATGTGAAAATACAGGTGGGTACTTTGTTCTTATTTTATGTATTATCCTTGTTCCAAATATAAGTTTGGAAGTCTTTAGATAGACAGGAGATGGATGGATGGATGGATGCTGTAGTAAAGATCCCAGCAGCCTTTCAAAATGGCATTGATCCACTCACACTTGTCTATCCTCAGCCCCACTGGACCCCTCCTCAGCTATGAGGCCACCGCAACAGCTTCCTTTTTGTCCACAAGGTGAGTCTAAGAGCTTTCCACATCAGCCCATCCACCACAGATGCAAGACCTGATGGAGTGGTGCTTATTGATGGAAGCCATTTTGAAGACACCAAGGACCAGAATGCCTTAAGAGCCCTCGCTGAGCCCTACTAGCCTGCTGTTTGAGGCAATGATGTCCCTAGGGATCCAAAGCTGGCCCTGCAGCCATTTCTCCCAAAGACCCAGGCTTCTCCTGATCATTAATTACGAATGGGTCAGTGGCCTCCATCTCTAAGAGCCTGAGTTCCTCAGAAGTATGATTAACCACATTGACCTTTGTAGCCAGGTCTAAAGAGGTAACCAATGTTACAACCAATTACAAGGTCAGGAGTATACTGAAAGATTAGTCTGAGACTTTTCTCCATGGTTAGACACTGTTCCTGTCATCTCCAATTCCTGGTTGGTTTGATGAGGCAATAGGTTCCATCATGCTTCTCTGGTTAGGAACAGTACAGGTGGTTGCCCTTCACACCTTTTTAAAGGCATTCTCAATCAGCATGGATGTGGCTTGATCTCAACATGATGGTTCTGACAAGGCAGTCCAAGACTCTGAAGTTATTATCTCAGGGGAGTGGGAAGCAGAGGCCATTGTCAAACTAAGATTGACGAAGTACACCAGAGCACCTGGGCAACACTGTATCTCTGGCAGTAGCCTCACAAGAGATAATCTGCCAGGTGTCAGCCTTCCCAGCCTTTCTATATGTCAGGGACTGCCTCTCTAGCTATCTGTCGTCTTGCTGATGGCCAACCCATGTGCAAAGTAAGCACATTTTTGCTGCAGAGTGGGGAGCTCAAATATTCCCAACCTTACATTCATTTGCATTTTGGAAACAGACTCATTTTTATGCTTAGTCAATGCAGGGAAGGATGCATTTGGGGGCTCACTTTAAAAATGCGCACCTGAATGCACATTTTTCCTGGTCTTACAAAAAAGGAGGTTGCTATCAAACACATAAATGGGAAGATTCAGATGATGTTCAGAGGAATTCCAGAGGATCTTCTTCCATCCCTGCATGGGAGGTCTTTGGCTTACTGATCTGTCTTAGCAGAAGGACCATCAGTATGCCAATGGCATGCAATTCTATATCTCTTTTTTCCCAGTCCAATTCCTGTCAGGCAGACCACATGGAGTATGTCCATACTAACACCTATAAGCTAACATCACCTGTGATTATCAGCTGTCCTGCTGGGCTGTTTTTTAGAGCAGCCTTCTGCAACCTGGTGGCCTTCAAAGGAATTTGGACCACAAATCCCAGAATTCTCATCCAACAGGGCCATTGACTGGAAATTCTGGGTGTTGCAGTTCAAATGTGTCTGGAAAGCACAAGGTTGGGGGAGGCTGTCCTAGAGCATCCACCTGGCTGCTGTTGGAGACTGCTTGCTGAACTAGACAGTTCTTTAGTCCTACCCAACAAAGGCATTAACTGGGTTCTTAGAGCTTGTCCTGTGTCATAATATCAACCATCTGTAATGTTAGAGGAAAGAAAGGCACAGGACCAGCAAGGATGCACTCGGAAGTGCATCAGAGAAAGGTGTGCAGAGGGATAAGCATTCACTGTGTGCACATCACAAACACCCCTCAAAATATATTTGCAGATCTACTCATCACTATAGTGGATGAGGCTGGTACATGAATATTCTGATAAGTTTTGCCCAGCATGTTCAGGAACAGGTCTTTGCGCTCTTTGGCATTTTCCCATAAAAAGAGTGAGGTGGGGATGCTACAAGCATCCCTTAAGGTTAACTTCAGTAAGGTCAGGAGAAGCCACCAAAAAGCCAAGATGAAAGGTATGAAAGATATGTGATGCATCATTCTTTCTAAAGCAATGTGCAGGGGTGACTGGAGACCTCAGTGTAGGCAGAATGTCACTGCACAAAGAAAAGGAAAATTAGGAGAAGTACAGAAAATCAGGGGTTGAGAACTAAGTCCAGAGAAAGAAAGTCTCAGAATGTTCAGTGGACACGTTGAAAAAAGAACCACACAGAAAATCAGGAGGGAGTAGCCTGAAAGAAGTGTGGCTTCCTGCCAGTATCGCAACATTTTGTTGCATGTTCCACTTGTTTGTGCAACAAATTAGTAATATAAGAGTACAAAGTTGCTCACATGCTGAGTAAATATGGATTGCATAGGAGGACAAAGTATACATTGGGTTGTTGATTTCATTATGTCATGTAACACACAACAGAGGCCTTGTCATTTCAGAGCAGACTGTTGAGGCTGTAGAATTTAAAATGGATAGAGTTAGCTCATTGCATTCATATAGCTTCTTTTATCTGAGCCTAATGTCTTGGTGTCTTAATGCAGTTGGTAAGTTTCATTAACCTGTGCTCCATTTGGGAAAAATAGCAAAGAGAGGGCAAGGATGTTCAATTAGCTTCCAAGATCACAAAGTAATCTAGAGGAAGGATTGGAAAATAAATGAAGCCAAGACTGGAATCATTATCATCAGAACCCAACTACTTCAAATTCTCTTAAAGATTACTGTAAAGGGCTGCATTGCATACAGATAAATAAATTATCCTATCTTTTTGCTGGAGAGCCTTTTAAGTGGGTACTTTAAGTTCCAGTCCTCTGCAGGGTTATCTGGGAGTAAATTCCATTTAATTCAATAGGGCTTCATCCCAGGTAGACATAGACAGAATGGCACTGTTGATTTTCACCGTATTGATAAAAAAGAATTAAAAGTGTTACACTTTGGTTGGATTAATCTCAAAATCTTAAGTATGACACAAAAACAGACCCCAAAATTTTTAATGGAATGTGTGTTCTGAACTTGACTGATATCTATTTAAAATATATGATATATTAATATAAGTGATATTTAAAAGCTGCTGTATCTTTAGGTTCATATCAGCTCAGATTTTATTTACTGTATGTAGATTAAATTTACTGGATTTACATTCATATAAATTCAAATGTGGTGACCATATTAGGTCATCATAATATAAAACCCTCTGCATGTTACCCAAGTTAAAAGTAAAAATTAAGCACAGATCAAAGGAAAAGACTAATGAGTCAAAGCTAACAACCTTAATGATAATGTTACATAACTCTAATCTCCAACATTTATGACAGTGCCTACTAACCAAACCAAGAATAAAAACCGAAGGCTGACATTTTAAAAAATGATCAAATTTATCCAGAACAACTGTTTACATCTTTTATTAAGAGTTTTTCTACACACTTTAGCTGCTTTCAGTTTCAGTGCAGAATACAACCTGAGCACTACATGAAAAATTTCTCTTTTTTTGCTTTGTATGCCAGAATAGTGCAGATCCACAGTGTGAAAGCTTTTTATTTTTCTTTTACAAGAGGTGCCACATTTTCCCTGCTCTCAGTATAAACCTGCTCTTCAAAAAGAGAAGTGAAACTGTTGGGTTTAAAGAAGCTGTAAACAACCATGATAAGGGAATGACAAGCACACCATGAATGTCTCATGTGCAGAGCTAGCCCACGAAGCATGGTGAAGCAGCCGCATCAGGTAGTAGAGCTGGGAGAGGTCCCTTGCCCCGCAGCCCAGCCCATTCCCTGCCTCTCCAGCACCAGCGCCTCCTGCAGGGATGGTAGCAAGCTGAGCCACCTGCTTCTCCGCCATGGCATCTGCCACAGTGAGAAAGCAGCCAGCACCTGCCAGCCTTCTGTTGCTCCTGAGCCTTCATAAGATCTCAGCATATGACATAAGAAGAGCCACACTGGATCGGACCACTGTGCTCCATTCACATGGTGGCTGCCCACGAGGATCCCTCAAGCAGGATGGCCACAAGAGCCCCACCTACCCAAGCTCCTCAACAGCTAGCATACATGATGCCCCTGATAGTGGAGGCAGCACATCTCCAGCAAGGCTAGTAGCCACTGATAGCCTTCTCTTCCCTGCAATTGTCCAGTTCCCTTTTAAATTCCCCTTTCTTACTCCCTGTGACTGTGAATTCCATATTTTAACTATAGGCTGTGTGAAAAAGTACTTCCTTTATCAGTCCTGAATCTACAACCAATCAGCTTCACTGAATGACCAGAGGATCCAGTATTATGAGAAAGGAATAAAAATGTCTCCCATGCATAATTTTAAACACCTCCATCATGTCTCCACATAATCTTTTTTTCCTAAGCTAAATGATCCCCATTGTTGTAACTGTTCCTCAGAGGAGGGTCGCTCCAAAGCAACCCTGATCTGAACTAGATCAGTTTAGTGGCCCTCCTCTGAACTTCTTTTCCAACTCAGCCAGGTCCTTTTCCAGATATGGTCACCAGAACTGTGCACATTTCTGTAAGTGCACCAACGATTTGTATAAGGGGAGTATGATATTGACAGTTTTATTTTCAATTCCATTCCCAATGATGCTTCCAAGGACTTGGCCTCTTTCACAGAGTTGCACGATGGGTCAGCACAAGATGCAGCCTTCCAGGAGTTGCAGTCCGATGCCTCTGAAGGCCACCAGGTTGGGGAAGGCTGAGATGCAGCAATGATCATTACAATCCATGCACTTTTATTTTGGCAATTGGCCATGGATGGCTGGGTGCTAGGTCAGGAAGCCTCCCAAAGATACAGGGCTCCAAGTGAAGCATTTGGGATCCCAGGCCTAGTGGACTGTTCACTAGCACAACCACTGCTCTTGGTCTGCTTTCCCAGATGAGCCCATTTTTCTCACAATAACAGCCTGAGGAAAAATGGCTGTCACCCCATGCCCATGTAGCTGCTATGAATTCTCTCAAGATGCGATCAGTTTAGACAGAAAAATCCCTACAATTCCCAGCACTGCCCAACAAGCACGGCTCTCATTTTGCTCACCTATTTTCCTCCTCTTGTTGCATGTGAGCCACTCTTTCGTGAAGGAGCTGAGAGAGATTCCTTCATCAAGATGCAATACAAGTCAATTTTCATAAGCAGCTGCTTTTTGAAACTATTGTGTTGCTCTTGGCAGTTCCTTTGCTCTCAACATGCCAAATCAATCCTTCTCTGTGTAGAAGGAGATGCAACCCCTACCTATGGAATTCACTCCCCAAAGAGGTCCGCCTGGCACCGTTGTTACTGGTTTTTCGGCGCCAGGTAAAGACCTTTTTATTTAAACATCATTTTAATTGTTAAAACATATGATCTGGCCAGGGCAACTTCTTCTTCCTTCTCTTTTCTCCTCCTATATTTTTATTTACTTATTTTATACTGATAATTTTAATTTTATATTTGTAACTCAGTGTATTTTTTGTATTTTTGTATTTAATGGTAATTTATTATGTTCTATTGTATTTCAATGTATTTTATTGTGTTGTAAGCCGCCCCGAGGTTTCGGCAAGGGGCGGCATAGAAATGTAATAATAACAACAACAACAACAACAACATGAAATGTAACTTCTGTGAGCAGCAAACCTGGTCAAACCATTAACTTTGAAGAGGATCCTTCCATCACTAGTAGAAGAAAAGCTTTTGCTATCAGTAGGCCTTACGTATCAAGGTGAGATTTAGCATGACACCTGAATTTGTCTCTGCAAATTGTACCAGTCCACCTAAGTAAAATGAACACGTATTAGAACAATCTGTAGCTGTTGTGTGAAGTCATATAAGCCTTTTTCTGAAAAAATCAATGTTTACTTACTAAACAGCAATTACCAACTGATATCTTCGAATATTATAGACCAGGGGTCTCAAACTCGCGGCCCGTGGGCCAATTGCCAGGATGGGCGGAGCACGGGGAGGGGCCCTGCGGCCTTCAAAGCGCCGGTGGCGCCGGGGCCGGCCGCGGGATGAGCGGCCCACCACCACCGCGGTGGTGGAATACTTGATGCGGCCCAGCCTCACCCAGACTGCCCCCAGGTAAGTTGAGTTTGAGACCCCTGTTATAGACCAACATGCTATTTTTGCCACTTTTTTGGAATAACTTTTGCAATCTGAAACATCTCTCTTCTAAAGAAATGGCCTTATGATGATCAACCCCATCCCATGTAATATCCTGCACTGGAGTTTGAAGGCAATGACTTTCAGTCACAATTCATAAGAGCTTGATCTGAAATGATGATCTTTAGGTGAAAAGGTTGTCTTCTATAATGCCTCTTATCAATCATTCAAGCTCCCCTGTCACCTTCTCGTTTTGTTAATAAAGGGAAAATACTCCCAGTCAATATAAAGGGTGGGATTCAATGAAAGAAAGCAAATCAACCACACTAAGCAAGCAACGCAGAAAAATAAAATTGAAAGTTAGTATCCAGCACAGAAAGTGGAAATGAAAAGGAGCAATTTTAATACATCTGGAATCAGGGGCTTTTATATGGCTGAATTATTGTTGAAGTCTGGCTTGATGTGATTACAAGGAGCTGTTGTTTCATGAGTGAATTTTAATCCTTTTGGCACAGTCAGACAGGATATAAATTTGTGCAGCAATTGGTATGCAGATCATCCAACTGCCTGGGTATTGATTTGAAAGATTCAGGATGAATGTGCCCAGTTTTATAAGGAAAGCATCTGAAGTAGAAAAAAATGTTCTGCCATCTGAGAAGTTTCACTAAACTGTATCAAATGGAACCAGCAGCCTGCAGACAAGGCCTTTGTCATTGCTCCAAGGCTGTGGGCAGGGATGCATGGTTCAGTCAAGTTTGGTCCAGTTCACTTTCTTTGTGTCCCTTCCCCAGTCAGTGCCACCCCATGCTTAATAACTAAAAATCAATAACACAGAAATTAGGGAGGAGGATAAATCCTTTATGAGATTGTGCAAGCCGAAGTTTAAATGCCTCCCCCATTCCCATGAGAAAGCCACTCCAGCTAGAAATATCACAGTTGCCATATGGACATTCTGGGTGTGAACAGAGACACCCCTGACTTCAAGAAGTTTGTACAGAAAAAAGATGGCTTCCCCGTGGTCACAGGTGGAATGCCTGTGCACTAGTCCCTGTGTTTTTTCAAGCCTTTACCCAGGTGTGTGTATGTGGTGGAAGATATTTTTAAACTTGAAAGGCTGCCACTGAATTATGTAAAGAGTTCAGAGATATATCAACTGGGCCACCAAATTTTCCATATAACGATCCAATAAATATGTATCTGTTTGAAATTCCAGGTGAACATATTCCTTGTACATTTCTAACTGGGCTTACTAAGAATATACTAGACTTTTAGTTTAGTTTAATTGGATTCCACTGTCCAATTTCTCCTGTGTGTAAGAAAACTAATGGTTTCATTTAGAATTACTCAAAGCAAAATTCTATTAAAAAGAGGTAAATGGCAGGGAACAAGAGCATAAGATACCCCAAATGCAAAAGAAGCCTGTTTTCTTAAAAATAAGAAGCCATAGTCAGGCAACCAAATATCACAAATAATTTAGCCAGTTTTTGTATTCTTCAGAATGCCTCACTAAGCTAAATGTTATGGAAATCAGAGGTAAAAAGGTAGAGAAAACACAGGCTTAGTGTTACTACTACAGTGTCTGTATTGAATCATGTACTCAAGGTGGAGTGTAGAAGGAGAATGCATACTTGTATTTATCTCTGCTAGATGCTATGAAATGCACACACACTAGCTGGTCCCCCATTTTTGAAAATACGAAATCCAGCAGTGCACTGGCTTTGTCTCCAGAAATTAAGTGAAATCCAAATATCTTTGTTACACATGGAGCAAAAATAAAGAGAAATATGGAAGATGTTATATTGCAAACATCTGGATGGACTTTCATGGAAAGCAGAGGATTTTTTAATTGTATTTTATCATACAGCAGAATTCCATCCCATGAGTCCCACCCATAGTGTAAAGTGGTACTGTCCATTCACAGATTTACCACTTGAGTGGGAAACATGCCTGTCACACATATATTATTTCCATCCTCTTTTGGTATCAATTCTAATTTTGTGCAAGAAGTTGCCCCTGACCCTGGAGATTTCCATTTCTTACTGAGATGGTACATTGATCTTCTTCACTCTGACATGTGACAGAAAATGAACCAGGGATGGAGGTTAAACCTTTAAAAATATATGTATTTTTTTCGTTCCTCCAGTTATTTGCAGTTGTTCCCAGGGGCTTCAGAAAACCTGACTCTTTCATCCTCAGTTTGCCCTTCTCAGCTGTGGAACTTGTTTGGAATATTTAACAAATGACAAAACAGAAGCTGTGTGGATATCAATGCTGGCCTCTAGAAAAGTTTCCATCAACTTTCCAAATTCTCTCACTGAGAAAGTAATTGCTTCTCATGAATTCAGGCTGCTGTAATTGGGAATGACATCCCAAATCAACTTACGTAGCCTCTATAACCGCATTAACACTCCAGTTATCACCAGAGCTAACAAGTCACCTTTAGGGATGCAAATTTAACTAAACTCTTTAAGCATTTTCCCCACATTATTTCTGAGAGTAAATGTCACTCAGTGCTTTCAATAGATGTTATCCCTCAGATGACCGAAAATGCTGGTGACAGTCACTGTCTTTCTCTTTGCTGTCTGTGCAAATTATATTAAACAAAAGGCATGGAAAGAGAGCTCAGAGAGAAAGGAGGGGTAGACGGACAAAAGGCTTTAGAGAAAGGCATTAGTCCTAGAAAGAGTAATGAAAAACAACATTCTCTGATTTGCATTCACGTTCGCATTCAAAGATAAACAATAATACGTTTAAAGGTGGTTATCTGGCAAAAGCATAAAAGTCTCTTGTATTTAAAAAAATAAAAATATGTTTGAAAAGTGTTTTTTAAGAATCTCATAATAGTTGTCTATTATTTTTATAATGAACAGGCCAAGTTACGTGGCAATAGATTCAGAGCTTTTGTGAGGTTTGCCTTTCCTGGTCCCCGGGCAGGGACAAGAGAGGCCTGGCCAGTTCTATTTTTTGAGGCCCTCCTGGTTTATTAAAAATTGTAAAAAGAGGGTTTACTAAAATTGTTATATTTTAAAAGCTTAGATTTAACAAATTAAAGTATTAATTGCAAAAACAGTGCAATAATTTGTAATAATTGTTTCTTTTCTGTTCAGCTAGTGCTTTTCCAGCTTTGCTGTGTGCACATTCACCAATGAACATGGCAAATTTGTTTTCTTGCAATGTCACAGTTTAAGCTGAGCATGGAAAGACCATTTCAATGACCTTGTCGAATCACTGAATGGTAGTCGCTCTTGATCTGCTCCAGCACATGGAACTTGGGGCCCTCCATGAATATGAGGCATGGGCCAAAGGGCCCTCCTACCCTTCCCATCTCAGGTCCTGGCTGCATCCCAGGTAACTTTCCCTATCTCTAAAACTCCATGGCAGGAAAATATCTACCTGCTGACTTTAGCAAGTGCTAAGGGCAAAGACGTGGTGATGAAGATGGTGGTGATGACAACAATGGAAACTTCTTCTCTTTACTGAACACAGACTCATGTAATTGTATTCTAAAACTGATCTGTTTCAGACCTAATGCTAAAGTATGTGTTCGTGCCCAAGCTTTCAACTCATACATTTCTGCCTACCCTTCCCTCCCCTGGCCCAGGTACAAAGGAGATAAGATGTTGCTTCCCTTTTCAACTTAACTACAGTTTAGTGTTCTGCTGATCCCTAAACTGTGAAGTAGGCCTGCTTCAGGAAACCATAGTTTAGTTTAAGCCTGGATTCAGACGGAATGAAAAAGTGCATTTATTTATAAGTGGAATCAAAAGCTTCCAGTCAACTTCTGGTCATGCTAGAGGAAAGCAGGTGAGGTTGCTCATGAACTTGAAGCTCATTCATCTGACTCTAAACCATAGTTCAGTGTTGCATTTGCAGCTGCTCATTATGTCATACAGTTCAGATGTCAATAATATACAGATTATATACAGATTTCCAAGCATGTTTAGAAAGCTGAAACAAGTCTCTTCCTTACCTTGGCAGAGTGCCTTGACCCACTACAGTAGCTTGCCAAAAATGTTTTGAAAACTTTTCCCTAAATTTTAAAAATTAAAATTCCATCGTGAATGTCAAAAATCAAAACAAATCCAAAAACAAGAAACAGAAAAATAAGGTGTTACAGGTTTCATTGATTGACTCTGTTACAGTTAATACATATGTAGTGTGAACCACTGTTTATATTATGTATAAGAAAATATACTACTATTCTTAGGGACAGTTATATAAAGACTTCAACAAAGGCAACTCAGATATCTACACATTTCTGCATTTGTAAATTACACCTAAAATCCACCCATTCAAAAATCAAAGCTACATCAAGTCCTCAACCCATATTGTTATGAAAAGTGACCCATATTGTTGTGAAAAGTGTTATTCATAATTAATATTTTAGCTTTCAAAATGGCAAGGAGAGTCCATTTATGCCACCCTTGTATTAAATTCTAAGAGATGAGTCAATAGTTAACAAAAGAACGTAAGATGTAAATACTCAAGAACTTTTCATCACGAGATTTATTCATACTATTATTACCTCTTCTCCACTGGGCATTGTCAAAACATATCAGTGAGAGACGCATCAGCTGTATTATACCTCCAACAATTGGCTGATTTGGATAAGCCCTTATTGAAAAGACACGGTGCTGTCCAATATACTTGAAACATCTGTTATTGCTAAAGTAAATGTAACCTGAGATCCAAATGTAATCCTTGCCCTTTTGGGTAGTAAACTGTCTCATCCTGAGTCACCCTAAACCTTTTAACTATACTGTTGTAATTGCTCACAAACTGACCTGAAAGTACATCCCATTGATCTCAATTAGACTTACTATCTGGTAGACATATGGGGGACTGCACAGCACATACTTGAATGTAAAGTGTCATTGAACTCTACATGAGAAAAGGAACTATCTGCATTCTCTTTTTTAACATTACCACCTTAATGTTGAGTTTAAGGTAAGGTAAGGTAAAGACTTGGAGCAAAGGACAACAGTATCTGGGAGGCTGAGTCTTTTACCTGAGGCATTCAAGATAGCCATTGACTTTATATGAGAGAGGGCATACACATCTTTCTGTCAGAGTAATCTTGGATATAGTCAAGGATATAGTCACTTGACTAGCACTCTGCATTAGTGAAGCTGAGTGAGCTGACCTTTAAAAAACTAAAACAAAACTTTTCCAGATGATAAAAATGGGCTTTGTTCTTATCATAATATTTGCCCAAATTCTGATCTAACGTGATCATCATTTTCCACCCTAATGCAATAGGTGAGAGCTAGCTTTGCTGTGTTTGATGAGGGGTGGAGTAATTTTATAGTTTCAGAAGAAAGGCCAGCTGTGCACTGAAGCATTGGAGTGGGGAAGCTCACAGCCTTCAGCAAGGTAAAGAAAATAAATAAGAAATAAACTGAACCAAAGTGTCCTTGAAATGGTGCCAACTTGCTGCAGCAGTACAGGAGAAACTTGCTTGTGTTCACTCCTTTTTTACAACTTCTCAACAACTTCTAACCCACCAAGAGAAAAACAGGAGACATCTTTGGAGAATCACCAGAGCCCAGCTGATTCGTGGTAAGGGAGATCCACAGGGGAGCGCACCCACTGGCATGTTCCACAGCTCTTCTTGGCATTGGTCAGCTTGACACTGGGGAGGGGAAAGGGCTTGCAGGATTCCCATCATGCATCTCCTACAAGGTGCTGAGAATGGCTGAGGAGAGCACTGACTGATGAACTTCTCAGCTGTGCTCAGTGGAGATGTACAAAAACCATCTGTTGAGTAACAAGAGGACCTATAGGTCTCATGTCAGACAGCTGAGGGCTGCATGCAGCCTACACGCACACACTCTATATCAATTCCATAAAATGTACAAGCCGGCAAAAGTAAGCAATTGTAGTCCCATTTGATTTCTCTTGGAATGCATGCTAAAAAATTTCCTGTTGCTGTTCATTTCATTTCTCTATTATCCAATAGCTGAAGTTCTGTGAGTGCTTTGCAATAGTTCATAAAACCCACAAATATGGATAATAATGCACAGTATTTCATAATATTACAACTGAAAACAGTTTGAACAGCTAAAAACTATTTCAGTAAAAATAAGAGCCAGTGTGGTGTAGTGGTTAAGAGCGTGGGACTGGGACTCAGACGATCTGGGTTCGAGTCCCCGCTCGGCCATGGAGCCAACTGGGTGACTCTGGGCCAGTCACAGACTCTCAGCCCAACCTACCTCACAGGGCTGTTGTGGGGATAAGATGGAGGAGGAGAATGATGTAAGCTGCCTTGAGCCCTTTGAGAAAAAAGGCAGAATATAATCGAAAAATAAATAAATAAAATAAATAAAATATAGATGTCTGAAGGAGACCGTTAACATAAATGTTCCATCATATGTCGTTAAATGCCCGGGTGTAGAGAGCAGTCTTAATCTGGTGCCAGTAAGACGACAGCATTGGTTCAAGGCAGGTCTCGGTGAGGAAATCATTCCATAATTTGGGGGCAATCACAGAGAATGCCCTCTCCCTTATTGACCCCTCTAAGCATCCCTCAGAAGTGAAGGGCCTTAGTTGTTGATCGCCATGTCCAGATAGATTCACCTCTTATCACCTCAAAAGAAGTGAGGTGAATTGTAATTTATTGTAAGCCGTCCCAAGATGTTCTGTAGGGGACAACATAGAAAAGCTTTTAATAAATAAATAAATGGAGTCATCTCAACCTGCATGACAAATGAACTACATCCGGTTATTACACAACTTATTACATAACAAAAACCAGATAATACATAGCACAAATGAATGTTATTTCTTTGAAAACAATAGACATTCCTAAATTTTTGTGTATATCTGAGAATAAGCTCTTTTCCTTTTAGCTGCATTATTCTCAAATTCTACGAGCGGCTATAGAAAAAATCATAAAAGGCCAGAAAATTGTGAGGACCCAGTGGGAAGGAATGGTGTTCCTCCATACTACAAAGATGTCACAGATTCTGGTGGCTGTGATAGGCCTCCAAAAACCGACACTCACTAAGGGAAAAGTCACCTCTTAATAACAAAAGATTTGGGCTTGAATATTGGGAAAATATTCCCAATATTTCCCAATATTTCCCAATATTTCCCAATATTCCCAAAAACGCAACAAATGGCAAAAAACTGCCAGAAGAGAAGACATCTGGATCTAGCACAGCAAATGAATATCATCAATGTATTTGCTATAAAGGCAGAATGTTCTTTATTCATGTTTTTATTTAACATATTTCAATGCCTCTGCTCAGTTTACAAACTCCCAAGGGCAATCCAAGATAGCTGGAAAACAATACAAAGTAGATGCATATATTAGAGGTGGCAAAATCAGCCTATTGCTAGTCCTTGTCATTTTCGTATGTATTCATTTAATAGTCCATGTTGCTTTATTTCTGGATTAATCTGTGATTTTAAAATATCTGCGTGTAAATGTAGCCAGTAACATTTAAATACAGATTTATCTAAAACTTTTAACATCTCTTCTCTCAAAATATACATTTCTAAGTGGTTGTTCACTCAAAATACACAGGTGGGAAACAGGTTCCCATCTGTGAAAACATAATATTTGGAAAGTACAAAAGCACTAAGCATCAAGGCTCATTTGGTGTTAGATCAGGGTGAGTTCTTCACCACAGCATACCAAGATCTACTTTTCCCAGCATACCTTGTAAATAGAACAGGGCACAGAGCCTCCTTTATCCCAAGCCAAATTCCCTTTCAAGGAGCTCTCAGAGGGCATGTTTCAGTGGTGAGTAATGCAACAGGCAGGTGGCATTGAAGGCCATGGGGCAAGGCCAAATACCAAAATCACCAGTCTATTTTAGCTTAAACCTTGTAATGCTGGGGGATAAATCTAAGAGCAAACATTTTGACCTTAGATGAGATGTGGTCAGTCACCTGATGAATTCTGGTTTTGGGACCCAGGGAAACTGGATTTGGCCTACAAGGCTGAAGTTCTGTGCTTCTGTTCTAGAACAATAATAAAACCAGTTTCAACCAAACAAAAAGAAAAACAAAACAAAAATGTGAGCTAAAGAAAAGCATTAAAAGCAGCAACACAACTTGCTGTGGGGCTGGGAAAGTAAATAGAACTTTTGGCACCATTCAGATGCGTCATGCTAGGTATGCAATGAGTTCCTCCAAAAAAGGACCGCTGCATGGAAGGTACCATCAGCACTGGCATTTCTACATAGCAAGGTCAACACACTTTCTCAGGCAGTAGAATTAGGGGGAGTGATAGCAGCAGGATCTGGTGCCTCAGTGAAATAGCAAAAGTGTTGGTGCTCACCTTGGACTGGGGAGGTGTGTGGTTCTCCAGTCCAAGGAACGGAATCTTGGGCTTGGACACGATCACTAAAGAGGCATTATCGCTTCCGTGTATAGCAGTATTGCTATCATATACATGTTGCTTGTGCAGATATGTGAGCTGCATGCATGGATTCCAGTGAAGGGCTAAACAGTGCACACCACATTGGGGTGGACGAGTTTGGACAGTCTCTGCTCCCATGTCATTCCACCGACTATGTCTGACTCTGTCAATCTTGCTTTCTCCTGCATTTGAAGCTTTCTTAAAATCAATGTCACATATTTTGCATCCCAATACAAAGACATTTAAGAATGTTGAGAACTTCTTATCATGCACAGTCTGAAACAAAGTTGTCACCCATCTGCACCAGCCACATTCAACGGGTAGAACTGTTTGCATCATGGAAAAGACCATGCTGTTCCTGCCTGCATGTGTCTGGAAAAGACAAGTTGCTTGTCAGAAAAAAAATCAGCCAATCCTATTTCAGCAATAATGCAATTTGAATATAGCAGGGATTCAGGAAAAGATTTTTAGGAGCTGAATGGTCAAAGTGAATGAAGGGATGGGTGAATATAAGTGGATGAATATCAGTGTTAGTTTCTCTCACAGTTGTTTCTTTGTTGTTTTGTAATCTCAAGTACTTTCCATCTCAAATATGATAAAATGTGAATTTTGGTAAATTCTAAATGACATTCACACTCATCCCAATTCTCTGCAAAGGAGCAATAAAGATTGAATGGAGCTCCTCCCTATAGACACAAGCCATGTCATGTAAGACTTGAAAATTGAACATTTGCTTTGAGGGAGAAGGAACTTCCTATGCAAGTTCATATATTGGACAAGGCTGCAAGTAGTTGTGTTTAGTAATATGGTTTACTTTACTTAGAGGAAAGAGGAGTCTGCTATCTTTTTATCTATCCCTAATTTATAGTTTAATGACACCTGTACCAGAACTGCATTAGCAGTACAAGCAATAATGTTATCATAAGCCATCAATCTTGCTATATCTTTATGATAGACTGAACACAGGCACTTAATTGTTCTAATAAATGTCACACTTTAAACATGAATCATTTGCTATATAATGAACTAGGTCAATGGTGTCTCATTGATGAGAAATAAAACCAAATTCTAAACCACTTACAGCTATTGAAGTTTCCATGTTTCATTTCACAGGAAAGGACTGTACACAGAACCACAAGTACTGAAGCACTGAAAATCACAGGATCTTTATAAATCATTGGTGATGCTGATAATTTAATTCAGGCAACACAATAACCCATACTCAGGAACTGAATATGGATTGACTGTGGGTTGTTTTTGAACCATGGGTTGTATTCTCATACTGTCAGAACCCTGCTGTTCTAACAAGCCATGCTGCTTATTCATGAACAACCCATGCAGAGCACAGTGCTTGTTGGGTTGTGTATTGTGCGTTCTTCTATGGTTCACGTTATCTCAGCTGTGTTCAGACATAATGATAAACAGTATAGTTCATGCACAATCCAGGGTCCAGCAAAAACCCACATTCAGCCCATACTCAACCCTTCACAGTAGGCAACTGAATCCAGTCAGAGAAGACAATGAAAGAGAAGAGAAGATTTTGCTGTTGCCCCATCCCCAGATAATAAAACTGATGCTGCATTCGTAAGGGTTATTTCTATTAGCAGGCCATTGCAGGCTTTCAGTGTGATCCTAAGCATCAGTTTAGTTCACTATTTGAATGAGGAGTGAAAAATATTGCTTTTTTGTAAACCATCCTGAGATGCCAGTAGATGGACAGTCTATAAAAGCCTTAAATAAATAGATAAATAAATATGAGTATGCACCTTGGAGAGGGCAAAGTTGTTGATGCAAAAGAGTTCAGACATAGCAATGAATATGCACAGATCAGAACTAAAGAAGGATTTTTTTAAAAAAAATAAATCTGTTCCCTTGCCTTTGCTTTTGTTTCTTTGGAGTTTACACATTTGCCAAATGATCATTTCCTGAATTTTTCTTTGAACTGAGACAGCTGCATTCTCAAATTCACCATTTTCTGAGCTTTTTGATAATGCTCATCTCAGGAAAAACTCGCACCAAAACAAACAAACAGAAAGGAACGTATTAGTCAAAGAGCATGCAAAATGCATATGTTTGAGAACAAAACCAAATTTCAGCACTGTAATGTATTTATTCAAAAATGTTCATTTAAAGCAATGTGAAGATGTATGCATACATTAGGAAAAATGCACAAAAATACATATTTTTCAATCCTATGGCCACTACAGAACATCAAGACATAGGATTTTTGTGTCGTTAAGCTACAGCATCAGAATATTGTTTGAACCTTGTAGCCAAGGCTTCAAATTTGGACTGCTATCGATTCCTTCCACTTGAAGAAACAGCTCCTGGTACATCCACTAGAAAAAAAGGCTGCATTGGAGACGAAGCTTAGAGGGCATTGCAAGCAGCAGAGGATACAGGTCAACTATCTATATTAAAGACTGGGAGGAGCGCAGAGGTGACCTTCATCTCACTGCTCCTCCCACCTCCATAGAATATCCTGCATAGAGAGGGTTACAGACCTCCCAATTGGATTGTGCCCTAAGCAGGATGAGGAGGTTATGCAGAAATAGGATGGGGGAAAAGTTGACCCCCAGAAACTCACAATCTGTATTTCCCTTTGTTTTTAAAGACTCTAAGTGGCATTACTGATAAGAAACATCCTTCATACACAAAACACAGTGAACATTCATGCCAGGAGACTTAACGTACCAGTCTCTTGTCTTCCTTCTCTTACTAACAAATACAGTTGTGACATGGACATATACAGCTATGCCTTGCCTACCAGTTTTGTATTTGCACAGGATACAAGTTTTAATTCACAAAAGCTGTTGACACTTTTTTAAAAAGGCTGATTGATTTCCAGACAAATCTTCTCCATTTCCTCTATCCACTGCTTTGTATTGTGACATGCCATGCCGTGACTTCTCTTCTCTTCTCTTCTCTTCTCTTCTCTTCTCTTCTCTTCTCTTGCACAATTACATCATGAATTTGTGCCAATAACACTGAAGAATATTGGGAAAGAAATAAAATTGAGATGCCTCCATGGCCTGGAAAAGTGAACTATCATATAAATAGCTTCTTCTTTAATGAAGTGCAGGTGAAAAAGCCAGGAAGCCAAGTAGAAAGTGGGAAACAATCCACTTCAGGGAACTGTTGCCTGAAGCAATGTGATTCGCCTCCCCTCTCTCTCATATGAGTTCTGTTTGTTGAACTTATGCATCTCATATATATATATATATATATATATATATATATATATATATATATATATATGCGCGCACAAGTTCAACAAACAGACAAATACACAATCACTCAAAGTCTTGGATTGTATCACTGATTGTTCCTATTTAACTAAAAGAAAATGGCTATCGACCAGCATTACCTTGATTGCAATTGTCAAGCCCAGCATTCACTTTGAAATATTAGGAAGCAGCTAGAGAAAATCAATTGTATTTAAAAGATTCTGTGAAAAGTTTTACAGCTGCACATTAGGAAGCAGTGTTAAGCAAATAAGAACTAATTGTTCTCAGCTTCCATGGTAATTGTCCAGGCTGGCTCACCTTTGCCACACACATTCATTCAATAGGAAATATAAAGCAATGTTCACAAAAGCAAAACCACAGTAAAACTTCAGTCTGAGGTAGGAAGGCATGGAGGTTGTAAAATCCATTCAGTCTATGACTGGAGGATTATCAACTGATGTTTCTTCTCCCAGCTACTCATTGACAGAATCAGATTTTGTGCAAATGCATCATACACATTTGTGCAAACTTGTACTCCCCAAAATGTACAAATCCCCTCTAAAGATACAAATATCTGAAAAATGTGTATTTTCATGCCTTAGTCTATGAGCAAAATACTAATTTGTGTTGGGTTTTTAAATTTTACCTTTTTTCTACAATTAAATGTTTCTAGTTATGTAAAATTAAGAAAAATAACCCACATGGAGTCCATATCACTAAGGAAAAGCTGGTCTGCTGCAGAATCCATGGGTTATATGCTTAAAAATTCAAATTTATTAGAATCCATTGCAGATTTCTCTAACCCCACTGAGACACAAACTTACCTATCGGCATATCCTGGTAAAACTGGCTCAATGCTTTAACACGTTCGGCTTAGGCAGCCCTGAGCACTGCAAATGTCTATATGAAATAGCACAGCAACTCCCACATCTGTCTGTATACACCCAGCAACAAGCCTTCCATTCAGCTATTTAAGAGGCTAGCAGGAGGTTGATGGCCCATGTTTCATTCTTCCCATTTCAGTCGTGTACCCCCTTCCATGCTCAGATGTCTGGCCAGGAGGATAGTGAGGAACTGGTGCACACGTGTTTGAGTGTGTCGAGAGGGAATGTTTATGTTTCCCCACTGGATGGCAAGGAAGTTTGTGTGTGCATATGAAGTGTAAAGATACGTGCATATGTAAATGGAGGTATTTGAGTATACACTAGTGTAACGGAGCCAAAGCTCACAGGGACACTGAGTATCCTTACCAGAATTCCCTTTTCCTTCTGAAGTCCTTGCAGCTGGGGAGAGTTGAATTTTCTCCGTAACGATATTTTGCTTCCTATTGTAAGGCACCATATATTGGGGTGGCCTGATCTTGAAATGGCACCCATTAGCTTTACTAAGATGTGCTCCTGGTAAACATGAAAACTGCTAGAATTGTTTTATTGATACAGATCAACACCTTTGCTGGAATTGTTGGACACTTCTTGGGAGTGTCATGGAGATGTTAACGTATAATGTCCCAAACTGCATCTTATGTGGGAGAAGTTGTTTGGGGAGAGAAAACAGAGTGAATAGAAGAGTGGATGAATGAATGTATGAAGGTGCATGTGTCTGAGAGAGAAAGAGCGAGATTGGCTGGGTTCAACCACACAATAACCGACATTCAAAGGTTGAATAGGGGTTGGGTATGGATTTTTGTTGAATCATGGGTTGTTACTAGAACATGGATTGTCATGTTGTATGAACCCAGCTGTGCTAACAAGCCATAGCTAGTTAATGACAAACAATTCATGAAGCGAACCCATGGTTTGTTTTTGGATGGCTAACTGTGAAGTGTTTACCACCATTTGTAATTTCAGCCTGGTTCAGATGCCATGAAAACCTGCCTTGCAACAACAACCAACAGCTTAATAAGATCCTACACTCAATCCATTTTCAGTTCTTGAGTATGGGTTATGATTTTGTCCAAACCCAGAAGGGTATCCCCACCGCTTTTCGACTGAGGACACACCTGCAGCTGGTATGTTCCCTCGGATCCAAGAGAGTTTCTCCCATGATATAAAACAAAAAGCTCAAAGTTACAATAAATCACTACTGTTCCCTAGGTGTGCAAAATGTGATCAGTCCAAAATGACAGTGATGGTTCTTCAATGCATACTGATATGGTTGGTGAAAACCTACCTTCCTGCATTGCTTGCTGCAGCTGCACTGCCATTTTGAACATTTTAACTGAGGTTTTAAAAAAGTGATGTATTATAATTTCTTTTTCTATAAACTGCTTCGATATATCTTCTGATGTGGTAAATAAATTCATGTCCTTCCACATGTTCCATGCTCTCATAGTTGTAATATTGAATTAATATATATCTTCTAAATCTTGTGCAGCTGAATCAAAAGATTTTTTATTTCACTTTTCACTCAAGTGCAATGATGGTAAGGCAAAATTTTAAAAATAAACAAGAAAATTATGTGATTGCTCTGACTGGAAAGAGGAAGGATTAATTAAGGGATAATTGGCCAGGAGAGAGCAAGAATGACTAATTAAAGTTCCATTTCAACGATGCAATGAGAAGCAGGAACTACTTGAAAACATGCCAAATTGGGAGACCTTTGCTGATTGAAGGTTGCAATCATAAGCACGGGACTTCCAGAAACATATTCCTGCTCCTGATAAATGTCATGTGTACCACAACTTTATTTCTGTTCATAGCTGATTATAGACCCATGATATCTATGGATCAAACAGCACATTACTTTAATTGCTATGCAGCTGGTCCCTCTCTTTGCCTTTTACTCTAGTGTAAATGTGTTTGGCTCTGATTCAGGTCAGGACCATTGCACATTGGGAGGAGAGGGTTCAACCTCACTCCCTCCACGTGCATGCGCATGCGTGCGCACACACATCGTCTCCCTCCCCACAAGGGGCAGGAGAGTAAAGCAAAAGAAATTCTCCCTATGTGTACATCACCTATGGCCTGCAAAACAGCTTCCCAGGATAGTGCCCTGGGGGCTGGAAAGGGTCTGAGTTGTGTTATAAGAAGAACCTGATGGCAGTCAGAATTAGAACTACCTCTTGGTGTAGCTCAAATGCAGGATGTTTCAAGAGTGCTAAGGGAGCAGGTTTGCAGAGCACTTGTGCCAGTAACGACTGTCAAATATATCACTCCGGGGGGAAAGGAGCTATAGTGATTCCATTACTGTAAATTAGTGAGAATTTAGCAAGGCTTAGAGCTTGCATAATTAAAGAATTTCTCTGCTACCTTGTGTTCCAAGGATGAACGTATCATTCTGGGAAAGCTGCCATGTTTTGAATATTAGAACATTTACAAGTGGCATATGAGTAGCATTTTCCTTTGCTCAGTGATGACTTGAGCACCTCATCTTAGCACACTGAAATTATACCTTCAAAATCATGGTGTTTTGAAGTCACAATACTCCCCTATTTTGATTTCTAGTTAAAATTCAATCCAGTCCTATATCTGATCAAAGATTTCAAATAATTTATCATTTGAATTCTGATCTCCCAGCTTGAACTCAAGTTTTCATTCAAAAATATATTTTGGTTGCCAATCCAAAGTGCAATTCACAAATGGAACAGTTTTATATTTGAATCCATTACATTTCATTTTAAAAATCCATTACATTTTCTTTTAAGTCTGAAATACTTCGATATCAAGCAATTGCACTAAAGCAAGCTAATAGTCTCACAAATTGTTTTTATCCATCACTTCTGCAGATTAACATTCAAGAAGTCATTACACATGAAAATCCATTTAGGTTTGCAGGCACAATGCCACTTGCTGTTTGATGCTCCTCAGTAAGTGCCAACATGGAAGAGGAAGAGGAAGAGGGACTCCAACACCTCTGAATGAGTTACTCATATTCTTGACTATCCACTGTTTGTGATAATGTTTCATATTTATGACATGTGTATAATAAATATCAAATACTTTAAAACATTTTATTCTTGCTTGGAAGCCATCCTATGGTCCCTAGACAAAATCTAGAGGGACATAAAGTTTTCAGACTCCCAGCTCCAATGATAGAAAACAGCTCCATTCCTACCTTGGAATACTCACCCCATGCAGTTGGCACACTGACCAGAGAGAACCACACTGGCTGCTTCTCCAAGGTCATGAAAGCCTAGCCCCCTTCCTTCTTGCTCCGGTGTACCCAGTTAGACAGGAACAATCCGGCATTTAGTTGCTTCCCAGGGAGTGAATAGCACCGAGGCAACCTTTGCCACTGCAGTCCTTCTGTCCTGCAAAGGACATACATCATCATCTAAGTTCAAAGGATTCTGGGCATTTTCACAGGACTGCACCCTTTGACAGTTACAATCAGCTCATTAGATTTTAAGGCCATCATCACACTATTCAGTTTAACCAATAGTTTCAGTATCCTATGCACTTCTACTCAGAGGTAAGTCCCACTGAGTTAAATTTAATGATTCTATGTATTTATATACCATTCCATATGAAAATGGATTCTACAGTGGTGAAGAATAAAAGATAAGAAGAATAAAACAGTATATTTTTATACTGTTATACTATATATATAAAAATAAAAATAGACAGTTCAGAAATGCAGAATATCAATAAAACTCCTGGTAGGCCAGTTAAGGATTCATTGCTTGATGGACCAGCTAAACTGGGACTTAAGTGCAGCTCAATGGGGATTATTTCTAGGCACATGGGATAGGATAACAGATTGGCAAAAGAATCCCATATACAGAGAAGGACAAGATGTGTCTCAAGTCTTGCTTGATCACAGCAGACAGGACGAAAAGGGTAGGCTTTCTTTCCCGTTCCCAGTGTCCGCTTTTTCCTCTCCTGTAATCCTTCCATGATACACACCCAGACACCTGTTCCTCACAGCCACATCTGCAAAACACCAGCAGCAAGAAATTCACCCTGCCATGGCTCTCCAATCTTGTGTGTGAGTTCTCTGATGGTGTAAATGGTGCTTGCCCACCCTGCAACAGAGCTCTCCACTCACCATTTCTGGAGTAGCATTTCCAAAATATCCTATAGCTGGTCAGAGAACAGCTGATGGGCTGCAGGATTATAGCTTTAGTACTAGCTACAAGATATAAATGAAGATCAATTATTATTATTATTGCTGTTACTGTTATTGCTGCTACTAGTTTTATTCCTAAGTGAGTATGTTGCTTCTCTGCCCACCTAACAAAAAAGTACCAAAGCAAAAACACTTTTCCCATTTAGAGCTCAAGCATAATTCAATAAGTGCCAATGAATTCAGTGGCACTTACTCCTAGATGAGGGGGACCGAGGCATGCTGGGCTGTTTTTTCTGACTAAATTTGCATAGATCACACCCTTAGTCAGCATATCTTTTCCAATTCTCTGCAATGTGAAAAGGTAGTATATATGCCACTAAAGCATATCAGTCTTATACAACAGAGCAAGCTTATGATGCCAGGTCTTCGAATTTGCCAGGAGGTACCATGTCAAATAAATAATTGAGAGTGGCTGAGCACCACAAGAAAACAAAGCAATCAGTCATCTTAGCTACATTATTGATCACCAATAACGAGATACTTGCTAAGACAAATGGTCCTGTTATTATACCAGTGAGTTTTTAGCCTATCCTGGCTAAATAAATCATACTGAAGTTTGTTATTTTAAGATGTACAAACATATCTATAACCTCTGTTTTTGCCTCTGATTCTGCACATAGGATCCATAGCATGCAATACACTTGCTATTAGTCAGTCACCAGGCACCATCATCTTATGAGCATATCCATCATTCATGCATTGGTTCAGAGTGTTATCTCTCTCTCTCTCTCTCTTCCCCCCCCCCCCTTTTTCTTTCTTTTCCCCTGCAAGGTCTGTTCATTTGACCTCCTGTGTAGGAAAATCTGAAAGATATTACTTTACCAATCAAATGTTGTGCATCATCTAGAAATAGGTGGCTGTGCCATGTTGCCCAAGAAAGCATGCCTGTTAATGCAAACACAGAAAAAGAGTCAGGCTGAACCAGACCAAGGGTCCAGCTAGTCCAATGTGCTGTTGACACAGTAGCCAACCAGTGGCCACAGGATGTCACAAGCAGGACAGAAGTATAACTGCGCTTTGCTGCCCAGGCTCCCCAGCAACTGGTGCACATAAGCACATGGTCTGTGATGCTGGAAACTATTTTCACTTTCACTGAGTCTTTCTAATGCTTTTAATGACATATTGTGTGTAAGTCTGTGTGAGTATTGTGTGAACTAATCAGTTAATGTGCCTAACATTTGACCATGGTACATATTTGCCATCTCCCATGAGGGCACCATGTCCCTAAGGTAGGAAATGTGCAAATTTTCCAATCAACAGACATACTTTCCAGCAGGCTGCAAATAATGTTACAATGCTTTGCATATTTTCTGGGCAAGAGGCATTATCTCCAAACTGGACCAATTTTTCCTTCATCTGTATTTACAGTTGTATGCCTGCTTTTTCACTCTGTAATGTAGAGTAGCATGATTTTCTGGTAAATCCCTACTTGTTACAAGAGGCTATGTTTATCTTATTGCTGCTGTTGTCCTTTTGCAGGTGGGTATGTGAAACTGCATAGGTATTCCCCACGTCCTTATTCCACCAATCGTAAACCATTTCCTGCAAAACTTCAGGATGCCTACTTTCAAACAGGGCTTCATTCAGCTGGTGTTATCCTATTATGTTCATCCTTTGTAAACCCCAGTTTTAATTCTGCAAAGCTGAAATGTGATTGTTATCATGGGCACAGTGGCAAAATGAAGACTGAATCTGAGGATCAGTTGGGAAAAATTGCCCTGCATTGCCTTTCAGTGCAAAAACCTTGAGGGGTGATCAGACACCCCTTTCAAGATGCATTAAAACAATACTATTGTCCAACTGTATACCCTTTTAGGTTTATTACCCTGGAAGGCAGAGCATTCAGAGAGTTCTGCTTTCAGCCTTGCTCTAATACATGACATCGTAATTGACAGAGACCTTTCTGGCTATTTTCCATGCCTGACATTGCCCTTGGGACTTGTGTTTCATCATCTTCATATTTATCTTTGCTAATACCTTTACCAAGTGATGGATGAATTGTCTCAGCCATCACTACTCTGTTCTCTGGGAGCCTCTCAGAGTTGTCAAACAGAATGATTTTGTTTTTGTTGTAATTCAAAGGCGTCCGCCTCTTCCTTTGCTTTCTTCCAGGGGAAAACAGCCCTTCTCGTAAGTCATTATTTCCTTTAGATTTTGGGGGTGGGGGAGCTCCTCACTCATCCCTTCTCTCTACACAACCATAAACTAATGTTTACTTGTTTCTTAGGGGACAATCTGCCTGACACACACAAGGACAGATCTGCGCACACAGACAAAACCACTGAACAGCATGTGTGCAGCTTATCCCTAGAGGGATGAGCAAGGGGATGATGGGTCAAGCACCCGAAAATGTTGTTTGACCCATCTTGAGAAATGTAATGTTTTCTACCTCCTGACCCCCAAGCTTTCTATAACTTTGCACAAAGATCAGTCAGGTCTTGGAGTCCCAGGTCTCCAGAGCAGGCAACGCACAAGTGGACACTGACTGACAGAATTACTAGCTTCCAGAGCAGAGAACAATCCCCAGTGTTGGGGACTCCAGTCAAGCAACTTGACCTGGACTTGACTTGGGAGAAACAAGCAAGTGACTTGGTTCAAGATTTCTACACGGTTTATGACCAGGTTGCTCCAGCGCTTACCATGCAGCAGGATATCCTAGAAGGCAGGCATAGCCCAGCAGAGATGGAGGGAGGGAGGGCAGGAGAGAGGGAGTTTCCAGGGGGCACAAGCAGGATAGGAAGGAAGGGGTTGTGATAGGGGGAAGGGAAGGCAAGGCTTCAAGATGTCTTTTTGGCACAAGGGAGGTTGTGGGAGGCAGGAGGTTGGCTCTTGAGACTCGAACAGACACTTGATTGCAAAACTTTCTTGCAATGACTTGAGACTCAACTTGAATTTGATAGTAAAGACTTGACTCAAAACTTGGAGTGAAGGGTTTGAACACATCACTGGCAATCCCTTTTTTAAAAGGAAAAGACCCTACAACTCCCAGGATGCCCCAGCCAGCTAAGGCAAGAGTAATCAATCTAAAGCCCTCCACATGCTTTGGACAATAAAAAGTCTTGCATCCTGAAACAACCTAGCAGGCCCTACCACCATGGCCAATAATCAGGGACTGTAACGATTGTAACCTTCTGCTGTCCTCAGGCATCTACCTGTCTTGCCTCGTGGACTTGTTCTCATACATGATTGACACTGTTGGCCCAGTAAAGAAGTATCACCCAGTGAAGAGCCATTTTAGCAAATGGGTTTTCTTCAAGACTCTTAAAACAAGAAAATTTGGCTCTTCTGCTAATGAAATCTTGCATTATATCCTCAGCTTGCATTATAAATTTGTGGGACTGGGAAAAGAAATCTTCAGCTTGACTTCCATGTGTTCTGTGAGTTTGAATAATAGATTGCAACCTCGTTTTCTGTAAATATTCATCTTAGAATCATCTTGGCCTTGATACTCCAAGTGTCCCTCAATACCAATTGGCTTTTTTTTCTCCTGTTACTGAGCTATTTTATCGGACTGGTGTAATTATCTGTTCTTGCAGCCACAAATGTTTCCTCTGGATTTCTCTACATGAGTCATTTATTTTGTACTTGGGTTTGTGTTTCACCACATGGTCCCCCTTCGGGTCCTCTCCCATATTTTCCAGCCAGTCTGGGGGCCTTTTTTTTCCCAAAGCAAGTCAGCTACTCGAGTTCAAAGGAAGAAGTCAGAATAAGTCTTGCTTATAGCAGCAATTCTGCTATACTACAGCTGGATCTCACTTTGTGGTTGGATGTGGGAATATAGGGAAAGGGAGAGAAAGACAAGGCCTCCCCCAGAGGAAAAGTTTTACCTTTCCTCCTACAATGAAAATAATGAGTTGAAAGCTTCCCATACAGATGCCCTTTGACTCTTGAAGCACCACACAAAGGCAAGCTGCTGGTGTTATTTTATGTCCTCAGACGGCCTTCTTTCATGAACAGCCATGGATTCCTTCTTGCATTGTCACCTGTTTCTCTGCACTAAGTTTGACCTTGAATATTGTTGGTAAGATAAATCCTCGTGATATCATGGATAAATCTGTATATGATTATAATTAGTTGTGAAATAGAATGGTTCGGTTTATCGCTTTTGGTTTTAGAAAAACTAGGAATACCATTCCCTTAGAACAGCACGGTTTTGGCAGGCAGTTTTACTGAAGAACTTTTGTACCTTTGAAGCTCTCAGGTAATGGTGAATAACAGAAGTAAATCTTATAACAGTTTGCTTCAAGCTGGTGAGGGAATTTATCACTTTATTGCCTCTATGTTATGTTCTGTTTGTCACATAGAGCATGGTAATTGGGAGAAACAAGTTTGGCTGCTATCCACCCAAGATAAAGGAAATGAAACAAGGAGTTTGTCATTCTGAAGAAGAACAGAAACAAAATTACCTGCTGGAGTTTTTGTTAATATTTAGCATAGTGTGTGATAACATAATGTATTGTGGATTAATTACATTATGCACAGGCAAAGACAACTATCACCATTGAACAGAGACACTTTTGTATAGCTTGAAATAACACCCTTCAATTAATCATAAGTAGAGTTTTTGTGCCCTACAGAGCACTGAGGTTCATTTTACATATTGTATTAAGTAGCTGAGTATGAGTGTATGCATTTTATATCTTCATTCGAAGTAAAAATTTTCAGTATTGTCAAATACTTTTTGTATAGTTTGTGACAACATTGCTTGGTAGCATTAAGCTGAAACTCTTTCCCAAAGCATTGTTGTATGTACCTCATTTTAGATCCTGAAGAGGACACTGATGAAGAGGCAGTGGGAGGGCAGAAGGATCGAAGTGGGGCAGGAGTGTCTGAAGTTCTATCAAGTTCGTTGCCTTCAGTTTTCCCAGGTCAACCATTAGAGCCAACATAATTTGGAAGAGAGGCAGAGGACCCAGGAGAGCGATTTCCTTGCCCAGTCCCTGATCCGATGATGAGGCATCAGGAGAGACAAGCTACCCAGTTGGAGGTCTCACCAGCTAAATCACCAGCAGAAGGGTGCAACCTGAATTGAGGAGAAGTTTCCAGATTTAAGCTCAGTACTCACTTTTTACATGAGCAGAAACACATTGTTCAGCTTAGTAGAGGGCTTTTAGAGTAGCATTTTCTTGTCAGCTGTGAAATGCCAGTAAATATCTGCATTGGAAGGGAATGCCAAGCGCTTTGGAGTCTACCGCTAGAAAGAAAGAGTCTGGGTCATGATGGAAAGCTCCATTTCCAAGTGAAAGGGGTATTCTGAGCCCATCCAGTCCCAAGAATGACAGCACCTGATGGTATAGGCTATGGTCCTGACCTGATAAAGGAGTACCCACTTACAGAAAAGGATACCTCATGAGCCTTGCTGTGGTGAAGGCCCTCATCACATGGAGGACTTTTATCACTGAGCCTGTAATGAACTGCAGCTCAGGTCTGTGCGGTCTTCTGCAAGCTCTGGGTGTATCATTTCCTGGTCTGGCCTACCATCTGCTGGAAACAATAACGGAGTTCAGGTAACACAAAACACCATGTGGGATTTTTTACCATTCCTGTGTCTGAATCAAGTTGTGATATTTCACCATGGTAAGTTTAGTCTTTAGTAACCATGATAATTAACAATGGTTTATTCTGTTTTTTTCTGTGCCACATTGCTTGTTGTGTTGTCTGAACCCAGGATTGTGCTTTCCATAGTCCAGGTATGCAGCTACCACAACCTAGTTGCAGACACAGGGAAAAGTGTGCCATAGAGCAAAAGTAGGCCACAGCCTGGCAGCTGGTCTGTGAAATGATAGTGATGGAAGGTGGCAACCTATCAAAGTAGCCATGGTAGGCATTGTTAGTCAATCAACTTTGGGAGGGGAGAGGGAGTCTGCTTCTCCTCCCTGATCTGTTGTCTGAGTTAAAGGAATCGGTCTGCCCCCTGAGACAGCCAGGCCTAACTCTCTGTTTGTTCTACTCTCTGCTTGTATGACAGCGTTAGACCACTAATGATCCCTGGCATTCTAAACAAATTAGCTATTGATCAGATGCCACTACATATGGCGTTGGACTATCTGACAAGCTCTCGAAAAAGAGGAGAAATAACATATCGGTTTTACCGATGAACGATGATTTACAGAGCATTACACTGTCCATACTAACACAACTGAAATTGGGCTTAAATGAAAAGCCTAAAATTGGGCCATGAGGTAACTGTGAGCTAAGCTAATTTCAGAGAGAAAAGAGATAGAAGACAACACTGCTGTCATTCAAGTAGCATAGAATGGAGATGCATAAACATTTCCAAATAAAAATAGATGGATGGACTAATTGAAATCAGTTACCCCATTCTAGGGAAGCATAAGTAGCCACAAAAACAGCTTTCTCCATGCATAGCCAATGTCACTGCAGATGTGCCTCTAAATGAATATCCCCAGTTGCATTGCAATGCTACTTCAGATACCATTGAAGTGTGAGTGCATTTCTAATTCATGTAAGGAAGATGTGAACTCCTATGCAGAATCCTAGTAATGAGTCTCCAGTTGTAATCACAGTTTCCAAGCTTCTATTTGATTGGTGTGGTCGTCTCATCATCAACAGGAGACTTCTGGGGCTGGCAGCTTATATATATGTATGATACTAGAAGCCCTCCATGTGAATAAATTCACCATGTTCCTGCTTACCTGCCATCAAACACCTAAAAACATTTACAGCCTAGTCTAATTATGATTAAGTCCCACAGAAACTGAACAAACATTACCTTCTCATGGCTTTTTATGTGACTAAGTCACAATGAGCTTCAGCAGAGTCTGAACCATTATTTCTTGTTGTAAAATCAAAATATGATATGACAGGTTCAACAACTGATACCTGGTTCTCATAATCAGTACTCGGGCATCATGTTATTCCCTCAATAGTCAAATATTTCTAGTTCCTACATGTGCTGGATACTAGACATTGCACGTTATTAGTCCTCTAAAATATATTTTTTCAAGAATCCTATAATTCTAAATAATTATCCTGTGCTCAAAATAGCAGGTGCTTTACAGAAATATATCCACTAAATTGTAACTTCTTCAGATATTCTTCAAATTCTCCTCCTCCTGATTGATTGAATAATTGATTAGGAAATTAAGCCTGATTAGTTTATTGCTTTTCTCTCAGTGTCAGCTTTCTCCTTACGGCAAATGTTCTTGATTATTTTCTTAGCAAGACTAACAGAAAAATAAGGACAATCATTCCTTCTGACCTTAAGAAGGAAGTAATGGGGCATCTCCATAAGGAATCTACTCCAGATGCAATGCTATTTGCAACTACCTCCTAGCACCCCTTTCTTATAGGACGTATTTGAGAGGATGGCAGCAAAGCAACTACTGATTATCTAGACAGAGTCCAGTCTAGATTTCTACCTGGTTATATGACCAATTCAGCCTTGATTGTCCTGATGGATGACCTTTGTCAGGAGGAGGATGGGGGAGTGTGACCTTGTTAATTCTGTTCACTCTTTCATTGGCTTTTAATACCATCAACAATTCTATTCCCCTGAATTGACTCCACAGACTGTCTTTGGAAGCATTGAGGTTGAGTGGCTCCCAGCTCTGGGAGACAGGCCTGTTTCCTGTTCTGGATAGGTTTGCAATCCCTTTGAAAAGTTTGTAGTCTGTGGGTAATCCATCATTGATACTGGAGACCCAAGTGACCATGGCAGCTAGGATTGCCTTTTACCAGATTCTTCTGGTTCACCAGCTATGGTCCCCCTGGACAGCAGTGCAGGTGCTAGTAGGAAAAGTTACTTCCAAGCTAATTGTTTTAGGGTTGTGGCAACTTCTTCAACAATGTTATTTATTTCTATTTCTTGCTTATCTTTCTGCATCAAAAGCACAAGTTGGATAGGTTGCCAACAAGCCAGTATTTTTCTGGTATGAGCACTAAAGCTATCTTCTACTAGGTAATTTAATGAAGTCCAAAAAAGCAAAAACAAAAACAAAAAATGGGACACTCAAAATGCTGCCAGCAACGCACTACCACTTTCTTCCACATGTCTGCTAAAGTCCCTTCCCTGAAACACCAGATTCCATCCTGCCATTATGGTGTAACCAAAGCAATTTCCTTCAGGATCCACCCAAAATCCACCAGGTTCTTCTCTGTCCATGCTTGCCTTTTCCAAGGTGAAATGTTTTGGGAATTTAAAACTGTGGCAAGCCTAATCTTTAGCATCAATAAAGCGTGGGTTCAAAGCCAAAGGTGACATTCTGTTCCATGGATCACAAAACATAAGCCACACTTTTAAAGGCACTTCCATGTAAACAACTTCTGAGGCTCTTCTAAAATGTCAGTTTCATCATAGGGATAAAAATTCACACTAGGCTGAGCCATGCAATGTGTTTAAAAAATTAAAGTTCAATAGAAACAAAAGCAGCCATTTCAAAGAAGCAAAATGATGTCCCAGAACAACAAACTAAAGAACCAAGACATGTATTGTTGCAAAAGATATTTGCATGCTGTTAAGAAATGCACAGCCTTTAACATAATGGAGGGCATATTTACTGTGTGGCTCCCAATTGATTGCTCTGAGCTTTGTTATAAGAATAAAATATTTATAAATGGGTTCTAATTCTACTTAAGCTCTGCAAAGAAACACAACAAAAAGTCCGATTGCCATTCCCTGAAACATATGAAAGGCAATCAGGGGTAGAGATTGATATTCAGTTAACACCATTCAACTGGGGGTACTGTTGCCAAATAATTAAAGCAAGGGTGACTTCTTGTTTTGGGAGGGAAAAACCTCTGGGCTGAATTGCATCTGATCGATTTGAATTCAACCCTTTGATTACAGAAAAACGACTGCATGTTGTTCTGCATGTACAACTGGGCTTGGAGCCTTTTAGTCAAGCAACTCCCTTAAAATGGTTTAGTTTGCCACATACAGGGAATAATGGTGTCAATAGTTTGTCACTAAGGGCAGCTCCACACCTTCCATGACACCCAGTACTACTATCTGGCAGTCATCTGAAGAAACTTAAACTTCAAGTGGTCTGGAATGAACCTGCTCGTCCTCTCCTCCAGAAGCTCATGGCAGGAAAAGACAATGTAACCGCCCTATGAAACTAACTACAGTTTGCCGTTATGTCCAGGCTAAGAAATGTGCTTAGTTTAAATCAAGGGTCGCAACCCCTGGCCCTCTGTCACTCACAGTGCATCCAGAAACTCGCCACCTACTTTTTCCCAGCTGATCTGCTTATCAGTTCCCTTCCAGGTCCTGTTCCTTTCCTGGTAGGGAAAAGCTCTTGTATCCTATCAACAGCAAACTAGAGATTGAAAAAACTTTTCCTGTGGAGCACTAGGAAAGGTTGCTTTTCTCAGGACATAGTAGGTAAAAGCTCTTATTGCTTTTGATCAGAGATAGGAGTTTCTCTTCTCTTTTGTACTTCAGAGGCTTGTCCCACTTGCTTCTGAATAGCTATGTAGAAGCTATTTGGGGAAGAGATGTTAGAAAGTGATGCTGAGTGATTCAGCCTTATTACCTCTAAGATTCCAAACAGAACCTTATTCCAAGTATTCAAACAGAAGGGGGCACGAAAGTCCCCTGGAGCTGCTTATTTCTGAGCAGACATGGAAAGCCTTGGCATTTGGAATCAGTGACAGTTCCAGGACCCCTTTGAGACCTCTTGGTTCATTGTATGCCACTTTTGTTCCCCCTTCCCTTCCAAAATTAAAACTTGATGGATCACATCTAAACAAAATTATGGAACTACCCCCAAAGGGAGGGATACAGAAAGAACATAGACAAACCAGCAGGAAAGTCAAGCCACATTTTTGCAATGCTGGGAACAGTGGCTTATTACTACCAGTGCCAACAACTTAACGCTTGGAGAGCATTCGGTGTCGGACTACAATCTGAGCAACTTCAGCTTCTTGTGCTATTGCCAGTTTATTAGAACAGTATTGTATCTTTGTGCAGCGTTCCTATAGATAATTAATTGCTTAGTATGGCACTCAAGATACACAAACAAAAGAATAAGAACTCTCCACCCCACTCTGACCAAAAACTTTGGACAAAAGAGCCCATAGATTGGACGGCACCTTCCCTACCGTGGTATGAAAACACAGGGCTGGGAATTGGAATGGTGTTTGTTCTAGATTCTCATTAGTGACACCCTCCAACTCTTCCACTGCATAAGCGCAAAGGGGAAAGCCAGGGAAAGGGAGAAGGTATGCTTTACAAATGCCATAGTATGTCATCCTTCCACTTTATGCATTTTGTGGTATTTGATGTTTATTATTGAGGCATGTATAACTAATTGGATTTCAAGTACAGCCCTCTCTATTGGCACATTAGAGTCTTAGAAGAAAATGTGTTATTGAAAAACAACAAGAAAAGGAAACCAACGGATTGGCTCGTTCTTAATAACAAACTGAATGTACATGGAACAAATGAAGAGTTTTGATGTGATTTACCATTATGCCAGCAGAGAGCAAAACTGTAAATTATTTTTGCAACCTGCTCTCAGAGTCCCAAATTACCTTTTTACTGTCTGCATTCCTAATGATGGTTAATACATCTCCTGGAGAGAGAGAGAAATGTTCTTTTATCTTGCTTTAGCTACTAATTATATATATATATATATATATATATATATATATATATATCTCACACTGCAGCAAGAGAGACAAAATGCCTGTTTTTACCAAGTGTCATAAATATATGCTAAGAAAAGTAGAAATCACCATTCATGAGTGGAATGCTTTTATAGTGATAATTGAAGCTGGTTGTTATTCACAATATAAACAGTGCCTGTGTCTGAAGCTGGTGTTTACTGAAAAGATCAGACAGGTTTGCTTGTCGTTTTAGTTAGTTTTATGGAGACAGAACTACTGACAAAGTTGTTAAGTGTGCTGTGTGTTGAAGAGATGGTAACAGCTCCATTTGCTTGTAAACTTTCAGGTAATGTATGGCTCACATGTGGGGATTTTGAAGAGGAAAACAAAGAATGGCACTTCCAAATACTCTCCCCTTCCTCTGCATGACTCGGTTCATACATGAGGACATATACTCACAGGCTGAATGTGGGTTGTTGTTGAACCAGACGTTTTGTCCAAATGTGAATTACCATGTTGTCCAAAGCTAAGGTAAGGAATCAGAGCTGGACAAAAGCAGATGATAATGCACCAGTAAATTAGGAATTTTATGCATAGCACAACAGGTGTATCCCTGTCACTATCACTTCAAAATCCTGAAAATACTCAAGCACCTGGAGCAGCCTTGCCCAGCCTTGTTTTGGGCTTCTGCAAGCATCAGCCCCAGCACACATGACTGAAAATCAGGAATACTGGGAAATGTAGTTCAAAATGTATGGGGGAATGGTGCCAGATTAGGGAAGTAAGCCTAGAATCTTATTCATGAATATTGTTAGAAGTAATAAGACCCATGGATTACAAGTTAACATTTCCAATGGCAGCCTCTTTCTGTATCCTAGGAATGGATGGAATGGGAGAATCCTACAATTCCTATGAGGAGAGACTGATAGAGGTGAGATGATATTCCTCTATAAGTACCTCAAAGGCTGTCACAAACAGGAAGGTCAAGATCTCTTCTTGCTGATACCAGTGTAAGACATGGAATAATCAATTCAAGTTGCGACAAGCCAGATTCAGGCTGTACATCAGGAAAAGCTTCCTCACTGTCAGAGCAATACAACAGTGGAACCAGCTGCCTAGAGAGGTGGTGGGCTCTCCCACACTAGAGACATTCAAACAGAAACTGGACAGTCATCTGAGTGGGATGGTGTAATGTGGTGGCCTGCAATAGCAGGGGATTGGACTCAATGGCCTTCATGGCCCCTTCCAAATCTACTATTCTACGATTCTATGAATTCTGCAAATGTTACCTCATGGCTTGTCCCATACCTGATCTCTTTTTATTGCTGCTTACTCTGCACAAATAGGAAAATTGACTGAACATGAAATTTCTGAAAATTTGCACAACTTTTCTAATTTGCACAATAGACAAATGTAGGAAATTTCAGTCTTCAGAGGGAACTGAAAACTCAAGCTCTCAGAATAGTAACTTCTTCAGCTTGACTTCTGATGCTGTAGTAGTAGTAGGTACAGTCTAAGAAAATGTTAAGCCTTTGTTAATGTACAGAAGAGGGTTAAACACATGTTTGACTTTAAATCTCTCCCACAGTCACTAATGAAATCGAAAGTGCTTCATTATGGCTAGATCTTATTTCTATAGACACATCGTTACTGAACAAACAGCACCGCAATATTTGTAAGAATGGAGTGTTTGACTATTTTACAAAGAGGACAGGAGCAAGAAATCTTAAACACTTCTAGTTCCTCCCATTTCATTTTTCATTGCGACAGGACATTTTCTATAACAAGTGAGCACACAACTCTATATCCAAACACAAGATCTCACCAGAAGTCCATATGAAAACTCTGATTAAATTCTCTTCTTGCTACTTTATTTTGGTGCATCATGCAGGTTCTACAAAAGGAAAGTTGTGTGGATTCCAATTTTCATTAAACTCAAATTCATTTATATCTGCTTCCCAGAAGGCTGTAAACCAGCCATCTGGTGTTCTCCAGATATTTTGGTCTGCAGCTTCCAACATCCTCAAATCATAGTCCAACATACCTGGAACACACTAGGTTGGAGAAGGCTGGTGTAAAAGCATGCTTAGAGGCCAAGTTAGTTTACTCACTGCATGTAGATATAGTTGCTGTTAAAAACTTCAATTTATATGGATAATCTACATGGTGTAAAGTAAAGTTTAAATGCCCCAACATGTATGAAGGCCTAAATGCATGAAGAGTTCACACATCAGCAATGGTGATTCCAGACCCTGGGGTGCAAGTATTCAAGTCATATAGAAAAGTCCTACACAAATGTCTCTGCCATGATAGCTGGTCCACCAGGAACTCTAGATATTATTAGAATCTTGGGCAAAGTGATAATTAGTGGGCCTTCTTCTTTGACAGGTGCCTTTTCCTCCACCAGAAGGTCCTTGAGAGCTCATCACCCATGGTGGGTTATTATGACCCTGGCAATGGCAACATTCCAGGTAGTCCCAAGCAGAAGGGTCTAACCACCATTTTTATTCTCCACTATGTCCACTATGTAGCACCTCTCCAGAACTTAAGTGAAGAAAAATGACACTCTGGCACTGATTATGAGCCCCAGGTATCAGTTGTGAACCTGTCCAAGTGCTGTCAGTACCAGGTATGGCTGGTACTGAAACCACCTCATGTGCTCAAGAAAGGTTCAGTTTTGCTGCATACCTAGGATGATAAAAACAAAAAGATGTCAGTACCAGACATGGTACAAGTCTCAGTGCTGTTTCTCATTTGAATTGGTAGATCATAAGATGGGTACACGGAATGGGATTGTTTAAATATTACATGGACCTCTTACATGGACTCTCTGCTTGGAAAAGGCATCTTTGGTGGAAAAAAACATAGGTATAAATTAGGGAAAATCCAGCACATGCAAGTTTGGATGCTAAAAACATTAAATTACCTATTAAACTCTACTGTATATATATTGGTTCATATATTGAACCAGTTCTACATATAGAATCACAGAATAGAAGAGTTGGAAGAGGCCAGAAGGCCACTGGGTCCAACTCCCTGCTATTGCAGGATGCTAAGTTACACCTCTCGTTCAGATGGCTGTCCAAGCACTTTTTGAATGACTCCAGAGAGGAAAAGCCCACAACTTCCCCAGGTAATAGGTTCCCCATAAACAGTCTTTCTGCAAATACCTTGGAATAAATCCCAATTAGTTTTGGGGGTTTAAATGTCTCTGCAGCTCCCAAGCTGTAAATAGCAACGAATGTGTGTGTCTCTGAATGATATTTGCCAGTAGGACCAAAGTCCCTTGATAACATCCGTGGTAAGCATTTTTCCATTCTATACTTGATCTTGTTGCTTTGACCTATGCTACTCCAATGCTTTGCTGAAATTCAGTGCTAAAAAAACAACAATTAGAGCCCAGTTGCTGATGGGTGGCAGGGGGATTCTTGAGAATTTTAGCTGGGTTCGTTGTCCATAATAAAACTCTGACTTTAAATTGTGGGGGATAGAAAGTTGCAAAGCAAATGAGTAAGAGCAAATGTTAGCACTGGGTTTGCAGAAAAATAATCATTGGCCGGACCAAGATCTGCTTTCCTTGAATGGTAGGGCTTCACTCATGGAAGAGTTTTCCACCCAAATTTTAGGAATCCCCTCTCCCACACAGGCCTACCTGAATCATCCTATTCAGCAGGATCTCCTGACTCTTTAGGAAGCCTTTTCAGGAGAATGGAGGAGATTTTACAGGAAGGAGGGGACAGAAAAGTTCAGTTTCACCAGTGTAACTGATCCAGCTTTAATCTGGATCCAGCGTAACGGATTACATTCTTAAGCAGGTTTAAACATAAATCATATTCAATAAGGTGATGGGAATATATCTAAATATTGATCTTTCTTACATAAATGACCGGTCTATCTGTCTGTCTGTCTGTATCTAGAATATCCCTTTGCATGGCTTAATTACTAGAGATGTGTGTTGGATTCAGATCAAATCCGAACTGAAATATGAAACTTCAGGGAGATTTGGAAGATGCCCAAGGCAAAGCCTGCTCTCTGCTCTGAAGCACTTCTGAATCCTTTGAAGTTTTAAGAGTGATTTGGAGGCAGAGGGAAAAGCAGATGATGTGTACAAAAATAAATGTATTGCCCATTATATCTCCATATAAAGAAAATGACATTGAGGGAAAGTAAAGACAGTGTAGTTTGATGACAGATAGCTCTAGCTCCTCACCAGAGAATAAATTTCCTAGATATCTTCATTTTATTTCCACATGTTGTTTCTGAAGTGGGAGCAGGATGAAGACAGAAAACAACAGAATCTGCAGCTGTGTTCTGGCTGTTTCCTGACCGACTCTGTGGTGGTCAATTCTGCAGCAGCAAAATCACCAAGGATGGCTTGGGAGCAGCACTAACTGCGGCATCCCTGTACATCCTTTGGTCCATTCAGGGGTTGGCTATTGTTGATTCCAGTTCCCCAGTCACATATATGGAGGTCCTTTGGGTTCTTAAACCTGAGCTTATATTCTCTGTATATACGTCTCCCTGGCTTTCTGTTCCATCAGAGAGTACCCCCTTTCCTCTTCTGGCAATGCATGTGCTTTGTCCTCTCTGGTGTCTCCAGTAGTACTGGGGGAAGCTCACTAGACTGAGAACCCTAAACTTTCAGTTGAAACCCAAAGTCTCTAGGAGGCCATCTGCCCTATCCTTCTACTGTATCCACAGACAGAGTTGAAATAAAGGAACAGGGGCCCTGCTGCATATGATCTCCTTGTATTAGCTAGTTTTTTGCCCACGCGTGCTTCACCTTCTGCTGCCCCACCTTGAATCCTTCTGGAATCAAATGCCTTCCTGTCTCCTGTTCTCTATCCATAGATCCCATTTGATAAATAGTGGGGTCCTTAGGAGACAGGGTTCTTTAAAGATGTATGCATGCACAGAACATGTAGATTAGCAGGTGCAGGTCTGACCTGATCCCCTTGTGGTCCTGAGCTCAAGTCTTTTCAGTACCTAGCACTGCCCCTCACTGTCTATTATTCTGCCACTTCTAAAGCAAACCTAGCAAGTTTCTTTCTCCATGCTCCTTTTTTCTTGTTTTAATGTTCTCTTTTTTCCATTCCACAGTCCCTCTCCTAGGTCACACCAGTAGGAAGCAGAGGCTGTAGGACAGGACTGGACAATGTATGATTCCCAACTCTCATAAGCCCCAGCTACCACTGGTTAATGGTCAAAGATTATGAGATGTGTGGAAGTTCAAAGTCCCCACCCTGCTCCAAGAATTTGTAGAGTTTCCCCAGTACCCTATTGCAGTCTACAGCTTCCTTATTCCCCAAAGAAGCATCTCTTGGCTAAACTAAGTCCAGGGAGAATCTCTTCGGTGGAGAAGAATTGGGATTCCACTGCAAAGAGCAAGATCCCTTTCCATAAATGATGTTCCCGAGGTCATCCCTGAGATGAAGGACCCTGGAATCCTTTCTAGGGCCCACATGAAGAACCTCTTTGACTTTATAGCATTTGAGCATTGCCTGGGTCTCCTGCCACTCGTACCTCCTGCTGTGTCTCCCCAGAGGGCAATTGGCAGCAGATCATACCTGTAATCCACCACTGGAGCATTCACTCAACTGCCAGAAGACCCTTTTGCCCAGAGTCTACATAGAAGCAATGCTCTACCCAGCTGTCCACAGTGAGGAAACAGACCCACTTGGAACTGCAGAATGAGGGAGATCAGTGACAGACAGCATGTATAAGCCCATCTGCTGGTTTAACGGCTCCCTTAGAACTTTTCTTCCAGGTCTTCGCTTATCAACAGTTCCCCCTGGTCTCCCGTGTTCTGAAAAAGATAAGATGTTTACTGTAGTATCTAGCCTGGCCGCTTTTCCTATTTTTCACAGCTTTAGCTTTCAGTCTTTCTGGACAGCATCACCTCAAGTCCGGTGCCACTGGTGCTGTGTGGTGTGTGTCTGCTTTGCCACAATCTCCTAGATCTCCATTTTGCCTCCTCAGTGCTGCCCCCTGAGAGGTATCATGTGCTGAGAGGTGCTCCCCCCTCTTCTCTTCTACATGTTATGGTTCTCTATTTCAGCCGTTCTCTCTCTTTTCTATACCATCTCCTATCTCCATCTGTCTATCAGTGAGTGCATCAGATAAGCTGCTTGTTCACCACAGCATGTGTAATCAGCATCCTATGCTAGAATGAAGTTGCATGTTAATCCTTCTCTCTCCCGTAAAAGACGTTATTTCACCTAAGCCTTGATTTGTGTTCCACTGCTGATTATCCCTGATATAAATGTAAAGGTTAGCTCCCCTCTGGCATACTCTGATGCTGGGCCCAAAATCTCAATACTCCTGCCATGTACTAGCAGCGTTCCGTGCTTGCTCAATTAGATATTCTTATGGTGGGTGGTCTGGAAGCATGATATTCTGTAACTAAACAGAATTATGATTCATACAATCAGAATTCTTTATCTCATCTGACAAATAAGAAATAAGATAGACCATGCATGTTCAATCAACATTGTTCGGCCTAATGTTCTTGGAAAGACGGAACTATCCCCAGTCCCAACTCACCCATCACTATTTGGCATCTGCTTTTCTTAATTATTGTAAATGACAATCACAGGGTAGTTCAATAAGTTACCATTAGGTTTATGCTTAGAAATGTTATAAATCTAAGAAAACCATTATTTTATGGGGAATTAAAGAGCTGGCAGGGGAATGAGTTCAATTTATAAAATATAGAATCTGACAGTAACTATTCATTAAGTGAAAACTCAAGGCTAAAGTCTGGGGGCTACTCAAAGCTTGAAAATCTAACTCAACATGAAGCTGTACTGCAACCCATGGCATGTCCCTCCAGCTTCCAAACACATTTGCTTAGCATTAGAGCAAGGATAGGCAACTTTTCAGGTCAAGGGTCACATTCCCAGAGAGTAAAGTAGTCAGAAGATAAATAGTATGATAATGAATGGGGCCATAGTTGGACCTGGACTGGATACTTCTCTCTCTCTTCCCCTGCCTCCCCTCCCCACACTGAATACATGAATCCCTGTATTCATTCACACGTGTGTTTATTCACATACAAGATCCCACCATTCCTTCTTCACTCATCCATGGAGTATTCTTTCTCTCAGACATACAAATATGAACACCCATCATAGCTGCCTTCAAAATAAGCCTATCTTGCCTCCTTTTTGCAGTCCCCCATCCCATTCCTGACCGCTGCCAGTCTGCCTTGTTCCTTCCTTCCATCCATCTATGTCTCTCATGTGAGCACGGGGATCAAGCCAAGGAGAGTAGTGTCTGGAGATCCAAAGTATTAGTGTTGGGACATGTGCACACCCAATTGCTCTCTCTCTCTGCAATAGTTAGTGCGTGCGTGCATGTGCTTCCGTCCTTCTGTCCTTCTGTCCTTCTATCCTTCCTTCCTTCCTTCCTTCCCTAGGGAGTATGGCAGGTTGCATGAGTGCCTGGCCGCAGATGGTTCTCACTCTGCCATGGCACTCTCCTTTCTCAAACTTTTCTTTCTCCAGATGTGGCAAGTCACAGGGAACATGGGGGTGAGGGGACGCCACACAGAAGAGAAGAAAGGGCTGCATATAAATGATGGCCTGCAGGTTACCAAGCAATGGCATAGGATGTCAGTGCATGCATAACATGTAATTTGGCACATATTATCTGAACAAAAAAGGTGAACAACAATTGGAAAACAGAATCGTGGAGGAGAGGAACACTAAAGGACTTACTGTCAGGGGGCAGCATATAAATATCACAAACGACTGAATAAATACATCTTGAAACCTCTCTGAGATGCCCAGCCCGTGGGCTATGGAGTAGCATACAATGCAATCAATCTTAGTTGAAGTGGTTTTAAAATATATCAGTTACATTTTCTAAGGTTTGAAAAGAAACTCCTGGGCAATGTTCGGGTCATTTTGCATCTGGTCTGTGTGTATCTTGGGAATTTGTAACACGGACTCAGTGAATGTGTGGAGCAGGAATTCAGCACTGCAGCCGTATTCCCCACTCTGCATGTGCACCTCCACCCACCTGTGCATAAGCCATCCTGGGCTGGCTGTTCACTGGACAATCTGCAGTATTCCCAGCAAGCTATTGATTTGCCATGGTTTGGTTCTCCCTGTCATTCTCCCATCCCAGGCCCCTGCTGACTCAATCACAGATACTTTTATGGTAGAACTTGTTGCTGCCTTGCTCCCTACCACAGCACCTTTTCTACTCTTGGGCCACTAGAGTTGCAAGCTATCAAGAGGAACTCCAGCACAGGAACTGAATTAATTTCACAACCCTTATGGATGCAAGAACGTGTTTGCCAGCTTCCATCCCTTCTGGAACATCACCATTGCACCAAAGTGCAGGAGCAGCTCTCCAGTATTTAGCCCTTCCTACCGATATCTCCCTCTGCCAATGTACCAATCAGTTAAAGCTTCATGTTGAGGTTGTCTTTTTAAAGACTGGCCCAAGCACCTTCTCTCCATCCAAACTTTGGTTCCCCACTCTCTTCCTTACTCGTTACCCCCACCCTAACTCTCGCTAGGGAACACCTTCACTTTACACTGGAGTAAAGGCACCTACTGACAAAACACCTCCTTTGTAACTGCTTTTGGCTCCCTATCTCCCTGCTAGTTTCTCTCTCTATTGCTACTTGATATTCACAATTTTTAGGGGCATGGAATAGAAGGTGCAGAGAAGGGATGGGAGAGGATGGCAACAAAATGAGCAAGACTATGAGGATTGGAAGGATTTTTTGACATTCTAACAACTGGCAACCCACAAAAAAATGCCCTGCTGAATTCAGAAGATGCAACAGGCCACTATGTTTGCAAACAATGGTAGAAGAAGCCATGAGTTCTCAGGATGGGATGTTCATGGGAAAATAAGCTGGGTTCACTCACTGTGGTTGACTGTCCATGGTGAGTCATCATGTCATTCAAAGCAAGTCAGTGTGAGCATAAGCATGAGTTTCCAAACTCAAGTAGCTTCCAAACCCAAATACAGTTCATTCCAGCCCTACTTCTTCCAGTGCAGATTCAGAGTCTGAAGTACCATTCTGGAATGCTGTATTTTGGGAGAAGATGGCCAACTCCCTACATCCTGGATGATCCATCCACCTCCTAACACTTTCCCCTGAAATGCCTCCTTCAACCCAACCTTCAGGTTATTCCCCCAACTTCAGAGACCAGCTGGTGCAGTTCCTTCCACAAAAGCTGCAATGGGGTGTGGAAGGGAAATGTTCCCATTGATGTCTCTGACCTCACAACTGTGCCCCTCAACTATCCTATAGCTTCTCAGTCATTCTAGGGGCCAAAGGATAATTCCCTCCATGAAGTTCTGGTCAACAAACCCTGTGTCCATACAACGATACATAGGTAGGATCCTTACATGCAGCCAGGAACTTTGCTTTTCACAGGATTCCTGATTGTGTGAAGAGAATCTATGTAAATCACAATTGTACAGTCATTGAATCTATTCAGACCTTCAGCTGAAGATGTGGAGGTCAGGAGGAAGGACATTCACAGTGTGCAAAATCCTTGTTCACTTGTGATAGGTTTCCTTTCTTGCTAGCTTCCATGGGTTGAAGGAGTGAGGTCTATAATGCTGAACACCCCAAGATGTATGAGAGATGTGATACTGTGATGAGACATACTGATATATCTTCTCAAGTTCAGCTCGAGGGCTTTAGTATGTGTCCCCTGCTGCACATAAAGTAATGCAAATCATGATAATGATCACACTAGAGAAATGGAGGAGTGACATTTTTTGGTTTTCTTAAAAAAAAAGAAAAAGAAAACCTAGGAGTATCAGCAGACAGGAAGAGACAGAAATTTACTGATAGGGGAATTTTTGCTGGCAGGGAAGTTTTTACAACTGTTGTTACTGGCAGTCACTAAATTTTTCTCATAGTTGACAGCCATGCTCGTGACGATAGTGCTTTGTCATCTACCTTTCAATGCTTCTAAGAAGTGCAGAAGCCATTTGTGAGTGTCACATAAATCACCTTGCCGTTTGTTTATGGCTGTTGTTCTTCTTGAAGATATCAAAATGAGATGTGTAGAAAATAGTCAAGACAGCACACCAAGTTTCTTGAGCGTGAGGAGGTCCCCTCCCCATTTTAAAGCATCATTCTCTTGATGATTGGCTATAGAATTCAGCATTCCCTTTGATAACAGCCTGTAATTCTGTGCTGACCTGGTCAGAGACTCTGAAGCAAGTACGTGATCAATCAAGCACTAAAGATAGGAAAATCTATGCTGGGCACACTTCTGCTCCAGGCTCCCAGTAAAATACGTCAATCATGAAGATGTTTGTACAGCCTCCTCTTCTTCTTCATGGCCCTCTCTGTTTGCATTACTTGCATTTCCACTAATGTTTTGGGTAGAATAAGGCAGGAAAAAGGTAAAGATAGAAGAGGTAGAATCAGTAGATGACAGTGCAATGGGTAGAGGCCTATCCACCTTCCAACTTTCACACAACTTTAAAAGTCATCATTTGCTCCAAAGAACAATGGTGGAAAGGTTGGCTGTAGAATCAATAAACTGGGTGAAGGATTTGATAAATCTGATTTGGAGATGTTCTTTTGGGGGATTATGCCTAAATGGAGGATGCCACCCATGTATGAGGCAAGGTGCACAACTTTCTCATGTGTATCCTGACTCGGCCTTCTAAGTCCCCAGTTTCATCAAGTGGGGTGAAGAGGTCTACATGGGATTTGTTTGCTGTAACATAAGGGGAACTCTTTGTGTGATTGGGAACCCTTTTAAAACAGGATTCCTGGAAGCTTCTCCTCATGTAAAAGCCAGCATAAATATAAGGCCCCTGTAAACTTTCCCATTCAGTTTGGTGAGGCTGGGGACACTGGGCATATGACTGATGTCCATGTTTCTCTTATTCATGTTTTCCTTGCAAAAGGAATAAAAGGTGGAATATAAATGTAAAGTACTGTAATGATCATTATCAAACAACAGCAACAACAGTAATATTGATGTACCCTACGGTGTATCCTCTTGATGTGAATGTATCCTATGATGTATCCTATTGATGTGGATGCACACCAGATGTTACCAATGGGAGCAGAGATAGGTAAAAGCCTTCCAGTCTTGGCCCTAGCTAGTTTGACCCGATATGACCTGATTCTTTTCCCCCAGAAACAGTCAGAAACAGACCAGCTATTAACTAAAACCATTTGAGGGTTTGGGAAATGAGAAGAGCCCTCTGCCTGAAAGACTGTCACTCCCCAGGAAACCCTACCCACCCTTCCTTTTACTTCCTGGCAAGGGTTATGCTGCTGGTAGCAGTGATAGAAAGTAAGAGATTTTAATCTTTATATCCCCACCCTGCTATGCTGTTCCACGTCAAGGGCAGCGGTTGCCATATTTTCCTAAAGGCTGCTGTCACTGCTGTTTTCACTCCTTCAAGAAGCTAGACATCCTGGAGGACCTCTGCTTTTTAAGCACACACACTGTGGGTGACAGGTAGAAAAGGAGGAAGAAAGAACAATACTGCCTCCTTTCTGAAGTTCATCTGCTGATGCTGCTGTTACCACTGAAAACCCTGCATGCTGGTAAGGAAATGGAAGGGTCAGATGCACACTTTGGGTAGGGATGCTAGAATTAGATCCTTTCAAATTACTATAAAAAATTACCTGATCCACACCAGTGTACAGACACTGTAAAAATCCATCCCACCTATGCTTTGCATGTTGCAGGCACCTTCTGTTTCATCATCCATCACTCTACAGAATGCATAAATCTCACCCACCAGGCAAAACCCTGAAAAATGTATGCTCACACTTAAAAAGTGGATCAGCTACAGAATACACAGGTCAGATTCTTAGGCATTCAAACTCATTTCAGTGCATTGCAGAGTCCTCTGATATCTCAGTCTGTACATTCCTGCAAACCTTGTCAGGATCTGAGCTGCTCTGGGACTCTATCTGGCAGCCAAAACCAGAACAACCAGCACAGTAATCACAGGGTTGGCGTCAGGCCCTTCTGGGCTCTCAGTCCTCTGATGAGCACCAGCTGCGAGCCCTGAAGCGCAAGCTCTTCCCTCCAGCACTTGCTACTGCCTCACAGGTCTTCCTATTTGCTGTAGCACCTGCATCTTGGCTGACCTTTGCCTTGTGTCCTTCCTTGCCAAGTCTCCTTCCTTTCCTTTCCATGCCTTGCTGCACCATTGTGCCTTGTCTTGCCTTGCTTGCCACACTGATGTTGCTCCTGAATCCTGCCCACTTATCCTGCTCCTCAGTTTGTCTTCCTGGTTCTGGACCATTGGCTTGTTCCTGACTGCATTCTCGTCTCGCCCTGGAACATACTCCTCGTTCCTGACCTTGACCTGTTCTCTGCCAATGACTTAGACTTCCAATTGCACCTTGCTCTTGGACTTTGGACTCAGTACTGCCTTGAGTTCAGTCTGTCTCCTCTTGTCTCCTCTACAGCCCGGATCCTGTCGCACGCTGCCAAGCCATGAGTTTGTTCCAGAGGTGGGGAATGTCAGACCTGGGGGGCCAAATCTAACTCTTTTGGGTCCTAATTCAGATAACCCCTTTTGCTGGTGCCCCCCTTCCTCCAAGTAAGTATTTATTGGTGGTTGAGATGCTGTTTTCTCCTTACAATAATGAAGAGAAAAAAGATGAAGAGACTCTTCGCTAAACAACAAACACACAGCAAAGCTCTACAAAGCCTTGAAGCAAAGCCTAAAGCTTATGTAAATAACATTTGTTGTATTTAGTATTTCATTTATTTAAAACATTTTTATACCACTGCTCATAAAATTTCATAGTGGTTTACAAAATAAAACAGCACTAACAATATCCAGTAAACAGGACGAGCCAAATCAATAAACAAACAGCACAAGAAATGGAACATTTATGTCATAGCAGCCACAAAAATTATGTTTTATTCTTTTGTTATACATTTGCAACAAACTGTGGATATGTCTTCTCCAAAATCAGAAGTAAGGTGCAATTAACTTGTAGTTTATACCCTTCTAGTGCATGATTCATAAAAATCCATTTGGGTGCATAACTCACCTTGGAAGGCTTCAGGCCAGCCTCATAAACTTCCCTGCTTGGGTTTTTTGCTAAATAGAAACTCATCGTACAGTTACATCCCCATTATATATGATATTAATAAATGTGCCACTAGAACAGTCTGCTCTTTTAAGTAACTCAGCTAATCTGGCACATTATGCTGGATTTATACCGTAGCATAAAATCTTTGGGCAAAGCAATCATGCATCCTGATAAAAATAATCCAGATTTACTGTCATTTCAGAATTTGTAGAATAGGGACGGGAAAACAAACTGGAAAGAGGAAAGGATTGATTCCAAATGACTGCAGTATATTTGATAAAACCTAATTCCTATTTTGATTCTCATACTAACTCCATCGCTGTGACATTATCTTCTTGGTGAGAAGTTCACCTTTCCTTCTTTGTGGTTGCAGGAAAGGAGCAGGAGTTGGAAACTTTATGACCTGCAAGATGAGACAGGAAGGAATATGGGCAAAAAAGGGAAGGGAATTCCATTTCAGAAGGGAAATGGCAAAGCAATCTTGCTAGTGGGGATGGAGAGATCTAAAAGAGGAGGAACCACCAAATCCAAAGTCCATTCAGGCTTGTAGCAACAGAGGAAAAAAGAGATGGAGCAGTATTTTTCTTTCTCTTTTTCTGGTGTTTCTTCTTCCTTAGGCAGTTTTCTTCTCATTGAGCCTGTTGGACATGAAAAGACCTATGTCAGCACCAGGACTAGGAGATGGCGGGCTCTGCAGAAGATGGACAGTTTTTAATTGTTTCATGGTAAAATATCTTTTTAAATGTGGTTTTACATTTTAGTGTAATTTTATCATTTATTCTTGATTTATTCTATATTGTGCTGTATTGTACTGATTGCTGGTATTTGTCACCCAAACAGATTTGGTTATTAGAAGTATAGAAATTGAATTAATGAATGAATGTTCTTACTGTGAGAAGAAAACCATTGGTCCTGCATAGCGGTATTCACTGTCACAGATTTTTAAGGAGGGATTAAAAACAGAAAAGCACAGATATCACAGAGCTGGGATTTTTCCTGCATATAGAAAGCCCTATCCAATGAGTAGTATTTGTACAGAACATCAAGGGAAGGTAAGCCCAGACATGTCCTTGGGGTAAAAGTAAGGATGTGTACAATTCTCTACAAAGAGTTTTTCTTTACAGATTTACCCAATTCATACCTTCTGGAGCCCCAGGTGTAACTTATTATCAGACATCCATAATTTCATAACTTCTAATGGATCATGTAAAACAAAATGCATTCTACATTTGAAAACTGACATTTCCAAAATGCACACTAACACCATCTAGTGTAAATGTTCCAAAATGTGAATGCATGCAAATGCAAATAAAATGCATTTGTTAAAGTGTATTTTATGAAAAAAATGTTTGAGAATTTGCATAGGGATTTTTTAAATGCTTATGCAGAAACAAGATGGAATAAGCATGACTTCAAAACACCAGCAGTCTCTGGAAGACTGAAGATGGCAGACCCATCCATCTTTAGCAAAGAGAGACATTTGAAATGATGTGTGGCTGTCTCAGGATTTCAAGGAACAACAGTTAGAAGCAGAAAGCAGCTTTGCACCATTTAATCCCTTAGCAGGGATGGCAGTTCCATGCAGGCACAAAGTAAACAGATATTATAATTTATTCAGACTATTTAATTTATTGCAAACTATAGATCATACTTCTTAATTGTGTATATTCATGAAAAATTTCCTGAGAAATTTCCGGAGAATTGTGCTTAACTGGGACACAGGAAAAGACTTTTTCTGAGGCCATCCTCTAAGCTTAAACTTCCCTTCCTAGGGAGAGTTGTCTTGTTCCCTCTTTTATGGCCTCATTTATGTTGACATGCACAAACATCCCCTCACCAGGCGTCTGACATGTAGAGTGGACAGTTTTCATTGTTCTCATGCTCCTCTTCTGGAAATATATTTGTTTTGTTTTAAAACCATATTGTTTCTGTATTGTGTTTTGACTGTGTTTTACTTTATTTCTATTGTTCACTCTTTTGTTCATCTTTTTCCATAAGGGCAGGATAGAAGCATTTACAATAAAGTGGTCATAAGATCTGCTGTTCTCTCAGATGACTCAAAAGTTCCCCAAATTGTTCATATACAGCAACAATGAGTAATTAGTAGCTCTCCAGAGGCAAATGGTCTATAGTACCCAGTATCCATGGCCGTTGGCTATGCTGGCTAGTGCTGATGGGAGCTGTAGTCCAAGAACATCTGGAGGGTCACATGATTGACATACCTAAAATAGAACTTGGGCACCTCCAATATAAAGTATTCACTTTTCATATTATTTTTTTTATTTATTAAAAGCTTTTGTATGCCATCCTATTATACAAGATCTCAGGACAGCTTACAATATTTAAAAAGACAATTAAAACAACAATTTCAATAAATAATAAAACAGAACAAAACAATAAATCACAAAACAAACAGAGTGACTAAACTTAAAAATATTAAATTTTAAAATACTGTTTAAATAAAAAGGTTTTGGCCTGGCACCAAAAAGAGTATAAACTTGATGCCAGGCATACCTCTCTGGGGAGTACATTCCAGAGTCTGAGTGCCACAGCAGAGAAGGCCCTACTCTGAGTTGATGACCTTTTTACCTCTCTTAGAGCAGGGCTTCTCCCATAGATCTTAAGGGGCATGAGGGCATATAAGGAAGGAGGCTTTCCTTCAGGTATCCTGGTCCCAAGCCGTTTATGTGGGAAGAGTTGCTCTGCTGTTGTCTCTCAGAAGTCCCACCTGTATACATGCTTCTCCCAAGGAAGAGTATCAATGAAGAAATTTTGACTGGCCCCAGACCTCTCTCTCCCTTCCATGGGTTTATGGTGAGAGCTAAAGCAGAAAACGAGGGTGATAGGCTAGCTCAATGCCTAGGAACCAAGCACTAGCACCAAGGAGATCTTAATAACACCATTAAAACAGCTATCCATTACAATATTGATTGAATGAGAAGGTCTTAGCCTGATGCTGAAAGGACTGCAAGGCCAGCACCAGGCATACCAGGCTAGGAAGTACCTTTCAAAGACATGGTGTGACCACTCAAAAGGCCTCTCTCCTAGAATTTAACAACTAGCAAGCTATAATACATTCTGGAAGTAAAAATGATGAAATTGAGTCTGTTGTACCAGCATGAGACTCACTGGAGAAGACAATAATGCTAGGGAATGTTGAAGGCTGATGAAAAAGGAGCATACCAAATCTGAGATGGCAGAAGGATTTCAGGTACAAAACATTTTGGAAGGCATTCATTCAGCAACAATTTGATGGCACATAACAACAGTGTATTTTTATATGATGGTTTTGTATAGATGATATGAATGGCTTGCTTGCTTGCTTTCCTATGATTTGATAGATTACATTCATTAACAACTGATATTTCACAAATTAACATAGCATGGTTTATATATGCAGTGTGCCAAAACTGAAACAATCAAGAAATGCCAACAGCTCTTGAGGGAGAGAAACTTAAAAGAGAGAATGTTTGAAGACAGGACCAAAAGAGCACTTATTCCTTTGCTGCTTCTTTGGTGCTCTACCAGTTCCCATCTGCAAGCAGGTAACGCAAATATGGTAACATCAAATATCATTCTCTTTCCCTGCTATGCTGCGTAATCATGAACTGCAAGGAATGCTGAGGCAAAAGACTGAGTGACATCAGCCACCTAGTGACATTCTGCTCTGCTTTGGTGGACAATCTCCCTGCACAATTGGAAAGGAGTTGCCCTGAGGAAAGTAGAGCATGATGATTGTAGCACGTGCTGGGCATATCCTATGTAGGCATTGTGGGTGCTATTTTCTATCTGGGTGTTATGGTTGCTATGCTTTTTCATTGCTAATATCCATCAGATTAGGACCGGACAAGGATTTAGGATGTACAAACTTTGTTAAATCTGTTCCACCTGTGTTTTTGGGATTTTCAGGTATGTTTCATCTGTGAGTGACAAAATTGGATTTTGCACAGATGCATGTATATGCAAATTCACACTGCAAAAAATGCAGATTTCCCCAAATATGCAAATACACCCAGTAAACATGCTTTTGTCTATGTGAAGAAATGTTCCTTTTTGGTTCATACCTTCTATCTTTCATATTATTCTATGACTGCAATTGCATGAAACTATGAAAAGTTTAAAAGATAGTCTGCAAGTGCATGGATTCTATGCGACTCAGGAAAAGCCAGTCCACTGTGGAATCTGCACATCAGATCCATACAAATCCAATCCCATTTGGGTCTATTGCAAATTTCTCCAAAATCCCTAGTGAATATGAACTATCTAGGACACAATCCATGTTAACTAGGACCTTGGCTCTTCCTTCTTCAGAAAAAAAAGAAGTCTAATCTAATCTGGAGCAATGCAGGATTTTCTTCAGTGTAAACATGGCTCTTGACTAGCTCAGGGCTTCTTTAAATGCCATTGGTCAATTCTCTTAGTCACACTGTGTCCAGCATAGCCAAATGCATAAACCTCATCATTGTTTCAGCACCAGCAGAATGGAGCTGAATAAGAAAGTTCCATTCCCAATTCAAAAAAGAAAAAATGACAGGAGTCCAGAAACTGCATATGAATCTTCTAGGTTAATTGCTTTTCATCTCCTGTAACTGATCTCCTCCAGCATTCCCTGTCCCCATAGCACAGCTCAGTAGTTAAACCTGCCCTTGGAGTGGCCTCCTCCAAATAAGTTTGGCCTGCAATGTGCTCTTCTTATATGTTAATGTTACTCTGTGCCTTAATCTGTATCTAGATGGGGGTAAAATCCCAGAGTCAGTCTTTCTGCTGCATGACTCCTCTTAATCCTTTTAACATTCTAATCAAAGATCTGATGAGACACCAAGAGTGGAGACACTGTCTTTCTCTTAATTTTCATTATTAAACTCAGTACCAATGATAGAAATAATGCCTCTGGCAACTGAAATTTTAGCCAATGGTGCAATCTTGCTAACCTCACCTTTCCACATACACTTAGAGACAGACACACACACACACACAAGCATCTTGTTACTTCTTGCCTACAACACACATCACAACACTCCAACTGAGGATAATTGCATTCTAGCCCCTATTGCCTTGGCCACTGATCTATTGATCAGCTAGAAGCGCCTCTTTCTTTTTTTGATATTATGCTTACTTAAAAAAAAAACCTTCAGTTTGAGCATTAATATTCAGTCTGAATATTGGAGTGGCTACATGCATATCCAGAACTATTAACACCAGTCTTAAATTTCTTAAAGGCTGTTAATATGTACATTTAAAGATGCCAAATGGAGTTAAAATTAATGACCATATTATGAAAATATCACAGGCTGTCATAGGAATCTAAAAATTATCATTTTTCTAAGTAGAAACAGGAGATCTCCTTTCCACTGAAGAAAATATAGGTGAACATTGTCCTTTGTATTGGATAATTAAGAAACTGAAAGGAAAAATACTGGGGTGATCTTAGGGACTTTTAAATGATACCTGGATTACATTTAGATGAACCCAACCCAAGTCAACCACATGCCAAATTGCATGTGGCCTTGAATATGAAGTCTGGTGCTGCGTTTATCTTGTGCTAACTGTAAATAGTAAACACTGGCTGAAGGAGCAGCCAGGACTGAGTCCATAGCATGCCTTTGCTCCCATGCTGCATTTACCTCCTCCAAAACGGGTGTTTGACAGGGGATGCTATCTCCATCTAAACCACAATGCAGGAGAAGTTCAAGTCTCCCTCAGTCCCTCAATCTTGATGAAGGATTCCAGTGGCTGATATTACCATTATGTATGCAAAAATGATATAAACAACATTAAATCCTGTGATCAACATTGCATCTAGTCTGAATCACCTGTTAATAGGAGTTAACCATCAGCAGTGTAACAAGAAAGAAAATATGACTACAATCATCTGTAGGGAGAAGAAACAATTCCTCTTTTAGAAATTCTCATTTATCCCCCTTAAATTGGCTGTTTCCTCTTTGTGTGTTACCCTCACACAAAAATACCTTTATGGAGAGCTTACATTTACAATTGAAGATTGTAAATTTTCATAAGCCACCTTGAGATTCTCTAGAGATATAAAATGGTACAGAAAAACTAAATTTTAAAAAATTACATTGGAGGACATGACCCAACAGTTCCCTCTAGATGTGCTGAACAATCATAGTGATGGACAAAAATCTCATTTTGAGATGTTTATATACACCTCCTGAGTCAACGAGTAAGCTAAGAGAGACACTTCTGCCAAAATCTGCTCTTTTTTGAGATTGGAAATGCTGTACTTGGAGGATGCACATAAAAAAGGTGTTTATTCATGGAAAGTGGGCACAAAATGCATACATTACAAAACTGTGAAGCGAAAAGTCCATCATATCAATGAAAAAGGACTTTAAAAAGAAGAAAATTATATTTAGGGAGGAAATGCACAGAGAAGACATGTGCTTTTCTGTGTACATTCTTAGTCAGATATGGAACAGAATATACTTTAGCCGCATAAAAGCTAAGACCCTTGACAAAGCCAGTCTTACCTATCAGTACCTTTGTGTGGAAGAGGTCCATATGTACATAGGTACATGCATAGAGAACCTTCTCACATTCATTGAACCTGCAAATGACATGGGGCAGGGCTAGCCTGAGAACACCCAGGTAGGTTGTGCGAACCTCCCAGCCATGCGGGATCAAAGAGAAGCTCTCATCAAGTCAACTAAATGTGGCTTTTTATACAGATCTGCCTTGGCAAAAGTTCCAACTTCAAGTATGTTTACTGATGGAATGTGAACTAGCAGTGTCTGAGTAAGAAGGGAATCTTGGGATCATGGTGGACAGCTTGATGAAAATGTCAGCCCAGCATGAAGAAGGCAAATTCCATGCTGGGCCTAATTTGGAATAGAATAGAAAATACAACTGCCAAGACCTTACTTCCCTTATACAAGTCTTTGGTGCAACTGTACTTAGAATATTGTCTTCAGTTCTGGTCTCTAATAGAAAGAAGGGCAACAGAAATTATCACGGGGGCGGAGAAGTTCCCCTGTGATGGAAGTGACTACAACAGCTGGGATTGGTCAGTTTAGGAAGAAGGTGATGCAAAATAATGCATGGTGTGGAGAAAGTAGAGAGGGAGACATTTTTCTCCATCTCCCAACGCATTAGAGCCCGGGGTCATCCCATGAAGCTGATTGGTGGGAGGTTTGGGACAGATAAAAGGAAGTACTTCTTCACCCAGTGTAGAATTAAGCTATGGAATTCACTGCTATGGGGAATGGTGATGGCTGCCAATCTGGATGGCTTTAAAAAGGGATTGAGCAGGTTTATGAGGGAGGAGGCTACCAGTGGCTATCAGCCTGAGGTGTCAGGTCTGCATACGCCAGTCACAGAAGAGCTTGGGCAACTGGAGGTCTTGCACCCATCCTGCCTTAGGGATCCTGTAGGCAGCTGGATTGCCACCGTGTGTGCAGAACACTGGACTAGATGGACCTTTGTTCTGATCCAGTATGGTTTGTCCTATGTTCTTATGTTTTTAATGAAAATTTTCTTTCCCTGATTCCTGCATACTTATCAGAAGCAAGAAAAGTCATGCAGGAAAGACCAGATACGGAACTGCAGTGCCTATTTCTCCATTCCTCCCTTCTACTTAAGGGTAGAAATATCACTTGTAATGTGAGTCCGTGTGTGTGTGTGTGTGTGTGTGTGTGTGTGTGTGTTTTAGAGGGGAGGGAGCAAGCAAGGCTTACTGTGATACCGATTTACATTTCAGTCCTGCTAATAAATGGGCCAGGGAAACAGCCAACTGCTCCCCTGTTGCAGGTGTGGGAGTTATTTACTTTCTAATCCTTTCCCTTTTAGCCCTGGCTGGACAAGAATGAAAATCCTTGGCACTAAGTATTAGGAGAGATGGCAATAGCACAGGAACCAATTTACAGGGTTTCACTTGGCTAGTTTTCTTCATTTGACTCCTATTAGCTTTGATAATGTATCCTCACCATTAGTCAGCCAGAAAGAGTGAAGGCAAAGCCTTTGTAATGCACAGGTGTTTGTGCATGTATGTGCGCACATGAAATGAATGTGTACCAGGGAGATCATTGAGTACAAAAAAGGAGAAAATGCAGTGAGTTGAAGTATCTTTTTGGGGTATTACAACGTAGGAAGCCTTGGAATCTGACTTGACTGTGAAAATTTTCTGCACTTTCCATAGAACAAGAATAAACCCTTGTAGAAACACATCTAAATTCAAAGAGCCCAGATACTCCAAGTCCTTGTGTCTATTCCTAATCTTTTTCAGACAGCAATAACATATAAATTAGGATCAATTTAATGTAGGTTTGTAGTACAGATATGCCCTTGATAATAGTTTCTCTCTGTTTTTTAGAGAAGGAAAAAAAATCCACATTTTTCCAAGCTATAGTGACCAGAGACAAAGGGGAATTTTCTTTCTTTAATAGTGGTATAAAAAAGAGGATTTTAGTAAAACTCCATTAAACATTTCAAATAATTTTGGCTTAGGAAAAGTGTAATTGTTGCCTGCAGAAATCATTGCTTATATTGCTGTCTCTCATTCCCTAGGATAAGCTTGGACATTGTCTTTATTTTAATAAGGGACAGAAAGGGATTTACAAAGTATCCATCCGGGAGCTCAAAAATATGGTGAATTTGCCCAGTTCCCAGGTCCCAGTCCATTTAATCACACTGGCACTAATTCACTCCAACATAAATCAGTGTAGAACACAGTTTGCCACTTTAAAGGCAGACCACATTTTCGATATCTTTAAAGAAAGGCAGAGAAATTTATGCAAAATACTGCAGCTTGCACAATTGTTTAAATAAAACTAGGCATTTTTTTCTGCCTTAAAAATGCAAAGTACGGCCTGTTTTAAAAGCAGACGCTACCAAAAAAAAATCACTTTTTTGGCTCACTTTTGGCTTTTTGTCCACCCAGCACAGGCAAGTAGAATTCTTTCCTAAGCACAAATGAAAATTCCAGTTCAGTTTTGATTTAAAAAATTAGAAAAATTTGAAAAGTTGTCCATTTTGGAGACAAAAAGAATTTAATTTTACTTTCTCAAAAACTGAAAGAAGGCAAGAACAAAACTGACAGATTCTTTCATCCAGATTTCCTGCTTTGAATGCTTCCTCCATGCTAGGAAAAGCTGGACTTACTGAATTTGGCTAAAGCAACTAGGTGAACATTTGTTTCAGTTTGTTTTTAAAAACATTTACTCAACTTTCCCATATTCTGGAGTGAGAAATCTTGTGATGTAAAGAATCTGAGAGAAGAAAAAAGTACAACTGAGATTCATCTAGTCCTAGTTTTACACTGAGTTCCTCACTCTGAAGAAAGTTAGGAATGCTATTGTTTTAGGTAACAGTTGTTGGAAGCCTCACCATTTTCAGAGAATCTGCTCTCTATTGCAACTTCTCAGCTACCAGTCCTTTGGAAGTCTTTGTCAATGCCTTGCTCTACTGATATTTGCTGATCAGAGTAAAGGTGTTCAGAACACTTGGCACACATTTCTTGGTCTTTTTAATGCCTGATATTTTATTATGGCTACTACTGCTATTTAGACTATGCAGTTGCTTGAATTCATGATTGTAAACCACCTGAGGGCACTTGCCCGTACAAAATCTAACAAACAAGAAAGCCATTCAGGTGGCTATTCTACTTTCGCACTAATGTGCGTCTGTTTACATGTCATGAGCGGAGCCAGCTGAAGCCAGGGGTCAGACTAGATGGCCTGGGAGGCCCCTTCTGATTCGCTCTGTTTCTATGTTTGACATGTATGAGAAGGGAACATACTCATGCATTGATATATGCATATAGAACTCTTCTACATGAGGGGATCAATGCTGGGTCTGCCGTGGATAGGGAATGATCTCCCCTTAAAAAGAGGAACACATATAACAGGGTGCTTTTTACGCAGATCAGATGGCAGGATGCATGGCGGTCAGAGACATTCCTTTTCGGCAGATGTGGTAAGCCTACAGGGACCTGTATCCAAGCAGCCCCTTTACATCTCCATTCCATGGAAATCTTCACGTGTGTGTGTGTTTCCTGCAAAACATTGTTCATGGTACCAGACCTGGCCAGAGTAGTGCTTTCTGGTATGTTGGCAACTTAACACCTCCTTCTACCAAACCAAAAACAAGTACATAGTGTTCCCTGACACATTCTGATATTTCCTTGATTTTTCTGTTTATTTATTTATAAGACACTCCATAGCCTGGGGCTCTCTGGGTGGCTCGCAGGAAAAGAGGAACAGCAACATGGAATAATCATAATTTTAAAAAACTATAACATAGAAACATAGAAATAGAGTGAGTCAGAAGGGACCTCCTGGGCCATCTAGTCTGACCTCTGGCACTAGCCGGCTCCACTCACGACATGCCCACCATGTGCATGTCCAGCCTATCTTTGAACACCCGCACCGATGGGGCCTCAACGACCTCTCGTGAAAGCCCAATCCACACCCTCAGGGTCCTAACTGTCAGGAAGTGCTTCCTGGCATCTCAATGGAACCTTGGTTCCCTGAACTTTGCTCCGTAGGAGCGTGTTCTGCCTTTCTCTGCAGGGGAGAACAGGTCTCTACCCACCTCTGTGTGACATCCCCTCACATAACTGAATGTCACCAACATATCCCCTCTGAGTCTCCTCTTCTCCAGGCTGAAGAGACCCAGTTCCCTCAGTCTCACCTCATATGGCATCCCCTGCAAACTGGCCACCAACCTTGTGGCCCTATGCTGCACTGACTATAACATGGCTATATACTTTCTGTAATGAAGGGCCCAAAACTGAGCACAATACTCCAGTTGCGGGTGCACCAGAGTTGTATAGAGTGGTAGTAATACCTCTCTTGATCTAGAAGCCACACTTCTGGGTATGCAACCAACATCTAAAACATCATCTAAAGCAACATAAAATCCAATTAATATAAAGTACAAAACCGGGAGACGATATAACCAACAATAAAACCAGGAGCAAGAATAGCATAATAAAACCAAGTACTAAAGAAACAAATCTTTCCTTGGTAGCAAAATGAAAATAATGGGGATGCTAGTTGCACCTCTTTAGGAAGAAAATTCCAGAGACGAGGTGAGATAATGGAGAAGGCCCTTTTTCTTGTCAATTCCACCCTCACTTCATCGGGGGATGAGGGCTCACAAAGAAGGGTCTCTGTTGAAGATCTAACTAGTCTGGTAGGGATATATGGAGCGGGTGTTCCTTTACATAGTGAAACAAGCAAAGGAACCTAAAGCAACAGCCTAGTAACATGGCAAAACTAAATATCCTTTTTTAAAAAAATAAGTTTTATTATTTTTCTACAAACTAACAAAAAGAAACTAAAAATCATCAATCAACAAAAGCATCAGACCTACTGCGTCAGCCCCCCATACTCTTTCTTTTTATAATAATCCATAAACATATTTAAATCTATGCATAGTCCCATTTCTCTAGCCAGTAATAGAAGGAATTCCAAGTTTGATAGAAGTCTGAATCTTCTTTCTCCTTCAGAGACAAAGTCAATCTATCCATTTCAGCACAGTCCAAGATCTTTTTTAAAATCAGTTTGTCGGTAGGTGGTTCTTCACTCCTCCAAAGTTGGGCAAATGCAATCCTTGCCACAGTAGTTACATGTAGAATCAGATACATTGCTTGATTACCAACATTATCAGGTACAATGCCTAATAAGAAAACTTCAGGTTTAAATATTAGAGGTTTTTGTAACATTCCCTCAAGCCATTTGTGTATTCTAACCCAGTATTTTTTATTTTTTTTTTGCCTTATCACAGGTCCACCACATATGATAAAAGCAATGTGACCTGATGTTGTATCAAGTGCAGGCTTCAAAAGCAATGTGGCATTTCACAACCTCCTTTCCTCAGTCCTTAGGTAGCCAGTGGCCAATGAGGGCAGAGCAGCAACTCCACCTATTCCCTCCATCCAACATTTCATCTACCCACCTGCTTCACCTGCTGAAGCAGGCATGATTCCAGGTGTGCAACAAGCAAAAGGGCAGGCTAAAGGAGGAACTGGATGAAAAAGAATATGGTGGCACCTTGGTTCACAAACACCTCAGTTCATGACCAAATTGGGCCGTGAACAGAAATTTCAGAAAAATTTTGCCTCAGGTCACAAACTCCACATTGGGTGACGATCGTGATCGCACCCATCTTCCCTGCATGAGCACAACCGTGATCACACTGGGGGCGGGGGGAATGGCCACAATCACGCCTGTGTTCCCTGCCCAAGCGCAACCATGATCACGCCCTTCTATGGCCATGATCGCAGTCGCACTCGTGCTGGTGTGAGCGAGGACATGCTCAGGAGGCGAGATGGCCGCTATCATGCTTGGGGTTGGAGGGAGATGGCCGTGAACTTAGTTGTTCTTTGTCCTTTGCTTCACATTTTTGTGATTAAAAAAATAGTTACAGAACGGCTTAACCTTATTTACATTGAACCTTATGGGGAAATTTGACTTGGCTCATGACCAATTTGGGTCACAACCAGGGTTGTGGAATGGTTTGAGTTCGTGAGCCAAGGTAGCACTGTACCATTGTTTCATCAGCGTTTTTAACCATAGAGATGTAGAAACCTTACTTAGATGAGCTTTGTATGCTTTGCAAAAGGAATGCTTCTTCTGCTGAGGTTAATCTCCCATGTGCCGTTCTCTACATACAGTGCACAAGATGCTCTGCTGTGCTGCACGTTTGGCCCAAAGGTAGGAAAAGTAAATACAGAATCTTTCTTTAATTAAAGCCTTTCACGTTTATGCATTAGACAAATATCATTGCTTCCCTTGTGGAGGTTGTGGACATCTGGCAGACGTATGCCAGCTTCTGGTTCCATCTATCCCCTCAGAATAACATGGAGCTAACAAAAGAAATGCACATGCTCCCAAAGCTCTCAGGTAATCTAGCAGCCTGGAAAAATTCACACCCACTCTTCATACAAAAGCACACGCAAACACACATAGAATAATTCTGATTTTATGTTATATGCCAAGGTAGAGCTGGCTATTCTATAAAATCTAAGTCTGGAACTATAAGCTGCTACCAGGTTTGGACTGTGTAGTCCAATCATCCAATGCAGGGCTGAAGAAGTGGCACAGGCAGTCTTCTCCTCCCTGTCTTCCAGTCATGTCTATTTCACCAGATGGACATTTCAGCCTATGTAGCAATGGTGCTTCAGGGAAAGTAGGCTGCCAGGGTTTTAGGATAATTCATCACCCTCTTTTGCCCTTCTCTGACATAGAAGCATAGAAACAGAGTGAGTCAGAAGGGGTCTCCCAGGCCATCTAGTCTGACCCCCAGCTTTAGCCGGCTCCACTCACAACATGACCCTTTTATCGTCACAACAACCCTGTGAGTATTTGGGGCTGACAGTAGGTGATTGGCCCAAAGTCACCCAGTGAGCTCCATGGCTGAAAGGGGACTAGAATCTAGGAACTCCAGTCTATCCTAACCACCATGCCACACTGGTTTAAAATCATCTGTGTAGATCTCTTCCTCTGACATCTGCTATGGTTGCTTGGAGTACTTGATTGCAAAATTTGGAGAAGTCCATATTTTAAAGCTTTATTGAGTGTTGCTTCACATGGTAGTTCGAAGTGGGAACCAGCACCCAGATCGCCTGAGTCCCAGATCACCACTGTAGCCATTATGCCATAATATGGGCTCTCAAATTACTTGCAAGGATAACCTGGCCATGCAAAGTAGACCCATTGGGTGAATTATTTCTTTAGTTTTATCAGCTACCAGATAGTTCTTAGAACATGCTAAAGAATCTGGTTATAACATCTGGTTATCTGCATGCCTCTATTTATTTGCTTGTAGCCTGTATTGGATTCTTTTAAGGTTCCATCACTTAGGAAGGGTTCATGTGGCAATGCCATGTGCAGTGCAATCCAATCATAGAAACATAGAAACACAGAAACAGTGAGTCAGAATCGGCCCCCTAGGTCATCTAGTCTGACCCCTGGCTCCACTCATGACATGCCTACCATGTGCATGTCCAGCCTATCATCATAATTTATTTAAATATTAAGCACATTTTCCAAGTAGCCAAAACAGTCCTACTCATAGCAAAGGAAGGGGGACTATCAGAACCACAAGTTTCTCCAGAATAGAAAAATCTTCAAGGAAAACAAATGTGCGGCAGAGGAAGGAAGCCAGAACATCTCAAGGAGCTTTGAGCATTTTTGGTGGCTAGAAAATACTGGCTTCCTAACATAAAATAACATAAAATCAGCTGGAAGGAAAGACAGAAAATGGAAGTGCTGCCGGAAGGGAACAGAGCATTGTGTGAAAGACTCAGGCTGACCAATTGGCTGGGAACCTGAATAGGATCACACCACACTGCAGCATCTCTTTGCAGTGCCCACTTAGACTTGTCTATTCTGAATTACCCTCTTTCAGTTCAATGGGACTTACCTGAAGATAGCTGTATATACGAATGCCGCCTAACTGTTGTTCGCTATAAAGATCATTTTCCCCTCTTAAACTTTTCATAACTGTATCCTTTTGAAGAATTCAGATTTACTTCAGTCTTTCAAGGTCATCCCAACAAGAAAGAACCAGTCCCAGGTGAAAAGGCTTGTTAGATTCATTTCCCCTGGCAATGCTTGTTTATAACCCAACACCTAAAGCCAAGTGCTAAGCAAGCTTGTGGAGTGTTTTTGATGCGTTTGGAGATCAAAGGCCAGAACCTGCTTCAAAAAAATATACTACATTGTGAAGTTCAAGCTTAAAAGGGTTATGAACAGGAAAAGCAGAGAACGTTCACAGCTTTGGTCTCTGTCTCCCAGTGAGTAATCAGTAATAATATCCAACTGCTTTTATGATGCAGTAAAGGGCGCTTTAAGGTCTAGTAGAAAGTGCTTTGAATATTTTATTGATTTTTTATTTCTTTTCCACGAATATGAAATCACCACCCTGGAGCACTTGAGCCAATTGCAAGTGGTATCTGGTCTTAAATATTTATTTCATTTTGTATCTTTCCAGCCCTACATCACCTTTAAAGCCATTTCAAACAGGCAGCTATTAAAACTGAGCAGGGCATCGGAAGATGAGCTACTAAATTTGCAAAGTGCTTGGCTGCTAGACTGGTTGGGCATCCCGTATTTACAAGACTACCCATTTTGAAGGCTCTGGGGGGCTTCCCATTTGCTCCAATGACTAATAAAGATGCTACTCTGTTTATACGCCTGCGAGCCTCTCCTGTACTACTATTTCTAGGAGACAGCACAGTGGCTAAAAGACTGGGCACTGAAACAGGAAAACACTTGGTCAGATTTCACATGCGCTATAATCGTAGTAGGCAAGCAAATAAGAGATATCCATCCTGGCCCTCCTTGCATGGTCTCTGTAAGGACTCACCACTTTAAAGTGCAACACAAATGCTAATCAATCCATCTAACACCAAGCTTTTGTGGTCCTGCGTGAATCAAAGCCAAATGGAGCTGCCCTGACATAAGGGTCTGTTTCCTTTTCAGTCCGGGGGGTGCCTTTCCAGGGTGATTGTTAGGTGCTACAGGGCATCCCTGAGACCTCTTTCTGAGTTAAGAGACATTCCTGGGTTGTTGGACAGACCATGGTCACTCATGGAGGGATAATCACCTAGGTCAAGACCCAGAAAGTTCATGCCCAGCACCAGGTGGGGCTGGCCATGGGGCTAGATCCACCTGGTGCCAAGCACTAACCTTTATTAATAATTAAACCCAGAATTCTACCAATGGTGCTCAAAGCAAGAAAAGCAGTCCTAGGTGGACAATCTGAAACTGTAAGCGTATGGATGAGCACGCTAGTTCCCCCACACAACTCTGCCCAAATTGACAGGGCAGGACTAAAGACAGACTGCAACTGTGTTCAACTGAACGGAGCCACAGTCTTCAGCACAACCAGGAGCCCCAGCTGAGCAGACAGTTATAACCACATACAATGGAACGTGGTTGCCATGTCACTTCAAACACTCCAGTTTAACCTTGGGGTCAAGGGGCGAGGAGGAAGGGCTGTTTTGCCTCCATGCTTGCAATCTCCTGGTGCTTCACAAACAGCCTCTGTTCCCAGATAAGACACGTTTCTGTCTGTGGCAAGGAACAAAATGGTGCCCATCCTCTCCCCCACTCTCCCAGTCCACATACCAAAGATGCTGAGGCTGGCAGTTATATCTTACTGCAAAGTAATACAGCTATAAGGCCTTCAACTACACCTGAATGCATCAGATAGCTTAGGGTGAATACGAGGCCCATACAGCTGTGTCTGCTGCTCTCACATGCCTCTTCTTTTTTTTAGAATAGACTTTATTCTTAATATACCTAACAAAAAGAAACTAAGAAGCATCAGTCATTGAAAACATCAGACCTACTGGGTCAGCCCCCCACATTTTTTCCTTTTATGTTAAACTATAAACATGTTTAAGTCTATGCATAGTCCCATTTCTCTAGCCAATAATAAAAAGAATCCCAGGTTTGATAGAAGTCTGTATCTTCTTTCTTCCTCAGAGAAAAAGTCAGTCTGTCCATTTCTGCACAGTCCAAGATCTTTTTTAGAATCAGTTCGTCGGTAGGTGGTTCTTCATTCTTCCAGTGTTGGGCAAATGCAGTCCTCGCCGCAGTAGTTGCATCTCATATGCCTCTTCTTGCTAAACAGTTTCTCAGGCTACAATCTTGGTGCCTGTGCTTAGACCAGCCAGGGCCCCACTGGATTCTTTAGCAGAGCAACCCAGATCCTGCTGCTTGGGAGACTGTTGGTTTCAATAAGGTTAAAAGGGCCATCAAAAGCTTTTTATTCAGGCCAATAGTAATATAGGAGGTTATCTGTGCTGTGAAGAAATACAAAGCAAACTAGTTTGAAGAGCCCTAGGATGTTCAGAAAAGGATGCCAGAAGCACCCTCAGATATAACGCCTTAATTCTATTGTAGTTCTGCCTGAGTAATGTAGACAATAGACTGCATTATTACTTTTAATAGAGACTGTGTTTAATTGTATTAAACACAATCATATTGTAGTTCTGCCTGAACAACACAGACAATGGAATTCATTATTACATTTAACAGAAAATGTATTTAATTTTCTAGTAAGTAATCTCATTGAAATTGAAATGGGCTACTGAATTTTTTTGTTCCCCGCCCTCCAAAAACAAATTACTTTTGCCTGGAATGTTTTTGCAAAATAGAGCTGTCTCTATTTGATTAAGTCCATTTCCTTTTTAAGTGAACTGTAGTGGGGAAATCTCAGATAATTTTAATTTCAGAAGGCATTGTTTCTAGGGCAAGCTAAATATTAATTTTTATATTTCTGAAGATGAGGTTAGCCAGCAACATGTACTGTATGTACAGAATACAGATATACTTACATGCACACACAATATCTGTGAACAAGGATGACTTCCAGAGTGTTTTTGGACTGTTGTGGTACTGGGTTTGGTTTGGTTTGGTTTGGTTTTAATTACCTAAATGTAGAATTAAAATAAAGTTTCCACGCAGAACTGAAAACTGTATTGTATTATCCAGCAATTGCTCGCAACTAGGTTCCATTCTATAAATGCCCTTTTCAATGTTAATTAAACATTTGTCAATTGTTGTTTTTGCCCATTTGATTGCTTCCTCTTGTTCTCTATTGGCTGAGTAATGATGAATATCCTCCCTTAACTATAATTTGCCCCTATATGTGTTTCTGTTCCCACATGGGAAAAAACACACAGGGACAGCAGAGCTATAAATACACATATTTTAGCAATTACAAAATGCTAAACAGAAAGATAAAATATAACATTAAACTCATTTAGCTCTTAAAATGTCTGGAGAATTAAAAGGTTTTCTCCTGGTGCCTAAAAGAGAAAAGGACAGACGCCAGACATGCCTCTTTGGGGAACTGGTTCCATAAATGGGATTCCACTACCAAGAATGTCCTTCTTGTGGTTCCTCCCCTCCTTACATCAGAGGGGGCTCCCTGAGCAGGACCCCAGAAGATGATCTGGAGCAGGTACATGCAGGATAAGGTGTTCCTTTAGTTATCCTGGCTCCAAATCATTTAGGGCTTTATGTTAGAGCAAGTACTTTGAATCAGGCCATGACTTCACTAGGAGCCCGTGAAGCTGCTGGAGGACTGGTATAATATGGTCTCAAAAGCCGGACCCTGTCGATACCCATGGCGCCCTATTTGGAATCAGTTGCTCCTTTCAGACCATTTTCAAAGGAAACTAAATCCAGAGAAAAGGGCTAGCCAAGCTTTCCCAGCTTGAGAGACTCCAGCCAGCAAACTAAAGGATTTTGCAGATTGTAGCACAATACGACTAGAGAGCACCATGCCAGAGAAGGTTGGACTAGTACTAAAGCAATCCAGGAGAGCCAGTAGTGGTTGGAGCACTGGATTTGGACTTCTGTCATCAGGCCCCTAGTTCCCACTCAGCTATAATGCTCACTGGGTAACTCTGGGCTAGTCTGTGACTCTTGGCCTAACCTACCTCACAAAGTCATGGTCAAGGTCAAGGTCAAGGTAAAAAGAAAATGGAGAGAAGGAGGAATATGTAAGTTTCTTTGGGTTCCTTGAAGCAAAAAGGGGGCGGGATAGAAATGTGTGCTGTAGTAATAGTGTGGCCAGGTACCACAGAGGTGCAAATAATTCTAGAGAAGTTGTTTTTTTAAATTTGGTAAAGAAATGCTTTCCATCCTGTGCTAATCAGGATGGTTAGCATCATATCAATTTTTCACAAATATGGTCTCTCTCCAGTGCTTTGGAGAATCCAACTTTATTTGGCAATCTCATAGCAATCAGGGTTTTTATTGAATCTGTGCTCTTTATGAAGTAAATAACTTGAAATATTGCACTTTTCCATCATGTCCAAGGTAGAGTTATTGAACTCATTCTTGACACCCACCCTTCAGTACTTGGTGAAATGCTTGAGCTGCCCTGCATGAGGGAGTGTAGATATCTTGGTACAGGGAAGGATGCAGAAGGTAAGCATAACATCTGGATTGCTATGATGATACACAGAAACAGGAAACACAAGTCATATTCTGCACTGACTAACTAACGATGGGGAAATCCATCAGATTCACGTTCTCCTAATTTCAGTTTTCTCTTGCTGTCAAGTCCTTTCTTTCTTGAAAATGAAGTCCACAAATGTAAGTAAATTCTTACCAGAAACAAGCTGATAAGCATGCATTGCTAAACCAGCAATCTTGTATTTTCCAAAGGAATTATAAGTTTTAACATTAGTCTGTAAGAACATATGTGCCCAAACAGTATAGAAAGAGTTGAATGTTTAATTCAATAGAAAGAAATTAATATTTTAAAATTGCTTTAAATGTACAACTTTAACTAAATCCTACTTTTATTTTCCCTTTCTTGGTTGTTGCTTGTTTCTGTTTTTGCTTGCTTGCTTGTGACAAGTTAATATGATATACTTCTTGTTTTTCAGCTTAGTTCTTGTTTTCCCTCCTTTTTCCCTCCTGTAGAGTATCTGCTATGGTGTTTGCTTATGGAAGAGTTTTTCTTTTTACTTCAACCTTTGTTTAATTTCCACAGAACTTGTCAAGTTCAGAAATGAGTGCTTCGTTTGCAAAATGCATTACTAAGAAAATTGGTATTTCAGAGCAGGTTATACATCTAATAATTTTACCATTTTTGGACTCACTGTAATTGTGGAGTTTATTGTGGAGTTTATTGTGTTGTATATGGCATTGTCTATTATGTTCTATGGATTTTATCATTATGTAAGCCTCCCAGCGAGTCTATGGCTACTGGGGCGGCATATAAATCAAATAAATATTTTGTGTTTGTGTGAAAATTTGAGAGTAGACTAGGTTTGGCAGAACGCTAAATGCGTCTGTGTGCTTGTGCACACACGTGCATGTATCTTCAGCACACAGCTTCCTTCCAAATCTAGGTCTAATCTCAGATTTTAACAAACAGTGCATGAAGCAGCAAATTTCTTGATGGGATTTCTGTGTAAAATTGGCATAAGATAGAGATGTAGATGCTTAAAGCTGTAAGTTGGTTCTGTTGTTTGTTGTTTTGGGTAGAATTTATCACTGAAATACAAGGCACAACAATGAACCTGTGCAATGGCTCCATGCTATGCTAGTTTATTTGTGTGGGAAGGTGAAAGACTGAGCAATCTTCGTGCTCGAAGCAGGCAAAGTTCTTTGGTGGACCAGAATTTGCCAGGTCGCTGGGGTCATGCTAAGAGTCTGCTATCAGGGGCAAGGGGGAGTTATTTGCTTTTCCTGTTTTTTTCCCTGTTGCCCCTTCCTTCTGTTGACTCCAGCAGAAGAAAATTAACTATGTTAGTTCTTGGGCTGACATTGTATGGACCATTGTTTTCAACAAGTTGTAGAAACAGAGGGTTTGTATACTGCACATCTAGACTTGCTCTACTGTGCATTGCCAATTTTTGGTACATGTGACCATTAAAACCCCACCAGCAATGCTTCTATGCCTGTGGAGATTTTCACTGATGATTCAGCGGGTCTTCTAGTAACCTTAATGCTCTCCCATTGGTAGGATGTCATATAAGCAACTTCCTAGCAACCTGCAGTTGTCTTTCTTCTAGCTTTAGGACTGTAACTCTAAGTCATCCTTGAAGACCCCAAATAAAGACCAGTCAACTAGTGATGAAATATCGCTGACATCTTTGTCCTCTAAGCAAACCCTAAGCAGTATATCATTGCCACCTGCAGTATATCATATAACCTAGTGGCAATGGCTGTGCTCTCCACTGCAGCTAGCTGCCATTCTTCTTGACTGCTTGCTGTGTAGCAAATGCCAGATTTAGAGGAGGAAGCATTGCTATCATTGTAATAATGAATAAGGAAGAGATGGAGGCATGAGGTCAGGGCTGAAGCTCCTAACCAAGTGTCATGGCACTCACTTCTCATGCTGGCTTCAACCTGCTAAAGCCATGTACGAAATCTGTTATCTCCAAGTCACCAGCATAAATAGAATTAGATGGTAGAAGGTGGCACAATATCTGTTAATATGTCGGCCTTGTTACCTGCTTTCTGGGTGTGCTATGCTCAGTATGTATTGGGTTTTGGGCATGCAAAACAAATTTGCGCATTTAATCATTTATAATGCTAGTTGTTCTGCGTGCAGAACCAGTGAGCAAGTCAGAGATGGCAGTGCCCCTGAAAATAACCACATCTGGTCTGAAACGCATGACAGCAACTCCTCTACCCATCTCCCAACAATATAGCCATTTAGAAATCACAAAAAAGGGGACATATAAGATTTGCACAAGCTATATATTCAGATACAGAAATAATAATTTTAATTTTTGTGGCAATACAGGACAATTTCACCATAGTATGGAAGACCGTAACAAGGTGGATTGTGTGCTTTCCACAGACTGCCATCAGCCACTGCTGATGCCCAAGTATGGTGGCCTAGCTCTTTGTTATCTCTAAACTGGGCTTTGACAAGACAGCCTTTCAAATGGAGGACAACTTATTTATTTATTTATTTATTTATTTATTTATTTATTTATTTAGGAAGCTTCTATGCCGTCCCATTTGCCAAAGCCTAGGGGCGGCTCACAACAATAAATAAATAATAACAATATAAAAACAATATAATTTGAGATGACCTGGCCAAAGATGTAAAATAAATAAATAATATTAGCAATTAAAATGACGTTTAAATAAAAAGGTCTTCGCCTGGCGCCAAAAAACCAATAACGACAGCGCCAGGCAGACTTCAAACCAGACTATGCTCCTCTGACAACCCTTCAAATAAAGGACTGTCCTCTGTAAAAGAGGACACATGTTTATCCTATTCCCCAATGGTAGTTCTAATAAATTACAACTTTTCTCTGAAACACACCCCACACAACATATGCCATCTGTAAAGAACTACAGAGCTTATTTTTTTGCTCTCAACTTAAAATTCCTTGAGGCAGACACCCTTTAAACTAACTGAAACCGGTACATGATAAAGAGACCCAGAGAAGGCCTTTTAAGTTTTCAAAAGAGCCACTTTACCCAATGTCCTTGTCCAGGACATTTCTGCTCAACGCCTACTTGTTTGTTCTGCTCCCGCCGCATTTCTGCTGGTGCTGTAATTGTATTAGCATAGTTTGTGAAGCGCTTCGAAATCTTTCAGGATGAAAGGCTCTATATAAATGTAAAATATTATTAGATAAGTAAGTTAAACAGTAAACACTTTATTGATTCAATGCCTCACAAAATCTTAGAACAATTACGGCAAATAGGTTTGGATCTGAGCCCCATCACAGGAATTGAGATCTGGCTAGAGGCTTGTAAACAAAGGATAATGATAAATGACGGCTTATATGGATATTCAGGCAGGCCTGCCACCAAAAATCCCCCGTGTGGGGTTCAGGCTAGTAGCCTGCTGGCCAAGAAGAGGATCACTACTGTCTGGGTAGACAGGACTACTGTATAGGTGCATAAGAGATAGCATGTTAGCAGGTGCAGCATGCTATATACAAGCAAGAAAATCTCCTGCAGAAATTCTTTTTTTTTCTAGACAGAGAAAACCAGTCCTGTCTAGATAGTCAGTCTCTCCAATCGAGTGCCTTCCGGATGTTTTGAACTTCAGCACTTTGCTCCCAGTAAGCATGGCCAATGGTCAGATATGCTGGGAACTGTAATCCAAAGCATCTGGACAGGATCAGGTAGGGAAAGGTTGGCCTAGTTCAAGCTTCTTTATCCCTCTCTCCTGGAAGGGAGGAAAGGATGATATATGAAAGTCTGGGAACCAAATCTCATGTCAGGTTTTGATGATGCAATTTCGTCAGAGCAGTTCTGTGTGATGAATATTTTGTTTGATGGTATCAGCTAGAAGTTTCAATCCATGAGGTAACAGTTTTTCCCTGATTTGCTAGCTTTTTATACACAAGGAGTATAATAGAGGGCGTGACATTAGAATACATTGTCTTAAACCCATAGTTTGAACATGGACTCTCTTTCTCACATTCCTTCTGTGCAAGCCAGCTGTCAGGATGGTGATTCCTGCATCCAAAGCATCTTTCTACCATGATCACACCTTTGGAACGATGAACCTGTATATGCTGGAAAGGAACAGACTTGTCATCTACACTTTTAGTTATCTCTTTCCAAATAAACACCAGTTATCTACAGACTACCCATCCTTTTATAAAGATGTACCAGAACCTGCCTTAAAGGTTCTGGTAGACCTCACAGCTGCTTACCTCCTGCCAAATGTTTGTAAAAGCCTAGGGAATGAGCTTGCAGGTTTGACCAGCCTTTCCTGGTACACCCTCTAACTGCATCTGTTTTACCACTGTGTGTAATACCACCTGGTAAATGTCAAATCCAGTATAACTTTCAAGCATCTTCTTCAGCTTGTAAAATACCAGCTGTCTTGAGCTGATCCCCAAGCTAGCAGTTTTGCCAGTGTGTTGTTTCTAAATTTCAAAACCCATAATGCATGTGTACAGCTTTTATTTGACCCGCTGAAAAACATACAGACCTGTTTTATGCAGATGTAGCCTGCTGTGGCTTCAAGCTAGAATTAATGAATATGAATATCAATGGGGGTGTCCTCCCATGGAAACAGCTTGTTATGATCTTACAACCAGAAGTGATCTTCCTTAAAGTAATTGAGAGCATCTGTTTCCATTTGACATACACTGAAAGCTATGAACACTGCAAAAGGAAAAGTAAGGGATGGTTGTTTTTCACACACCCAAGAAATAGTGAATAATAATAAATGACAAGTGGGTCCTACAAGAAAACATTGCAATGCGGTGTGCTTCTGTGTGGGATTCCAGCAAGCAAATCACATCTACTCTTCCAGATGTTCCATTTCATTTCCACTCCTTTCCCAGTTTGCAATTCATCCTTTCTCTTCCCTGGTCAACAGACACTCAAAATCTATCAGTTGTTGTCTTTGATCATGTTCAGATTGTAGAGTTTCCTGGCAAACAATATCCCTTTAGGATCAGATCTCGAACCTGGGTCTTTTTTCCTATCAGGATATGTATTTTGTTGTCACTGATGCTTTTTTACCATACGGGTTTATTAACACTGATGCTTAGAAAAACGTGTGTGTGCACATGTGATTTAATCAAACTGTCAAAACTATTTCCTGAAGGTGTCATGCAAACCTTAGAAAAGGATGTACCAGTCAGATGTCCCAGCCCACCTGGGAATCTACCTGTTCGAGATGATGACTCTGTTCTGGTGGAAAGGCACCATGTGGGATAGCATTAGCACCATGACTAGCACTGCAGGACTTGGAGTGGGTTCAGGACCCTGGAGAGCAGTGCGTCCACTAGAACACTGTAGGTTCCACTAGAACCCCAGTTCCATTTCCTAAGTGTTCCATCTGTTTTCATAAAGAACGTGTTTTCATAAAGAACGTTCCATCTGTTTTCATAAAGAACGTTTCCCACAATTGCTTGTTTCTTTTATTTATTTATTATTTATTTATTTATTAAAACATTTTTATGCCGCCCCATTCGCCGAAGCCTCGGGGCGGCTTACAACTAGTGAGGGTCTGGGGAACAAGGAGCAGCCTTGGTAAAACTCCTCAGACCCTCTACTCAAGGGAGGAGCCTGAGGCCAGCTCCTCGAAATGAGAAGAGAGTGCCACTTCCTGGTGATGGAGAGGGCAGGATCCAGAACCCAAGGTGGAAAGCCCCAGGAACTGGTTCTGACTTCTCCTCAGAGACACTGCCACTGTTTAAGAAAGCTGGCTCTTAAACTGCACTTGTTCTACGATGTCAGCATTATGATCTACAGCAGAGCTTTAGAACAAAAGAGGGATTTCCTGACTCCACCTAAGTGCAAGTATGCCCAGTGTCACTTTGTGACTAAATATATAATGACACTATCCACACAGGATGGATAACTTCCTAATTGATCAGAAATAAGATTCATGAATTAGATTCATGTAGTTATAGGTTTAATCTTTCCTGACATTAAAATAATTTTCATCTTTTCATTATGAATGTACTGACAATATTATTCCCATACAATTCTGCCTGCATGCTTAATGCCATTCCTTCAGTGTTCATAATGCTGATCTCAGCATCTGATAAACCTAGAATGTCCAGGAAGACTTAGACTAGGTCAGAAAGGATTAGTTTACAGCATAGTCAAGAAAAGGCTAACTTTCTATGGTCAGTGAAATAGACTAGGAAGCAAACAATTCTGGGTTTTATTTACATTTGTGTCTTTTTTCTGAATTTGGAAATGTAAGTGGAATATTTTGTTGGTGGTGGCAGTGTCATTGTTCAACATTCCAGAGCTTAGGATTAGATGTTACAGGTAAAATACAAAGTGCTAAACTGCAGCACTCAGTTCCAGGGTAGAAATTAAATAGTAGCCTTCAGATCAAAAGTCCTATGCTGGCTTTATTCCCATGTAGAATCTGTGCATAGTGGATCCCAGCTTGGCCCCTGTTGGTTCCCCATGCTGAGTGCCCATATCTGTAGATGGGTATTTATTCATGCTCAGCTGAAGGCACTCCATGTGGCTGAGACCTCTGAGCATGCAGGGGCTCTGGTTACATGGGGAATTCAGCTGAATAAGACCAGGCATCCCTTTGTAGAAATATGCACTGAATGGGGGGACATGGAGCACAGGGGCAGGTAGGGTATTTACACATGTAAGTAATGCCAGAACAGGGTTCATTCTTCTTCTAAAATCATCTAGCAGAGGAGGCCAAACTGCTCCACTTCGAAAGAGACCAGGCAAGGAAGAGATCGTACACTTTTTTATTTATTAGATTTGTATTCTGCCTTTATACCCCAAAATGGTACTCAAAGTAGCGCATAATATGAACCATTTAAAAAATCCCAGAAATTAGAAGCTCTATGACTGGTCCTTCATAGATAAAAGGAGGACATCATGTTGAAATAGAAAATGTAACAAAGATCATCATGGAATGCTGATGGGGCAGGGGTGGTGTTGAGAGGAGAACTCCTGAACTTCCCAACTACCAGTAGAGTTTCCTCCACAAACATCCATTCTGTTTCTCTTTCTCAGAATTCAAAGACATTTTTTTAGAACTGTTCAACAATGTTGCTTGGTATTTGCATTTTACTCAACAGGGATGATCATGGACAGCATCATTATTCTGGACAGAGCTTCTGATTGGTGCCAACACCCTTTACAGTGATGATCGTTGATGATCTACACCAGTAGTTCACAACCTGTTCTCTGTCCCACACCCCTAGAAAAGGTGTGATTTATGTTCACACCCCCTACAAAAGTAATATCATATTTGATGATGAAGAAGTCAAATTACTAATTTTTGAGTCACAAATTAAACTACATATCTTGGGTGAACAAACTGAACCAAAAAACAAACAAAAAAAGCTTTTAACTCAGTGCCTAAAATTCAAATATAAATCGAGCAATTTGAAGAAAAAATGTAAACAGTAAAATCAATCCCAATTGTGAGCATAAAATTCAAAGACTTCTGTGTTCCTGCTTCTCATTCACACTTTTGTCAAAACATGGAAATTTCTTGCTGATTGCAATCCGTAAGTCTTCCTGCGAATTCAGGCAATTCCTATGTCTTGTCTGGACTGACAAAAGAGAACTGAATCCAAAAGAAAACAAAATAATAATATATAATTTATTACTGGGATAATATTTGGTAAAAAAATTGTTGCAATTCACCAATTTTGGTGTATCGTGATGCAGCCTTCCTCTTTGTCACACCCCCTGAAATGTCATCGCACACCCCTAGGGTACAGGCAGGACAGATTGGCAACCTCTGCTCTACCTAGCCATGTTGAAATACGGAAACAGGTTTTCATAGACATCTGTACTGCTTAGATTGTCTGGCTAGAAATATAAACCAGATAGCCAAAACTAAGGAGCTTAAACCAAGGTGATTAAAAAAAGCTAAAGGACACCAAGTCCACTCAGATAAGGCCTCAGTACCTGGCCCATAGAAATCATTCTTGAGCATTGAGCCATCCAATCAAAATCACATAGGCGCTGACCCCTTCTAGTCATTCAAGTATTGCCCATGCTATCTTTTGGCAGGAGGTATGAAGGTCAACATTTAATTATCAAGTAAAACATAAACAGTTCCAATTTAAACTGTTTAACAGAATAAATCAAACATGTTTCAGCTCTCATATGGAACTAATACCAATCATTTTACTTCCCACAGGAAGCATGTTTCATGCTTGATACATCAATCCAAAATCTCATTAATGAGTATTCAGATCCCCTAGGGCATAATCCACTGTTCTGTAAAAATTGGGTGAGTGAAAAATATGTGTACACCCATTCTATAACTGATGCAGTGCACATGTGTTTTCTATTCCAGTAGCTTCACACAGTACAAAATGAAGTAAACCTTTTAAACAGATTGGCTACTCCAACAAAGAAGCCCAGAATATTTTGAAGGGTTTTTTTTTTCTAAACAAGGAGTGCTTTTCTGTTATGGAGAAATAATTAATGCTGTATGTATAATTCCCACATTGCAACTTCTCTGATTGCAATCCATTGCATGTACATGCATTAGGAAGCCAATCCTTTCCCAGTATGTGTTCTCTATGTGCACTCACAAAAGCATACAGTCTTGTGCAAATTTCATTCCACACAATCTGCACAAAGTTTCAGGCATGGTTCTGCTAAAGATCTTACCATGCTAGAAAAACAGAAGGCAAAGGAACCATGGGTTCCACCACAGAATGCTGGAAAAAATCTGCAGCAGATCCAAATTTCTGTGAATCTAACTCAAGGATTCCACAGTGAACCAGTTTTTCCATGGAAGTGAAGACAGTGTTTTTACTTTCTGTAACTGTGCAGTACAATACAAAACAGAAAAATACAATAAAAGCTAACTGAGAATGTGCAATTCCATCAATAGATTAAAGCATGCAAATGTGCCTTTGGGTGAATTTGAGAATTTTTGGAACCACAAATTTGTGCAAATGTGTACAGATGCATTTGTTCAAATTCCTTCTCCATTGATAAGCAGACAACAGAACAATCTGTGAAATGCAGACAAAATAGACATAACAAAGTCTGTGCACCATAGTCCTAAATCACTCCATGTTCTCTTCTGTCATATACAGAATCCTCCATGTGTTTCTGGAGGAATCTGAAGGTTCTAGAAATCAGAGTTAACAGCCACCATGTTGTTTACAGAGATGAATCCTTGGCACCTTCACCTTTTACCCCACAGAAAATGTTGGCAAGTTAGAAAGTGGTTCAGGCTTAATAATAAGTGACATTAAGCTGATTGCATGCAAATGAAGTGATGGAAGTGTTTGTTGTTTTGTTTGTGACTGTCTCTTACCACTTCAAGGAAAAGTTCAGACTCTGTAAACAAAAGCAGAGCAGACAACAACAAAGAGGACAATATTACAAACTTATAGGGTCTGGTGTATTATCCCATTTATCTTCTGCTTGATAGAAGAAGGTTTCCAGTAAGGTGAAAGATGGGCTGGCTGTAATGAAGCTGTCTTGCGCAATGAGTGTTGCTTGTGCATGGCTGACCACTTTAAATTACTGCCAACTGCTTAAGCCTGAGGACTCATCAATCGTCCCAAATACATCTGCTGCGAAGGGAGATGTAGACCACGAGGCCAAGATATCGTTATTCTCTGCAAGATCCCTTTGCTGGTTCTTCATCATCTCACATCTCCTTCTACACCACTGATCATTGATCAAGTCCTGTTATTTCTCTAGGTTCAGAGCCATGGTACATACAGTAACATCATCATTCATCCTCACAGTTCACCTCTGGATTGTGTCTTGCCCTTCCACATGAATGATTTTTTCACAACTAGGTTCTTTCCTCCTACGTGTGGGGGGCATTCACCCCCACGCACAAAATCCATCCAGCCTTAAAATCATCTATTGGCATTATGTTTCTTTCAGATTGGTGTAGCTTGGCCAATTCTAATTATATTCAGTTGGGATGATGCCAGGTGGTTTTGTAACAAGCAGATCCCGCTTGATTTTGCCCTGAGCAACAATCGCATGACAGTGATTGGCCATTCCACATGTCTCAATTACCCACATGTGCGTGAGATCCAGGAAAGCTAAAACAGCTCCCACAGGGGCAAAGAAGCATTGTGTAAAACCTCCGTAAGAACCCTCATGTAGAGAAAGGGATCCAAAGAGGTCATTCATCAAAGTGACAGTTTTTGAAGCGCAGCCTGTTAAATTAAAACTGATTGGAATGCCTGCCTGGTTTTAAAAAGGAAAGATGCTAGCAATTTCTAACAGCACCTTGAATGCATTCTATTTTTGCCAGCACACTGAAAAGCCAGAGCCAATGTTTGGATTATTATGTAGTACGTAAGAGATAAACCAATTGGTGTCTTTATTTACAGTGATCTTCCTAATAATGTCTTGGAGTCTCTGGTGAAAACTTTGATATGGTAAATGCATTATAAAGGCATGGCTAACGAAATTGCACTTTAGAGCATGGTAATGAAAAGCAGCAAAGACTAAGCAATCATACTGGTAGATGAATCAATAATCAAAATATAGCTAGCACTTTAAAGCCTTGGATTTCTTTCCTTTCCTTTCCTTTCCTTTCCTTTCCTTTCCTTTCCTTTCCTTTCCTTTCCTTTCCTTTCCTTTCCTTTCACACATTTTCTGCACACATGAAATATCTGCCTTCCTCTCATTCCTGGTGTGATTAATATTATACTGAGAATTTAGCCACAGTAGATTAAAGTCACATTTGTTGAGCAACTCTCCAGCAGAGAGAGGTATTCAGGTATGGCCTTGAAATTTCCTATATCCTGTGCTATGCCCTGCACATTTTGAAAGAAGCAGAATGAAGAAAAGAAAAAAGAAAAATACAAGCCCTGGCCTACTGGCAGCTAGTATCTCCACTTTGATGCACAAAAGTCCTGCAGCCTTGCTCGTGTTCCTAGCCCTGAATGGAGAAAATGAAAACACCGCCTTACAGGCCTGTTCTTCAGCCTCCTGTATAAAAATCTCGGTATATCTAAATTACATTTTCCATTCTCATTAGCACTTCTCCCTAGGGCCCTTCCAGAAGAGGCTTTCATTGTCCCTTCACTCTGCCTTATACATGGAATTTTACAGGGTGTCCAGGTGATAGGATTTTCCATTCAAAGCCTTCCCACTGTTTCTGCCATCTTTTTCGCCCCAAAAACTTTGTTAAAGGGGAAAAGACAGAACAGCAACACACTAATTTCTGGTTAGTGCTGACAGGCCTCTATCTGGACACACCCCTGATCTCTATCAAAAGTCCAGAGGTGTTATAAAGCCAAGGTTAGAACCTTTCTCAAACCAGCCACTGACTCAGTTCTGACCAAGCATATTGAGGGTCTCCTGCCAGCAGTGAGCAAGGCCAAGCTGCAAAGTGGCTGGGGCCATCCTACTGAAAGCATTCAGTCCTAATATAGTTGTCCAGGCCCCATTCACACACTCACTCACATTCTACCTCATCAGCCAGTGGCATCAGACTTTGAGTATGCTTATACTGGAAGCAATGGTGGTTTTTAAACAGCCTTACTGCAGTGGGAGAGGAACTTTTACAGCTTTGGGAAAGTGAGAGTTAGCCCTTCCCTCCCCAGAGAATCCTTCTGCAATGCCTCCGTTGTCACCAACAGAGACTAAAAAAAAAGTCTAACTGATTTCTGATCTGGAGTTGAAACTAGGAGCCTGACCATGAGTCATACCTGGCCCATGAGCCAGCAGTTCCACATCCTTGTTGCAAAGTTGGTAGTATCAGCATCCTTGCACATTTACAAGGCATTCAATTCACCCCACAAAGTGGCGCACTAAGCTCTCCATGTCGTATGCACGTGCTCAGAAGAGGTTCCCACACACGCACAAGGGAGTGAAGGTTCTGGTGAGAGCAAGAGCTCCAGAGAAGAAGGAGAAGAGTAATCATTGTCCCAACAACAGTACGAAACTCTCACCCTACTTCCCCAGATGTTTTGACTAACAGAACAAAAGGTGGTGTTTAGGGACCATATCCGGAGGCAAAGTGTGGGGTGACGTTAGTCAGAGCAAGAGGTCAACTTTCTATCCTGTGTGTATTATCGGTGTTGTGAACACCTTGTAGCTGTTTGGCTTAAAGATTCTTTTGCAGTCGTTTGGAATAAAGTCTTTTGTAGCATCTGCTGGAGTGATTGCATTCGTTGGGAAGGGGCACCTGGCTCATGGCACTCCAGTTCCATGCCTGGCTCTACACCAAGAATTTGGACTTCTTACCTATTTGAAGTCTGAAATCAGGATTTGAATCCTGCAGCCCCAAGACCTCCAATCAAACTATGGGATTTTCTGATGAGTGTTGGCATTGGACATCCTAACCTGGTGTTTGGTTCATCCAACAGCACTAGATTGGATTACCCAAAGTGACCTATCAGGCATCTCAATGTTCCACACCCAGCTCCATGCCATCAAATTGAACTTCTTACCCACTTAAATTCTAAAAATAGGTTATGATTGTTTTGGCAACCTGTAGCTTTCAGCCTAACTTCAAAACCTCTGCAACTGATCGATTCAGAGGTCTGTCAGGAGCTATCTGCTCCTTCTGAAGGAGCCCACTGGGAAGTGAGGAAGAGGGTGAAAGGGAAGGAGGGAGGTGTCAAGAGCTCAATTTTCTGTGCCTTACTGGCTAACCAAGATCACTTTTAGGTTGCCAGGGACCAAAGCATTTAACCAGAAGCATTACAGCTGCTGATCATATGCCAGGGCTTTGGACTCCAAGTACTTGTATTTTGGGCCTGATTCTATTGGAAGACTCATACTTAGATATGAATAAACAGGTTTAAATAGAATTGTTCTTTTCCCTTGATATACTGGTTTCAATTTTTACTCTGGTTCTTATCTATCTTTTATTCCCCTTTGCCTTCCCCTGTAAACTCACGGTCATTCATAGATAGCTGTCTCTTTGCATCCTTCTAAATTAGCTCAATACTAAATTCAGAGTCTTCCTTTCAGTTTGTCAAGAGCTGGGTTTTCTTCGCTTTGCACATTCAAGGCCACAGACCTTTGCAAATGTTCTTTATTCATCAAAGTATATCCAATAAACTCAACCAGCACAGAATGAATCTCTGAGCATGCACAGAACATTTTGCCGAACCCACTCTAGTAACTACTAGAAACTCTCTTTTTGAAAATGTCTTTGCTCTATCCATCTGGGAGAGTCCTTTTGGAAGTGAGCGTGTCGTTTTTCTGTATGCCATCTCTCTAGTTGGTTATCCCTCCACCCACAACGCTGCACCATGGGGTCAAGAGTCATACCAGTTTCATCTGGCTCTGAGAGTTTCTCCCCCATGCCTCCTCCCAACAGTTGTATTCCTTGGTTATTCCCAGAGCTGGCCTCAGCACCTGGAGCGGACTTGAGATAAGCTCCTCACTTCTTCCATCTCCTAGTCTGAAGCCCCGAATTCCCAGGCCCCTCCACATCCTCCAACAAATCCAGATTGGCATGACCTGGAGTGCATGCCAAGGGCAGCTGCCCTTCTCATTCCCTACACTATAAATACTACTGCTTAAGGTTCCAGGCATAAGCCTTAGAAAGCTCCTGAGGGCTTCTGATCCACCTACCATGGGCAGGAGGACCCTGTCATATTATTCCCAAAAGAGATGGAGCCTTGTTGTAGACCTAGCACTAGGCGAATAGGTCTAAGCCAACCATGGTTTTCTAGCTCCATAGATATACTCCTGCAGATGCTTTTTCTGGTGCTATGGACCAAAGAAGTAATAGCCATTTGGTAGCACATTATATACTGATGTCTAAAACAGAATCCTTGGGCTCACCATATGGTGGCAAGGCATGGGAAGGCATCATTCTGCTTTGGCCTTTGAAGGACAGACATTATGTGCCTGCGTCTGTGCAGGCCAAGGAGCACGTAAAGTGGGTTGAGCGTAAGACCCTCCAATCTATAATTCAGCCATTTCCCCTTTAAGTTTACTCTCTTAGCAAAGAAGTTTCTGAAGATGCCCAGAATGGAAAATGTAGCAGAATTATGCATGGTGTGCCTCTTAAAGCTTACAGATCATTACATGGGTTTACTTGGGCTGGATGAGTCTCCTTGGAAGGTTTAATTAGCAGTCAATCGGACAACTTGCTCTGCATACTGAATGTCTCTGTTAACATAATATCTGTTTTGTCACTGTTCAAACTCAATTAACTTTTTCTCCTCCTCGTGCTGCACTTGTGACTTATCACAGTTGCTTTCTAAATCTTTAACTCTGCCAGCTGTGGTCGGGCTGCCAATAGGCCCATCTCACTGGCCACTCATAGTTCCACAAGCTGTGCAGGCTCCGGCAAGCCACTAATGACATTTGGAGGCTGCGAAGGAAAGTGTTGCAGAGGAATGGAAAGTAATAGCCTTAAAATTGATTTTTGAAAAACAAATGGAATGGCCATAATCAAGAGGAAAGCTGCTTCAATGAGTCCCAGAGGCAAGCTGGAGCCAGATCAAACTGAGGACCGGCAGCTATTCCAGCCACGAAGCCTGCCAGATGAGAAACTCAGGGCACACTCGGCTGCACAGTCCAGCTGAGCCTCTCTAACATTATTACAGTTTGTATTATAATAGCAGCTGGAGATCTCCAGCACGATCAAGGTCCCTTTGTGGGCTGGGTGGTGAACAATCGCGCCATTAGATCTTGCTCCTATCATTTGCTATCTGAATAGAAAGCGTCAAGAGTACCTCTAATTCCTCTTTAAAAATAAAATTAAAAACAGATGGGAAATGAGGCATTGGAGAAAATAGTAGGGTTAGACAGTTCAGAATACATGCCACATTGGAAGACATGCAAAGTATTATTATGTAATGTAATGTGTATTATTAGCATCATAACCAGAAAAGCTAGGCCAAAATGGGCTTTCAGGCCAGTGAGCCATGTTGGGGAGACACGATTTCAGGAAGAAGGATCTAGTGTCCTGGGCTGGTGTAGTTGAGGGAAGAATGAATGCTGGAATTCTTGCAGACAAGCAGTCAGGCATTTCTCAGGCAAGCAACCCTGCAAGGAGGATGGCCCATTGTCCTGAGACACCTGGAAATTAAGTCACCTATAGCATCTAGCCAAGAAAGACAAGGAACTCACCTTGCACTCAGAGAAATAATACTTAAAGCCATCAAGAGACCATCAAGCCCCATTCCAACAGTTAGCATAAGTTTGGGTAGCTATTTCCCATAGGCCACATGTTAAGAGAGAAATGGTATAAATATCAGAACTTTAGGAAGGACTCCCTCTCTCTTCCCTCTTCCCTCTGCAAGAGTTCAGGACAGGTAATGCCTCCTTCCTCCCCCCCTCCTGTTAGTCACTCTATGTTAGGTAGGAAGCTCTTCCTCTCTTTAGAAATATAAAGCAAGATTGGGATGTAATGGGAATATTTTCCATCTGGACCCCAAGGGTCTAAAGCTTGTGCCTGCTCTATATTTTTCTGATGAAAAAGCTGTCCTTTTCCTTTCTATGTGCTGGTTATGTTTGTGTGAATGCAAAAACAGGACTTGTTCTCTCTGGCTGTGCATGTTAAAACCCCAGCAAAAGATCCCAAACCCTTCATGGCAATCTGGACGGAAAGCACCTCCTTTTGCAGTGCATTGCTCCCCAAGATTACCTGGTTTAACAGACACAGAAGGGTTCCTGAAATGCTGGTCAAACGGGTTTCAGAGCAGTTGGATGATACCAATACTCCAGCAGCTGCTAACACTGTTTCAACATGGCTGGGATCCTATCCATCTTTCACAGAATAACCAACACCAACATGAGATTGCCTTAAACCATGAGAAGGTAGCAACGTGACCAAGCAGCTCCAGCAATGAAGAGCACAGCCTCCAGATTAATAAACTATTATGTTTACTTTCACGCCCCATCTTTTTCCTCTTGCGAGGAACCTATGGCAGCTTGCACAATCCTTTCTATCCTCACAATAACCCTGGGAGGTAGGCTAGGCTGAGAGTGTTTGACTGGTCCAAAGTGACCCCCAAAGTTTCATGGCTGAGTGGGGACTAGAACCCTGAATTTCTGAGTCTCAGCCCAACATTCTAAGCACTGCACCAAGCCACAACAGAACTAGGCCGCTTTTTCAGCATAGCATGCTGACTATGCCACCACAGAAGCCAACTCCACCCATGGCAAACGTCAGTCTACACATGGCAAGGGCAAATGCCTCCATTACTATGTTCTCTGGACTGCTCATGCAGGGTGGAGGCTGAAGGCACCATAAACTGGCAGTTCTTACCCACCTGGGGATTTCTGCTGTGATCCTGACACTCATCTTATAAAGCAGCCATGTGCTATTTAGCATGTATGCAAAACTGCTGGGAGAGGTCATTCAGTAGAATGAGGAAGACTTTATACAAAAACAATGTGCTGATTTCCACCATATCCAGATGGCCAGCAATCTTGATTCCTTTAAAAGGGATTGGGCAGATTCATGGAGGAGGCTATCAGTGGCTACTGGCCTTGCTGGCAAGGTGCTACCTCCTTGCCCAGAGGTGACATGCCTGGAGACACCAGCTGCTGCAGAACTTGTAGGCAGGGGTCTTGTGCCCATCCTGTTTGAGGGATCCTGTGGGCAGCTGGTTTGCCACTGTGCGAACAGAGTGCTAGACCGGATGGGCCATTGATCTGATCCAGCATGCTTTTTCTTATATTCATATGTTGTTATGAATCTCTGAAGTTTGTTTGGTTTTTTTCATGGGAACACACTGGGCACTGAACATCTTTCTTGAATAAATTTCTCCAGATAAGGGTTGTTTTCTGGCCTTGCTTTCTCAGCTACCTAAAACAAAACAAATGTACCCCCCATGCCTGCTTGAGATTTACTAATGAATCACTTCTAACACCTTTTGCACATAGAGATAGAAACCCTTCACATGCTAACAGGAATTAATTGACACACAACAGTAACATCATTACAAATTGAACTTTCAATTACTTCTCAGGGACAATTTAGTGAACAGAGGGGGATCAATAGCCACAAGGGGTGGAGCGGGAAGATTTTCATTCATAATATAGTTGTGTCATAATTGACAGAACCATGCAAATGAGATAATCCAGCTTTGTAGAATAAAAGCCTTTGATTATGCCCATCATCTTCATCATGTCCAATGTTTTTACTTAGATCTCTCCACCCAAATTTCTTCTACCAAAAGCAGATACTCAGCAAATATCCTGAATCTTTGGTAATGCAGCCTGTTCAGGGATCCTCTATCCCATTCTGTTCACCAAATAAACTGCTGTATTCTGAGCCATGACAGGAAATGCAAACTTTGGTTTCTGGTGCAATTATTGTTCTTTGCTTTGTTCAGATGTTTCTCTGAATTTGTGAGGTCTGAATGTGTGCAGAGGAGTTGGGATAGCATGCATAACATAGCATACCTCTCTGCACAGCAGAAATGTACCATTGGAGAGCATGATGCTAATGGATGGCTCTCAAACAAATTTAAGATGAAGTCAAAGATGAAGAAATCACTCACATCTGCTTGAATGTAAGTAGAACTTTCCCTGTGATTGAGATCCCAGTTGAGCGAACAGGGGCAGAACTCTTCTCCAGATCTTGTTGCTCAAACCAGCAGGTTTGGGAAACAGACAGGAGGGGGTGATATATGTGAGGTGATACAACACTGTTGCTTTAGTTTGTTAGTCATCATAACTTGCCATATTTACCACCCTGAGCATGAACTTGGGCACCCTTTCTGGGCAAGCCTCACATATTCCCAAGCTTGCCATTGTAGTAAAAACAGGTTGTCAATTAGGGAAAAAAACCCATGTTGGGAAGGCAGAAGGTACATTTTCAGGGTACAGTCAATGTGTGCCCAGGGGTTCTTGCTTTAAAAAAAAAAAGTGCACCCAAGTGCACATTACAGCATTTGAAAAACAGCAAAAAACATAGTTTGATCAGGCACAAAAATGAAACAAACTGAGCTTCAAGGTAGAACTGGATGCCCTTGACAAGCTCAGCTGCCAGTGGTGCTCCCAATCCTACAGCTCTGCACAGAAATTTGGGCTGGAGCAGCATGCACAGCCCCAATCCTCTGCAGCAGAGGAGGACAATACCCGGAAGGCAGGAGCCACATTGCCCACCCCAGAACCCATCCGGGCTGCTTTGCACCCCCTTCATTGCCAAAATTGCTGCTCTGGCAGCTGCAAAAGAAGTGGAGCTTTCTCAAAATCACTGCAACACATCGCCACCACAACCACAAGAAATTCAGCAAGGTCAGGGGGCACAAAAACTGCCATGCAGCCCATGGCCTTTGTGCTGCTGAGACGTAGCCCTGCATAACTTTACACACCTGTGTAAAGAAGAAGTGCTATTCATTTGTAGCCCTCATGCGTTCAGGGCTTATAAAAAGAGGCAAGCTTCTCTCAAGAAAAAAAAAGCGTCCTGCTTTCCCTCTTAGCCAGTATTCCAAGGTCATCTTATTTCTGAGTAACTTCAGTCCAAAACACATAATGTCTACTTGCACCCAAGAGCCATCTTTGCCATGCCATGCTATCTTTGCAAATGTGTTGATTGCATTGAGGCATCGGTGGATTCTTTGGCTACTTCAGTCTCCTATGCTTCTGTATTTCCAGATTATGCTCCTTCTGCAAGATTATGCAACCAATGACGGGAGGCATCTACAGTCACTTCAGTACAAGTACGGAAACTTGCGCAGATGCAAGCCCCCTAGGCTTCTATGTACTCATTCATGCCATCTTTGGTATTAAGCAAATCTTGATCAGATAGGAAGCATAGCACTCCAATGTTGCCAAGTGCGTGTACTTCCTTCTCCCTCCTCCAATTCTCCCTAGTCTTCCCTTAGCAGAGTTGACTCTGCAAAAACTCCTCTCTGAAATCATGAAGAGGGAGATTTTGATAAGCTATCACCATGTTAAACGTCTCCCCAAGGAGCTATAGAGGAAAATACACACAGACAAAGCCTTGCATTCATGCATATCAATTTGATAATGCATCAAGCAAGCTCTCTCTCAGGATGTGAACATTCAGACAGCAGCATAGACGCAGCTGATGCGGCAGGAGCCTTGAAAATTACTCTTGGGCTCCTGGGGTCTTAGCAGCCTTTCTTTTCTAATTGGTGTGCTTGATTACTTCTGGGGCAATTTTCCCCCCTCAATTTTCTTCATTGAGTCTGAACTTCTGTCTCCTAAAGTATCTTTCAAAGAAAGGTGATGCTTTGGTGGAAACACAACTAATTTTCTGTGTTGGGTTTATTTCATCAGATGAGAAATGAATGATTATTCAGCTAGTGGATTTTTGCCCCTTAATAACGTTCCAATAGCTGCAACCAAAGCAAATGAAAATCAGTCTATGGAACTTTTGCAACGTGATGGCATGTGAAGATCTAAAATAAAATAGCAATGCTGGACCAAGCCTGAAATGCCTATCAATTGACTGGTTAAATATTGTCAGCTGAAAAGCTGGCCTGATGCCCTGTGATTTGACTGCAGTCAACTATTGTCAGATATCCCATGGCTAAGCTTGCTCAAACATAAGTGGCAGAGTTATTTATTATTTCTTTATGTCTATTCAGTCTTCTCATCCCCAGAGTAGCTAGCATCAAATGATACACTATAATAGCATTAGCATAGTACAATTTATTATGCTGATAGTTGTTGAAATGTTCTTGCCAGAGCAGTCATGAATGTGAAAAAAGAAAAAAGTCCTACAACTCCCAGCATTCCCCAGCCAGCCATGCTGGATCGCTCCATTTTTTCATCAGAGGTGCAGGGTAAGGTGGAGAGGAGACATCTGATAGCAATGGTAAAAGGGATAATTGACTATCCCTTATGCCTTAGCCCTGCAAGAAGCAAACATGCACACAAGTGGCATCATCGTGGTGCAAGTCACAAGGGTCCAGTAGTCTGAACTATTCAGATTACTCATTGTAGCTATACTAATGCTAATCCTCTTCCTCCACATGCCATCTAAGTTGCCTATTAGATATGCAGGAACAGTGATTCTAAGCTGTGACATCTGTATGGTTTTCTACCTCCTCCTCCGGAGCCCTTTCACTGATTTATCATACAAAGAGTGTTGGAAACCCACAACCCCTCACATGGGGAAAATCCCTGTGATTGTCCTATAGTGGTATATGTGACACTGAAGGCATATATGAACCACTATGGAAGCAATCATATTGCTTTATCCTGCTTTGGAAAGGCATCAGTGCCTCCGGGACATAGGCAACCATGACTCCAGTCCCTGCCCCCAGGTTCACTTACACAGCAAGCAAATATATGTCATTCATTAAAGAGTGGCACAAAGACTGGCATGTTTAACAGATCTGGAGATAATGGGGCAAGAACTGAGGTGGTCATAAAGTCATGACTGACAAACAGAACATCTATTTGCCAGAAACTCAGTTAAGGAACTGGAGAAAGATGGAAACATTTGCCAAAGTTTGGAGAAATTGGCAGGCATCTCACAAGCATGAGCACAGGGGCAGTTTCCATGTGAATAGAACTGAAAGTACAGGTGGCTATATAGACGGTGGAGATAGGGGAAGATCCCAAGGAGCAGGATTGAGCAGGATTTCAGAAGTAGGAGGTGGGAAAAAACAACTTGGAAGGGTTTTTCTTTCTATGCAGTGATACAAACTGCACATCTGGTTGGCATTAGCAGACAGATTCCCCACTCCGTGGTGGGCATCTCACTATTTGAAACTGATGGCAGGTGGTAGAAATGCTAATCTGGTGCATATGTAAAAGAAAAGCTGAACTAAACTTCTGTGGGAATGAATCCATTCATTGAGGTGATGCCAAAGTTGAGTATATGATTGTCCCTCCTCTTTAAAATATAGCATAGAGTTTCTGAATTTGAGTATTTTGCTATGCTGACTCCAGTCTTCAAGAAAAGCCAGCTATTCCATTTTTTTCCTTTTAGTATTATGAAATTTGCTGCCAGAGCTTGGAATTTAGAATTGCTGAGTGGGGCTGTCATGGCAGGACATTTAATGTTGTTGTTCAGCTGTTGAGTTGTGTCCAACTATAAGCAATCCTATGGACCAAATGTATACATTATAATTACATTACATTGCAGCCCATAGCCAAAACATTTAAGTCTCCCATTCAGATTTCAACCAGCCCCAACCGTGCTTAGCTTCCAGGATTAGGCAAGATCAGGCACTTCAGGCTATAAGGAAGCTGAATTCATGGGGTCACGATAAGTCAGAAATGACTTGATGGCACATCACAACAATTTGCCTCTAGAACAGTCGTTGTTGCATAGACCAAAGTATAATAAATTTAAAAATCTGGAAACAATCAGTTGTAAAAAGCCCCTGAAATAAGCAAGGAATGCCCTGTGAGTTTTCACCAATAGCATTCAGGTTTCAGGAAAACCACAATAAAAAGCCTGGTTATGCATCGTTGATCCCGTGGCCTGTGCGGTGGATTTCCATGGAAGTCCTAGTTCTGGTTTGTAATTTTATTCCTTAATATTTTGTCATTAGTACTCTGTAATTCTTTTCACAAACATAGTTTTCATGTTCGGGTGCAATGTGTTCCATAGATTGTAGTCTGAAAGAGGTAAGCACAGGTATTTAGGAGGGAGCTGTAGTTATGGTGCTATAAATTCTGTAATGTTAAGGCAGCATTACTTACATTCCTATGCATAAGTATTCCATTGATCCTCGAGGGATATGAGAGTCTTAAAGCTGTGCAAACAATTAATCAAACAATAAATCATTGTCGGGTGAATGTCAGCATTCTGTGATGTGATGAAATGGCAGAACCAAAAACACTTGAAGCAAACATTCTCTGTGTCAAACAAATGCAAAATGCAGAATGCTGTGACAGTGCAAATATTAAGGTACATCCATACATTGGTGGTCATATATATTTGAAAGTAATACAGGTTTTGGTGAGACTGCCTGTAATTTCCTAGGCTAATTTTCTGCTTTCATGCAACCATGATTTTGACACAAATGGTGTTATTAATGAAATATCCTCTGCATGTGACCCAGTTCAGCGCATGCGATCTTGTGACCTATGGAAACATAAGACAAATCAAAACTATTTGGCTTGTGCAAAGTGACTTCAACTGAATGCATAGATGATATTTCATACATACAGAATGTATTTTCTTTAGAATGGATTTGTTCTGGCTGCTGGGGCAAGTGACCTGAATCTAATGGAAAGAGTTAGAATGTCTTTGTGAGCAGAAGAGATCGAGGCCTCCACATTACAGATTACCAAAGAAGTGACACCAGCAGTGGTGGAACAGTTCTTCAGTACTGATGAACATAATCTCTAAGTCAAACTTAAGAAAGGCTGTCATTATTTCCACTCTAATTTTGCTGAAGGTGAAAAGCAGTCCATTCCTGCACAGTATGTGCAAAAGTACTTTATGCAAATTGCACTCAATGGCATTTCAAAGAGCATCTCAGGTGAATTAATCAGATTTATAAGGAAGAACTGGCAAGATGAAATTGCCTTGATGTACCTAGCCATCCCCCTTTCTTCTGGGGAAAAGTATTTCAGTTTTCCACCATACATCTAGGTGCTTGCATTGAATCCAAGAATTATCTGGGTTAAGCATTGCAAAGGGATTGGAAGAAGCGTTCTTTGGAAGATGGGATGTGACAAGAGGAGTATGAGGAGGACAGTGCAATGTAGAAGCATGCTGAGCTAGACAATTGGTCCGTCTTGCTTACCATAGACACTGGCTGGCAGTAGCCCTCCAGGGTTCCAGGAGGGAGTTTTTCCAGCCCTACCTGGAATTCCAGGGATTAAACTTGGACCTTCTTCTTACAAAGCAAGTACTCTACCCCCTGGTTACAACCCCTCCCATGCATCCCTACAATTCAATTCTGGAATAATTCAAATCCCTAAAATGGACTCTCTTGAAATTCTCTAGCAAGACTATTTGTGAATGCTTGGATATAACATTTCCATAGCTACACTTCTGTTACTGGTGGCATGAACCTCATTTTGATGCATAGGTGGGAGCAGAAGCTCTTGAACTACAGTCTGCTGGAACAGATCTTCAGGATATTTCGGAACTAGCAAGACTTCCACAGAGCAAGGCCACCTATATACCCTAATATATGAGCCACCTATATATCCTAAGTACTCTTGAAATCAGTAAGATCAAAGAAGAGAAGCTTATATGCAAGATATGTTTGCATGTGCAAGTTCTTTAAATACATTCATGCTCAAAAGAATTTGTTTCTCATCTAGCTTAATCAAGGCAATGGGTTCCAATGGGCCTGAGAATCTTTAAGTCTCAACTGACATAGGGGCCTTGTGCAGTTAAAGTAATGCAAGACTTCCATGTTAAAACAGTGGCCTTTGCCCAAAAAAAATCAAAATTTTAATAGAAGTTTATTGGAGTGGTCAGTGCTAAGATAGAAAGAGTGAGGAGCAGAGAAGTTGCTGGAAATGAAGATTCAGCAAAAGTGTTGCAGTGCTGTGGTTAAATTGTCAGTTAAATATATAAACATGCTTTTCCCTTCAAAGAAAGACTCCCTCCCTGATATCATTTATACTTCTGTTTTTGTATGCTTGTGTGGAACTATATCAAAAGTTGTATTTTGCTTGTGAGGAGCACACAACCTAACCCTAGTCCTGTATGTGTGGTCTATGGTTCTCCAGCAGCAAAATGCTGTGTCGTATAAGAGTTCAATAAAGGCCTGATGGACGTCCCCATTGTCTTGAATTTGAAAGGAGTGTTGTTTTTCTTCCACACTTTCAAAGAAAAGAAAGATCCCTCCTAGAGTGGAAGATCCCTATCCAGTTCCCTCTAGTGTGCAGGAACCTCCCTAGGTAATCGGTTACATCATCATACTGCTCTAACACTCTGGATGTTTTCCCTTTGGCTCAGCTAAAATCTGGGTTCCTGTACCTTGTCCTGCCCTCTGGAATGATCAAGGAAAGATCCTGGCCTTCCCCTTTTTTCACAATTTTTCAAGTACTTGGAGAATGCTATAGTATCTCCCCTCAGTCCTCTCTTCTCAAGGCTCAAGTTCTTCCAATCTTTCCTCACAGGGTTTTGCTTCTAGTTCCTTGTTCATCTTTGCACCTTCTCCTGAACTGTGTTTGCGGTTTTCTTAAACTGTGGGGCCCAGAACTGAACACAGTGCTCAAGATGAGACTTAAGCAGTGCTAAGTAGAAGGAACTATCACTTCTAGTGATGTGGAAGTGATACTTCTATTAATGCTGCATTGCATTGTTGGGTTATATTCAGCTTGTGATCGACAACAGTCTCAAAATCCTGCTCACTTGTAGTATTGTTGAGTATTGTTGCCAAGTATTCTTCATCTTGTAGTTTTGTTGCCAAGTATACTCCATCTTGTAATGATGCATTTGGTTTCTTTTTGGTTGCAGAACTTGGCATTTGTCCCAATTAAATTTCATTTTGCTGTTTTCAGCCAAGTACTCCAACCTATTAAGATCACTTTGAATGTTGCTTTCATCTTCCAAGGTATTAGCTCTCTCACCCAATTTTGTGTCATCCCCAAATGTGATAAGCATTTCCTGCATGTCTTCATTCAACCCATTAATGAAAACATTGGCGATCACTAGGCCCAGGACTGTACCCAGTGGTACCTCACTTATTACCTCTGTCCAGTTAGAGAAGGTGCCATTGATAAGCGCTCTCTGAGTCCATTGCCATAACCAGCAATGGATCCTCCTGTTGGCTGTTCCATCCAGTCCACTTTTAGCTAGTTTGCTAATCTGGCTATCATGAGGAACTTAGTCAAAAGTTTGCTGAAGTCAGAATAAATCATATCTACAGCATTTCCACAGTCCTACTTTGTCTTCTTGGTTGAACGTCAAGCTTTGTGCTGCCAATCAATGCATGTCAATGTCAAAGAGAAAATTTGTGAGTGATCTCAATTGAGTTAAGGAGCAAATTGACACTGGTAGAACAGAGGTAACAGAATTAGGACAAAATTAGAGATAGGCCCATACTATACCTTTTTAAACCTTTTTATTTAAACAGTATTTTAAACTTTAGTAGTTTTTAAGCTTAGTTGCTCTATTGTGATTTACTGTTTTGTTCTGTTTTATTTATTGAAATTGTTCTTCAATTGTCTTTAATTGTCCTGAGATCTTGTATAATAGGATGGCATACAAAAGCTTTCAATAAATAAATAAATACTAACATGAAGCAAAAAGCAGACAGGAAACAACCCTCACATACGGGTTCAAATTCAAATCCCTGCTTACAGTTAGAAAGCTCATTAGCTAGCCATGTCCAAGTTACACACAGCATAGCAGTGTACAAAAACTTTGCCTGATCTCAGGATCTGATTTGCTTTTCTTCTAATTCACAAACGTCTGCCAGGAATGAATTGCCTACAGACTAATTTTCCATGAACTACCTATAAATTGTTTATAGAATTTATAAGCTTATAATAGAGACACTAATTTATTGTTCATATCACCTGTGGCACCAAAACATTAATTAAATGTAGATATATTTCAAGCAGAAATACGGTATTCATGCAAGATTAAATTTGTGGAGCCAGGCACCCAGAAACATGAGATGTGGAATTAAGCTTGAAAGTATGGCTCTAATACTTACGACTGCCTCTGCATTTAATTTATTTTTTCATTAAATCATGATAATTCTTTTGTCAGTTAATCAACATATTACTAACAGCGATTTCTAATATGCTAAATTACACACACACACACACACACACACACACACACATATATATATATAGAGAGAGAGAGAGAGAGAGGGAGGGAGGGAGGGAGGGAGGGAGGGGACGAGTACAAGGAAGCAGGTTCCTAATAGCTGAAGTTCCTAAAATATTAACCAATTTCAAAAGAAACATATTTGTCAGAGAAATCTATAGCTGCTAAAGACATATGAGCCTCTGCAAATCTCACCTCAGCTATGAACTCTCAACCACCTGAGAGGCAGGTTAGGCTGCTCAGGGCCAGCCAATGAGCTTTCCAGTTGAGCAGGAATTTGAACTTGATTTTGCAGCATCCATCTCCAACTTCTCATCTACTGTTATTACTCTGTCATGCTTCTTTCCAGGGGGTAAGTGCTAGCACTACTGTTATTAAGCTTGATAAAAACTCTAAGCAGAGGTCATCTTAGGGGGCAGACCATGAGGGCTAGAGCACTGAATCTTTCATTCAGAACCCGAAATCGCTGGGAGGCTGCCCACCACCCTGCTGTCCATGGGCACTTGCTTAATAAAGGTACAGGTTCCCAAGTGAACTCTGTTGTATCCGATGCTCCCAGATTAGCTGGCTGTTTGTCCACCACTTGCTGCCACCATGCTTTGAACCTCTCTGCCTAAGGATTTTTCCTGCAACCAAAAGCTCTCCTTTGCCTGGCCCATACATCTTTTGCACAAATAAAGTGTTATTAGGAGACAGGTTCCTTTAATGGCACATAGAAAGACTTTGGATATATGCAAATTAGCATATGCACATTTGTGTTTGTTTTTTGTCCTGTGGTCCTCACGCCAGGTTTTTCAGTCCCTAGCTCTACTCCTCGCTTAAAGAGTCATTGCAGATTTAGGTTACTATCTATCTAACCTAGATTTAGGTTACTATATTCTATCTTGCTTTACATTTTTATAAAACGCATAGGGTCTGACAAGACTGCACCTCTTGAGTTAAGCTCAGAAGCCATGATTTGAACACCATGTCTCACTAAATACAAATTTGTGGGCACCAACAACAGAAGATTGTTTCCTCCACCTGAGCTTCCAGGAGACGTTTGGTTGGCCACTGTGGATGCGGCATGCTGGACTCGATACCTCTTTCCTTTAATCCAGCAGAGTCCTTTTTATTTTCTTAACTGGTACTATAAATTAGAACAGCTTTTACTTATAGAGTTCTAATCCTGCTAGTGTGCAACTCGTGCTTACTGTTCCACATCCCTTGCCTGCATTCTTAAAATTAAACCAACACATTTTACAGGATTAAGATCACAGCCCTCCACACTGTTACGTTCATTGTGGAAAAATGCCATTCCGACTCTTCTTCTTACACTTAGCCAGGTTGCGAGAGTTTCTTCAACTGTCTTTCTGCTGTAACAAGGACAGCACGTTTGCGTTTTCCTCTGCTCATGTCAGGAATAGATATTTTCTACCACTACTGTAGATGGAAATGTAATATTTCTGTTTGCAGTTCCAATTTCACAGCTGAGTGGGATCTGCACAGAGAGAATTCTAATAAAATTGCAGAAACGTTTAATGCAGTGACTGGCAGATAGGAAAAGAGTATGTGGCAGCTCCATTTTTCTGATTATGTTAACAAAACATGGCATGTGCTTTTCTAATGCACAGACAACAATTTGATTTACAATTTAAATCTGATGACTGAAACGCTGATTAGATGACTCCCTCCACCCCATCCCAAGGGCTCCGTTTACCGCCTGAACTGTCTAATATAGAGATGGGTATTTTTGTTCCATAAATTAACATTCCAGGCTCAGGTTTAATTTGGATACACATAGCACTTCACCAAAATTGGTTAAGTACATCAATATAATATTGAGAAATTATTTGGATACTTAATCGAACAATGGAGGAACAATGGAGTATTTGAATGGTGTTAATAGCCTCTTAAAAGGGGATTGTCATGAATATGCTAAGAAAATGCTTAGCACACTCAGAATATGCTAAGAAAATGCTTCAGATGGGATTTCTAGGCATGCTCCAGCCAAAGGTAAGCACTTCAAAACCCTGCGGATTTCAGTGAGGGAGAGCCAGTTTCCAGTGATTAGGGAGTAAATTTACAACTTAGTGCACTTGTCATTGCAGAATGTACACAGTCCTGCAACACAGCGTCCTAGGAGAGGGTAGGTAACTTGCAACACTCCAGATGGTCTGGCCTACAGTTCTCATCATCTGTTATTTGGACTGTGCTGACTAGGGCTGGTGGGAGCTAGAGGCTTAAACATCTGGAAGGCCAAAGTTGCCCTTTTATTTTCTAATATATTCTCACTTCCAGAGAATATTAGTAAATAATGTCCAAATTTCACTTATACTTTCCTTCTGTATTCACAAAGCATCTTCAATTTGTATTTGTAATCACAAATCCTCTCAATCCCAGCCTTCTATTGTATTTGAATTATTTTTTTCCAGCCAATATAATGTGTCAGGATTAAAGCAATTCCAACAAAAAGTGATGCTGGTAAATAGATTTAAATAGGTTTAAGTGCCCATACAGAGTATGGTTTCTGAAAATTAAAGCTGTCCTGTAAGAAAACATATTTAAGAAATTGACTGAACTTTGCCATTGGCATTTTTTTTTTTCTCTCCCAACTAATGAGATTCTTCTGTTATCACGCATATGACTCTGTGGAGAACATTCTATTACTCTGAACTGGGTTTGGAGTAATAAATCATTTTTGAATGCTTACTCCCAAGTATTGTGTCATAACTGGACAGTAATGAAGGGCTCTATATTAGCCTCAGAGACAGCTAGGGAGACTTCTGTATTCCAGAGGTTCAGACTCAGCATCCCCATATCAAGGTGCATGCATGACAGTCTTTGCATCAACTAGGTTTGACTCTTTGATGCCTTAACTTTCTGCAGCATGATCTATCCTGCCTGCATATCACCTGTTAAGATTTGCAATACGATCCCACCGGGGAAGTGTTCAGTCAGAAGTGCATTCAGTTGTATCTTAATCAAGACCTCCTCCCCCTGCCTCTTCCCACTGAAACTTAAATGAAAAAGTGAAGGAGTCACTCTGACTTGCACATTTTAAAGTCCTGGAATGTTCTGAACAGATGGCTCCTGGCACTACCATTCAAAAAACACTGTGCAGCTATTCTGCCTATTCCTCTGTAACTGATATTTTGTGGAAAGATCATATAGAATCATGTATAAGAGCAGAGTTGAAAGTATCCAAGAAGGCTATAGGGTCCAACCTCCTGTTAGTGCAGGACACCAAGTTACACCATTCCACTCGGATGGTCCAGTTTCATCTTGAATGTCTCTAGTGTGGGAAAGCCCATGACCTCCCTAAGCAACTGGTTCCACTTTTGAACTGCTCTGACAGTTATGAAATGTTTCCTGAGATCTAGCTAGTCCTCTTCTCGAGGCTGTACATGCCCACTTCTTTCAATCTCTCCTCACAGGACTTTGTTTCCAAACCCTACATCATCCTTGTTGCCCTCCTCTGAACCTATCCCACTCTTCTGCATCTTTCTTAAAGTTGGTGTCCAGTTCTTTGCACAGTACTCCAGGTGAGGTCTGACTAGCACTGAGTATAGGAAAACTAGTACTCCTTATGATTTGGAAGTGACACTTCTATTAATGTATTCCAAAATAGCATTTGCCCTTTTTGTGGAGGACTTGGAAACTGTTCCTATTAAATTTCATTCTGTTGCTCTCAGCCCAGGGTTCAAGTTTATAAAGATCACCCTGGATCTTCATTCTGTCTTCTAGGGAGTTTGCTATTCCACCCAGTATTGTGTCATCTGCAAATCTGATTGTCATTCTCTGTACTTCCTTCTTATCTAAATCATTAATAAAGGTGTTGAAGAGCACTGGGCCCAGGACTGAACCCCACAGCCCCCCACTTGTTACCTCCAACCAGTTTGAGAAGGTGCCATTGATGAGCACTCTTTGTGTCCAATTTTGAAGTCAGTTAATAATTGCGTTATCTAGCCCACATTTTGCTAGTTTGTTTATCAGGACACTGTGGGGTATTTTGTCAGAAGTCTTGCTGAAGGTGAGGTAGATTATGTCCACAGTGTGCCCTCTGCCCATTTGGGAGGTTACCCAGTCAAAAACCGAAATTAGATTAACCTGGCATGATTTATTCTTGAGAAATCCATATTCATTTCCATTAATCACTGCATTTTCTTCAAGGTGTTTACAGACTGATTTTTTAAAAATATAATTTGCTCCAGAATTTTTTCAGGTATTGCTGTCAGACTGACTACTCTGAAGTTCCCAAGTTCTTCTTTCTTCTCTTTCTTAAAGGTGGGAGAAGCATTGGGAAAGCACAGGAATGTTACAAACAGAAGACAACAGCCACTAGTCCCTCTGTCAGGTCCTGTGAATGAGGTAGAACAATTAATGATAGAAGCTGCATCTAGAAACACCCTCACAGCTATCTCCATCCAGAAGACATTCTCACTGTCCTTATTTTAACCATTAAGCTTAGAAATGGATAAAAGGTGAAACTTGGTGCCAGCCCCCTAAAAGAACTCATTGTATGCTGTAGGAGAAATCTTACAGTATTTTAATCTATTTTTCCTTTTGTCTCCTGAAGTTCGCACTGACTCAAACCCCATTTATGCATATTAAAGGAAAGTTGTCCCTGTTTTACATCGCCTATCACCTGGTAAGGTAGTTGGCTGAAACTTTTCATGAATTGTTTGTCTAAAAGCCAGTTTGAGTTGCCTAAACATGAACCACCATGAGCTCCAAGCCTATTGGTTCTTGAAGGTTTTCAGCAGGATGGTCAGTTGTATCTAAAGCTCCAGGCTAAATACAACAATGACTGAATTCTACAAGCTCTCTAGCAAACCTCTCAGGGAAATGTGTTTTGCCCATTGAAAGGGACCACCTGAATTTGCTGTTCAGAAGTCCAAATGCATATCATTTCTTCTAACACCACCAGAGACATTTGATCAGTAACTCAGATTTCCCCTTCTAAAGTGGGGTTATAAATCACAGCTTTGCCTGCTAACAGAACTAAGATACTAATGATAGCAATTATATGAAAAGATAATGTGCTGCTTGCCAAACAGACACTGGTGTAGGCGCAGGGTGCAGGGGAAAGAGCGCTGTAGTAACTTCCTAGCTCTTCCGATAGTATTTATTTTACTTTCCTCCAAACTGAACCTCAGCATCTCATGCATAATTCCAAGTAGCACTCTGAAAATGATTTAGACTGAACTCTTCTGACTCCTGGAGACCGTTGAGTAATTCAAGGCACAGGTGAGATGTTCTGTGGTTTTTTATTTTTTATTTTGCTGGGTGACCCTGTTTCAATTTCACAGGCAAAGGGTCAAAATGCATTTCAAATAATAATGTCTGCAGGTCTCGATGAGACTATGGAGGGGAGAGCAAGGTATAATGATAAAGCAACTGGATCTTCTGCTAAATTTGTGGGGCTAAAAGCCTCCTTTGTTAGCTGCCAGTTCTTATATATGTTATATTTAGGCTTGGAAGACTTGGCTACTGTTTTGACACTGAAGGTCAGTTTGGGGCACCTTCTATGGCAGAGCACTTTCAACAGCTTGGGGAAACTGAGGATAAATTCACATTATTGTCTCTCAGTCACAAAATAAGTTACTGTTGGGTAAGAGCACAGGAGGCCCAGATTCTAGTCCCCACTTGGCCACAGACCTCATTGGACGAATGGGCCAGTCGTGGACTCTTAGCCTAATCTATCTCACAAGGTTGTTGTGAGGTGAAAATGAAGAGGAGCAGAACCATGTAAGCTGCCTTGCAAAGAGGAGAAAAGGTGAGATATGAATGTAATAATAATAATACCAGGAAGAACACCAAACTCTTTCTGTTCCTTCTGTTTTTAAAATGTAGACTTTGAAATCGTCATTTAACACACTCATACTTCAATCAATGTGGTAAAAGTACAGACTTTTGAAAAATCTGCACAATTATCCATCACAGCACATGTAAGAAGGTGTTGCCAACAAACAACTTTCAAAGTCATGTTTGGACATTTTGAAGAGCTCAAATATTCCTGGTTCTCTCACCTCCAGGCCCAGCCATGTCAACAGGGAAGTAGTAGGTCCCTTTCAATGCCCAGGTCCCAAATCTATGGAGTGTTTGAAGGAAAACACTGAAAGATTTAGGTGCTGCAGAGATTTCTCGTCCCAAATTCTGCTTCTGAACGCACCTGATTTGTATATCTATGAATTGCTATGGAAAACAATTCAGCTTTCTTTCTCTAAAACTAGTTATTTATTGCTATTCCAATGCCAGCTTATTGCAGGTTCTGTCATGAGGCACCTAAATACTCAATTGAGACAGGCAAGAGCAATGGGGAGGACAGAAAGGAAAAGGAAAACAAGTTATGCATTTATTTCATACATTTCTATAACACCTATTAACTCTGGATGGTTTACAAGGCAAAGTATAAAACTATAACATCCAATAACATAGTCAAACAAAGGATATATTTAAAACTGAATCAAGCCAAAACTGTAACTAAGGTAAAAACCAGCGACAGTGCAAAGATCTAAAAATGCACTAACAGATTTAAAACAACAACAACCTGGAGTACTAAAAAGCCTGGGAAAATTGAGCAGTCTTCACCTGGTGCCAAAAAGTTCATACATAATATCAGTGCTTTTTTTTGTAAGAAAAACAGTGCCGGAACTCATGAAATTATTTACCTTTCACACACGGTCAATCACTGTACACACACACACACATCAGTTGTGTAACGAAACATAACGGTTGCCGCCTGCAGTAAGCATTCAGCACGCGACCACATGACCAATCACAAGCCAAGCAGAGCCACAAGCTGAGCAGCGCCATCACACCAGCTCAGACGAAGTACACGTGCATCGGACTCGACACGCAAGCAGCCCGCATGCACCGATTTAATGATTTTGCCGCCAACCTGCTACGCTCAACAGGGCGATTCAAATTCACGTGGACCAAACATCAAATTTTCAAAAGTTACTTTTAAAACTTGGAAAATCTGTCGAAAAAAGGTGCCGGAATGCCGTTCCAGTGCATTCTATGACACTGTGTAATATAAATACCACATGAGCCTCCCTGGGAAAATCTCTGGATAAATGCAATCAGAAAATGTTTTACACATCCTTTAGCTTTATTTCCATTATGGATGAGGAGCAGTGATGGACAAATGTGTCAATTTCAGTTTCTTACAGTTTTTCATTTTTCCAAGGAGTTTATCAGCCCACACTAAGACCCACTGATTAGTAATAACCTGTAAACACAGGGGTCTGAATGCTGCTTTTTGTGTGTTTGGTATTTGTCCAGTAGCATTTCCTAAAGGTGAGCAGTTGTTGTTTTTTAATCATTTCAGAAATACTGATTATTTTTTAAAAAAATTAAAAAAATTCAGAAGCATATTGTTCTGAGCTTATGCAAAGTTCACCCTGACAGTAGGCTGCTAAGGATCAAAGCTTCATATGGCACATCGAAAGGTCAAACTATGCATTACATTGTGCACTGAAAATCAAAGCTACGCAATTTACAAGGAGGCGGTTGCATTTTTTGTAACTGTTAAAGCTGGGTTAAGGGAAGGGTTTGATATCTCCTCACTTCTGATCACAACACAGTTCAGATCAGTACCTCAACAATGCCTCCTCTTGCTTAGTTTTTAAAGACACACGGGCAGACATGTGGAAGGATGGATGGAATGAACGTTGTGGAAATGCATGATAACCTGGAACATGAGTTACAGTCCTTCCTCTGCCAGGGAGAGTTTGCAATCACGTGCACACACAACTTTTCTTTGTTTTTTTCAAGATAGTTTAATTAGTTTCTACACTCTAAACAAATAGTTATTCCAAAAACTTCAGGCATACTGAGTTCAAAATTTTATTCTCTCTACAATTACTATATATTTCAGCCCTGAGATTCCATTTCTCTAACCAATGGTAAAAAAAGTCCCATGTTTGATACCAGTAGTAACAGGTACCTTCTTCTTCCTTAAGAGGTCAAGTCAGTCTGTCCATTTCTGCACAGTCCAATATCTTCTTTAAAATCAAATTCAGTCAGTAACTCTTCATTCCTCCAGTATTATGCAAATACAATCCTTGCCACTGTGATTACATGAAAAGTCAAATATATACTTTGTTTATCAAAGTCATCAGGGAGAATGCCTAACAAAAATATTTCTGGTTTAAATATTACAGGTCTCTGCAACATTTCCCCAAGCCATCTATGTATTTTAACCCACTACTTTTTTGCTTTATCATGAGTCTACCACATATGGTAAAAGGTATCAACCTTTATCACAACTGCACTTGTGATGCAGCATTGTCTCTAAGAGAGAGGCTGTATAATTGATTTCGGTAAAAGTGGTCTGGACTCAGCTTAAGATCATGAAGCATATGGACACGCTTATTTTATGAGCTTTTTTAATGGGTCCACTTTCTATGGCAAAGATAATCATGCCACTATTTTACTCCAATCCCAATCAACCCCATGTGACATCTGAGATGAGAGTCAATTGTGTTTACATGTCTGCATGCATTAAAAGCCTGACTGTCAGCTTAATTACTGGGATACTCAGGGCATGATGGCTTACGGTTTATATTTTATATTCCGTGTTAGCCTCACCTTAGCATATTATGTGGTATACACTGTTGCTCTAAGTTTGCAAAGACATGGGACTGATGGCAACTAGGAGCAAGAGGATCCTTGTACTAGTGCCTGATTTTTGTGTAATTTGCAGCTGTGTGTTTTTCACTGTGATTTCATTAAGGGGGTTGTCCTGCTGCTGTGTGCCAAGCTGGGAACTCTAGTTTAAAGCAAATTCTTTCTAACAACCAACTTGTCCCCTGGTCAGATAACCAGGGCACCTATAAATTAGTCAATCCAGAGCTTTAGCAGAAAATGTAGCATCCTTAAGCCAAAATAGGTCAGCAGGTTAAACTAACACCTGGGCACCTCTTGTGCGACCCTATTTCTTAGTATTTCTTATGCTTGCCTCCACCTGTCTCTCCAAAGCAAAATTGTCCCAATGTTTAGTGAGCCTCCTTGAATTTAGTCAAGTGGCCAGGAACCAACCTGAAGTTTGTTTTCATTCCCAGGGTGAAGCTATTGATCCCTTCTGTCTGCCCCATCCTTTGAGTCATCCAAAGTCATATTTCATATCCATACTACTAATTTCCTTATGAAGTTCAAAAGTAAAGCAGTAAGCTGCAATCCATTTTTACATCAAGAGCATTTCAGAGGGGAAAATTTGTACCATCGTTCGGAGCTTCTGCAGCATGAGAAGCTAAGAAGCCACCTAGGAAGGCCTCGGCAGTTATGGGGAGCTATAAATACATGCATAAATAAATAAATTAGAAGTGTGTAAATAAGGCACACATGCGTGCACATACACCCAAAAGCTGCAGAAGAGAAAGAAGAAGAAATGCTATTGCGGGGGGGGGGGGGACACAGACACACACACACACACACCTTGCCAAATTTACGTTGTATAAAAGTCCCCACTCAGAAGTCTTAACTAATCAAAAAAGAAAGCTCATGAACAACAAACCTCTCTGAACAAGTAAGTAAATAAAAAACCGTGCTAGAGTGAAGTGTAAAAGTGCTATCAAAGGGAGCTTCACAGAGGCTGTCAGTTCGGAGTGTAATTCAGAGGCATCTTCACAGCAGCCTCCTAATCTCCATAAGTTGTTTGTGAGATCTGTGCTGAAGCAGCCTGTCAACGAAGCCAAGTCTTGCCCCACTTCTTAGGAAGGGCCTATTAACTCTCACATGAGAGATGCTGAAGCTAGTGCGATATTTCAGGCATCCATGTCTTTGTTGGGAAACAGGAATACCAGCACTAATTTCTTCCAGCTCTAGTTACTGTATGACAAACTATTAACCACTCCAGGTTGCCTATTCCACAGCTGTGACTAAAATAAGTAGAATGTCTGTGGAGGTGACAGGTGCATGAAGCATCCGTGTGGAGGGCAGAGAGCTCATGGTTTGCCCCCTGAACTCTGTGAATTGGCTGATATTTCTGCCCAGAGTCTGTGCTTGCGCAGCTCGTTTGTGCATTGGTACAATGAACAGTGAGTGCTGTTATGTTATGAGCTGCAAGTGCATACAAACAGTGACACATCGGGTAGAACCACCCAAAGCTAAGAAAGCTATGATGCATTTTTGTATCAAAAAGCCAAAAAATCATGCAACCGCATATCAGAGTTTGTCTGAGACAAACAGAGACAAACAGAGTTTGTCTGAGACAAACAGAGTTTGTGGAGACTGGAGAACAGCTCCACCAATTTCAATGTGGCTATGGTTATCGCACACCTCAGTCCTCAACACATTTTATGGAAAGATTATTCCATAAAATCAGTGCCAGTGCTTATTCCAAGGACAATAAAAATGCTGCTAAGTGCTAGACCCTTAAGTTGTCTAACAGCAGGTACCATGTGATAACCATTTGTGCTCACCATTTTCCACATATATTGAATCCCTTCCTTTCTTTCCTATTGTTACTGTTATTGTTACTGTTATTTTTGGTTTGCTTGCTTACTTGCTTCCTCTTTTGATGTCTAGACATGTGATAGAAAGTAAATTATCCGTAGCTAGATTAAATCTATAAATAGATTTTTTTGGAAAGGGGATGCCTCAGGCTGGTTTGTTTGCTTGGATATTTTCTTGTTGCTGTTTTTACTTTTATGTTTGTAAATCAGCCTGAGAGCACTTCTCAATTGGGCAGTATGTAAATAAAAGAAAAGAGTTGAAAAGTGCTGTTTTCATAAATGTCTTCCAGTGCTGCATCCCAGTTTGTTTTGGGGAGGTTTGTCCCTGGCAGGCCTCTGTAGAAGGAAAGTGGGGTGGGGGGGAGATGAGAAAGAAGCAAAAGGGGGAATTTTGGAGATGAGGGAAAGAAAGGGAAACAGAAATGGATGATTTCTTACTGGTCAAAGAAACAGAAATGGGAAAAAACAGAAGAGATGGATTCTTTAACAAGCCACCTTAGGGCTTGTAGTAGGGTTTACTACTGGGTGACAAAATAAGCCATGGACAAGTCAAACATCCAAAAAGCCCTTTGGCAAGAGTGGGAGAAAGGGAAAATGGATCTGGTGCCAAAAAAGTACATGGAATGGCTGAGAAAGGCTTCCCACTCCCTGCGAGCAGTGGCAGCACTTGAGGAAATCCCCATGCATGCAGGCAAGCTTGTTCCTTTAAATCACAAATCCCATTTCAGCCCCCACACCTGCCTCGCTGCATTTTCCTTCTTGTTTGGCCAGTTCCCAAGGTCTCATCCACACAGGGTGAATTGCACAACAGAGGGGATTTGCAATCTGATAAATCCTGGATAATCCTATTGGGATTGCAACTTTTTTTCTTTTTTTCTTTTTTCTTTTTTTTTTTCTTTCTTTTTTTTTGCAGTTTCCCTTTTAAAAATGGTGAGTGGAGAGCACGGTTTGTAGCAGAACCCTCAAGTTTGGGGGAACTGTTTATGTGCACTGGGTTGCCCTCGCTTTCCAAGTATGGACAACACGGAGGCACTTTTCCAAAAAGTCAGACTGCAGCCCACATTAAATAGCTGGCCATGGCTCAAGGGACATCTCAGTCCCCTTGGATACTGCTGTGGGACTGCGTGGGGTGGAGGGGAAGAGGAGGAGGCACAGAAAGCCTGTGGTGCCTGATTGTCTAGCAGGCACAGATAGTGCTAAGTGCATAGTTAAAATTCCCAAAGGTGTAGATGTGTTGTGTTAAGCCAGCTGGTGCAATTTCACTTAGCTATTCCTTTGTGAAATTACAGCCTTTCAGAAACACAACACTGGTAGTGATGTCCTCCTCACCAGTGCTGGTATAGTATATCTATCTTGTCTTGATTTCAACAAGTATTTTAGAATGACAAACGTCGCCCTGGTGGTGGGTTTTGGATGCCTGTGTACAGCTTGAAACACATTTCATTTGGATCTTCTGAAACCGAGGATGAATCATTAGGGTGAGTTTCAAATGCCATGTTCATGTTTTACCCAGCCCACCCAATTTTGTTTCAGCAATGCCTGCCAAACTTGCCCCGTGAAGCCTACACGCTCTTTATCTGTACTGGATTGAGTGACATAATCATGACATGAGCGTTACGACTTCACACCATCTAAAATAAATAAATAAATAAATAAATGAATGAATGAATGAATGATGCCTCTTTGTTCATACATACCCCAGCTCTTTACACTAATGAGGAGAAAAGATGCCCCAAGGTTCTTCCATGACTTGTTTACATGGCTCTTGAGCTCCACTGTCTGGCAGTGATTAAATTCAAAAATGGAAAAGGTTGAACCAGTTATTTCTGACTTAAGCAGATATTTCTCCTGCATGGTTGTAGAAGTCACGGCCACCATTTCTACGATGGTGTAAGACACCAGCTGCTGTCTCAGATTCATTCATAGTCATTCTGAGTTATAGGAATGGAGCTAAATTCATCAGTTCATCCAGAAGTTTTGCCTTGTTTCACTAAACTGTGGGATCATAGGAAACTAGATGTTAATCCATCTAGCCCAAAATTGCCACCATTCCAGATGCTATAACCAAACCTGGGTCCTTGTGCATGCAGAGGATGTCCTCTGCCACTGAGCTACAGGCCTTTCTCCAGACACCCTGGCATATTTTCAGAAAGAACTAGCTTTTTCCTCCACAGTATGGTAATATTTGCATCCAGCAGCTTTAGTTCAGGCCCATCTCAGTCCTGTCTGTGTTAGTGCTTGTCCAAAGGCTACAGTGAGCTCTTTGAAGAAATAATTCCTTTGAAATAATTCAAGGCATAATCCTTCAACAAATTTCACTCCTTTTTTCTGTTCTCCACCCAACTGTTCCAAAAGTGCCTGATATGCTTACACTGCTGCCTATCCACAAAATAAATATTCCCCCAGAAAAGATTAGGAGGATTTGTTTTTCCACTTGGCTTCCTAACAGGGTCCGACTGGTAGCTTCTTGGGCTATATTTGTGTGCAGATACTGGAGTACAAAATACATGCATATTTCATTAGTTGCAAAGGATGCATGCATGTGGAAATCACCACTTTCCCCATTATAATTCATAGATATGGGGCTGTGGTCAGCTCCCGGGCTCTACTCCTGATTATTTTAAAGAGAGCAGAGAAGATTTAAATTCACTTCGTTGTCCCAGAGCTATTGTCCATCTAGTTAGCATTCTATCTGCAACAGTGACCAAGTCTGGAAAGCTCATAGACTGTGCATGAGGTTCTACAGTTTGCCCTCCAGAATCCAAAAAATCAGAAGTTTAGCATCTTTAATCATGGAAGTTCCTTTGGGTTTCTCATGTCTAATATCTACCTTAAATTATCACTCATCGGTCTAATTCTCACCAGTTCATTCTGGTTAAGCTCTTCCAAGGAATCTGCTGTATAAGTACAAATTGAACTTTCCAGAGACATCTCATTCTCTGTTGTGGTAAACAGGATGTTGGACTACATAGATCCAAATGGTCTCTTGTATTTTTCTGTTCCTAGCTAGATCAATAATTTCCTGGATGTTTCCATGAAAAAGGTTGACAGGCATTTGTCTTTGCAGCTTTGCTTTAAGTGATGTTGAAAGGCTAGCATGTCATCCTATTTCTTCTCAGGTAAGCATAGCTTACACACCTTGCTTTCCTGGCCACACCCCACTTTGTGCCCTGCAGTCCTTTTCTTCATGGCTATTCAGGCAGCAATCCTCCAGCTGCCTAGCAAGGACAGCAACACAGAACAGGTTACGCCTCAACCTCGCAGTTTGTGTGTAGTTGTGAGCATGGTTGTCAGCAATGCAGCATCTCACAGCGGCACAATCACCTTACCATAAGTTGGTCTCTGCTGTGAGTGAACTAGGCTGCCACTCCTAGCGGGCATCCCAGACTCATCATGATGTAGATTATGATCTTGAGGACTGAGCAATGGAAGGTTTGGAAACTCAGGAAGAGGAAGAGGCCTTTGAAGCACCCTCACGGTTGCAGCCCACAAGTTCCCAAGCTGATCAGGAGAGCAGAGATGTTTTGGAAAAGACAGGAGCAGTCCAAGAAGGGGAGGAGGGAGAGCCATTGCCTTGCCCAGTCCCTGACCCCTTGATGAGGCATTGGGAGAGATGAGCTACCCAGGTAAAAGGCTTGGATAGATCTGGCAGGCTAGCCCTTCACTAGCAGGAGCCACCCTGAGGGTGGAACCCACTGTGTTCCTGAAAGGGAAGGTTTTGGGGGAGACATTCCCAGTTTGGGCTCAATACTCTTAACATAGACACAGACATATCTTTCAGCTGCCCAGAGGGTTTTTAGAGTTTCTTTGATTTGTAGCTGCAAAGTGCCAGTAAAGAGACTAAGGGCAAGAAGGGGAGGTCTGAACTCACGACAGTATCCTTGACAGTGCCACAAGGACAGAACTATGACAAGAGAAGACTGGAAAAAGACTGGTAAGGTCAGGAGTGCAGCATGAAACAATCTTAAGAGGTTGAACTAGAAAGTAAGCTCCACAACTGTGAAACATGTTGCATGATAAAATGTATATATGAATAACAGCTAATTATTTCTGAGATGGGAAATACTGGCCGGGTTTAAACAATATGACAAGCTATGGTGGGTTTTTACCATTGTTGGTCTGCCATGTTGTCTGAACTTATAGTCATGCCATTTCACCCAGGTTAGTTTAATCTTTAGAAACCATGATAAGAAACAATGGTTTGTTCTATGGTTTCATTGTACCACTACGGTTTGTTATGTTGGATGAACCCAGTATCAAGAATTCCACAGTTCTAATATGCAGCTACCACAGAGTCCTTCGGAAAGAATGGCAACTGTAGGGGCCTCTCCAGCCATCCAGCCTCTATGTGTGGACCCATGAGAAAGAGGGAGATGATGTAGGCAGGGAGGAATGCACCTTGGGACTGAATTTCAGGTGTGGAGGCTAATGGGACACATGCCAACAGTGGGAGAGTGAGCAGGGTGGATAGAAACCACAATAAAGTAGAAGCCACCTGAATGTCTGTCAGGTAGATTGTGGGGATTTGTTAGATTTGTTAACTGCAAACCATAGCAAACATGCAGTGTTGCCTGCCATGTTGTATGAACATACATCAGTAGGACTAAAGCAGTAAGGGAACAAGTTTGGGTGAAACTTTGTGTTGGCTTCTGAGTACTCAACAGTCCTAGAGACATGAAGCATTTTAATCCTATACATGATTAGATCAGTGAGAAGGAACAGAAATGTCTTCTAATTTTCTATATAATTATGTTTGGGGTCAAGATCCATTATTTACTAAAACCAACAGGTTCCACTGAGCAAGCAAGAGAACAGATGGTTCATTAAGAAGTCATATGGATAAGAAGCCTGCAGAAGAGGGTTTGTTTGCATTATGTTGCCAGAAAGTCTATAAGTTATAAGACACAGTTATAAGACACAGTTTCATTTCTGCAAAAAATGTTTGCAAAAGCTTATCTGAAGGAATCTGGGGCAAGGATGAGCTTTCCAGATTGATCAAGAGTTTCAAGAGTACCAGCTAGCTTTAACTTATACAAAGTTAAGGCCAAAATTAGTTTTTAGAAGAATGTAAAGGAAGGCTGAAAGAATGTTTAGGAAGTCTGAAACAGAAAGAAATTAAAGGAAATAATCAGAAAAAGAAAGAAATGTAGAGAGGAGAGAGAGAGAAACTGAGAAATCTGATAGTAAATAATGCTGGGGAGAACTTGGAAACGTCATGCCATGATTTCTGATTCGCATCTTTGAAAGGTGGTCACCACATGTACCTAGGAGGTTGGATCACCTTAGGGCTGGGCTTTTGGTGGGAGATTGCTCAATCCTTAGATGATGGTGTTGCCCTATTGTTGCTGAGGATGCTTGGGATATCACTAGCCAGCTCCTGCCTAATGCCAGCCAGGCAGGCATGTCCTACAGGAACATTGCTTGAAAAATGGATATCTTGGGCAAAAATTCGTGTATTGAGATATGTGTGCACAAAAAATGCTTATGCTTATGTATTTTCATGCTAACTTTAAAAATAAATTCAAAATTAAGAATCAGCTGAATTTAAGATTGAAGAAATCTGCACGTCTGAGACAAACCAAACTTAATACTGAAGAAAAATGGAAAAAATTGTATTATTACCAGTATGTGTTATTTCTAGGCAACAGTAGTCTGAATGGCATTATGGAAACGTATCATATAAAATAGGGCCCTGTCCAGAAAAGGACACATAAGTTATTGCAGACAAGGGACCAAGAAGAGGGATAAAATGAGAAATCTAGAAGGAAAGTATAGTTTTCGAACAGCCAGTATTTAGGGAATAACCTGGTTGTGTGTGTGTGATCACTTTTTCTTTTTAAACAAACAAAATCTGAAGTGTATGTTAGGAATCTGGGATGTAGGTTAGGAGGGCTTTACGTATCCACGCAAAGAAATCAGCTTTACATAGCAGGGCAGTGTTCCCCTAAACCCCTCAAAACTTCAGGTCTGGCCAGGTCCATGGATCAATAGCCTGCTCATAAAGCAGTTCTACACCAACCAGAAGATGTGAGAATGTCCAGCTATACCAGCTCTGGAGTGCTGTTTGTCAGCAACAGCCTGAAGGGCAGGTGGCAACAGCCACTTCTGTCAGCTCCACAATGTGTGAAAGAGGGAGTAGCATAGCCACATGTCCACACAGCTACACAGGATGGTCTTTTACTAGTCAAGCTTTCGGGTCAAATTCCGGGTTGAAGATAGATGTGATGTGCTGCCTGATTTATCCTGGGGGCAGCACACCACCTTCTCCTCCATCTGTAGTGATAAAAGGGATATGTGGGTCTGTCTGCCTGTCCATCCATCAGCGCCATAGCACTCAGAATATGAAATTTGGCATGAGTACTAAGGGGATGCGAAGAGTGTGTCTCCGAGTTGAGAGCTGGGTTTTCCTCCCTTTGCACATCCAAGGGCATAGACCCTGCCTTTGCAAAAGTTCTTCACCAAAGCGCATCCAATAAACTCAATCACACAGAGTGAATCTCTGAGCATGCACAGGGCAGTTTACATGAGAGAGGGGGCATAATTTCATTACTATTTTTTTCAATAAAGTTGTAACCTGTTTCATAAAATGTTGCTTGTCTCCTGCTGCATTAGTTCAATCACTCTGCGGCTTTTCCCTCTGAAGTTATTACAAAAAAATACTTTCAGAGTGAACCACAGTTTGGAAGCACTCATGACCTTTGTGACTTACATAGGCCTATTTGCAAAATCTGAAAATCGGTGTGAGGATGAGATAAATGGGAAAAGTTGTGAATATCACTGAGCAAAAACAAATCCATATTGGTGTTGGTGGGTCATTTTTCCCTCTAGTCTTTCTTTTCCACTTAAAACATTCCATCCATGTCTTGACAAAGTGAGTGGGCAATTTCTCCCACACACACATCCCATGCTTTAGGTTCCATTTACTTGTCATTTTTGAAGCCTGCCTAGAAATACTGTTAACGGATTTTAACCAACTGTAAAAGGTGCTTTGTCTTTGTTTTCACTCTAAGAAAAGCTTTTCAGTGGACCAAGAAGAAAAAATATATTCTGACAGACGGATAATACACATGGAAAAACAACGTTTCTGGTTGAAGTTGAAGCGTGAACCTATGAGGGGGTGGGGAGGGGTATCTCCTTTTCCTGCTTACAAAAATAAGCCGGGCAAAAATGTCAAGTGCTTAAAAGAGAAAATCATTATTACAGTGTCTGCTAAAATGTGGGTATGCAGCTAAATTACCTGTAATCCTGGAGAGCAGAACTTTGCCAGAATAATGCAAGGTTTACCAGTCAATTGTAAAAAAGAAAGGTCTCTTTGAACACTGTTTTTTCTTTCAAGGTGCTCTTACTTGATGTGTACTTTTAAAAAAATATGAAAGGATTTCACCCTCTTACTGCTGCCTCATAAAAAACACCTCTGGGGATCATGAAATACCTGTTTGCAGGAGTACTTAATAAATGCTGAAAGAAAAAGCTCACAGGCCCTTTCAGATGATAAATGTATAAACGGATTTAATATGCATTATGGAGTCTGAACCAAGCCCTTCAAAATCCTACCTGATACATGAAAAGTAACCTCACAGTATCTTTGGTGAACTCACCAGGTTCACAAACTGCTGACCTGGTTCTATGCCCTGCTTCCCATTTTTCCTCCCTGCTTCCATTCCGTTCCTCTCCTGTCATTAACCTGAGGGCGAAACCAGACACGGTGCAAGAGTTTCCTCTTAGTCTGTTTGGGGAGGAAGCTCCTAGGAGAGAGCCCTGGATTGGTGCTGCCGTGTGGGGTCATGCTTTCCCTCTCCAGCTTGGCTCCTCTGATCCAAGCACATGCACACTATGCATACATGCTGATGCTTCTTTTGAAAAGGAAAGTGAGATCATCTACAGGGGCTTCCTCTTCCCTGCTGAACCAAATTCCTGCTTCTGGAAATCCAGATCTCTGAAGGACCTTTGAAGTCCTTTATAGCCTTGGACCCAAATTTCAAAAAAATGCCTCCTCCCATATCATCCTGCCCACGCTTCAAGCTCTTCAGAGGTGGCTCATTGGTGGGAGAAATGCTTCATGCATTTACAAAAGGAGGGACTTCCAGGGGGAGGGGACACTTTAACATTAGTATGCCTTTCTGGAAAAGATAAGCTTGGTGCTGACCCTGCTTTCTTTCTTAGTTCTGTCTGGTACCAAATCAAAGTGTCCCTTTTGCCCAGGCATTTTTTTGCCATTTTTAATGTACTGATTTGTTAATTTGTTGATTGAATGGGAGTGCGCCTCTCTTTTTTTGTAATGTATTGTTGTTCCTCAAGAATCATTTGAGGATGGAGGGTAGCTTCTATACTTAAACATTAACTACATAAAAAGAAATGCTCCCATCACAGTTTTATGGCATCATGTTTAGTTCGGCCCTGAGTCTGGCTTTTCCTTTCCATTTACAAGCACATACAAATGTACCCTACGTTTAAGTGCCTTTCTAACTCCTCCTCACCTTAGAGCTATAGACTCTCTTAATGCATTGGCAGGTTTCCAGCAGCATCTTCTGTGTTGGGGCATTTTGATCTGCAGTCCCTGGTTGTCATTGCCAAGGAAGCAACAAAGGAGAAAGACAACTGGCATATTTATTAGCTGTTCCCACCAAGCTAGAGCGGGGAAGAAATTCATTCAGTTTGCATGCTTTATGTGAACTTCCCTAATTTCAAACAAGTACATGAACCTAAAGAGAGCTTTGCTATGAAAATGCACCTTCCCGATTTTTACAATGGTATTCTCCAATGAAATATGCATATCAAATGCATACATAAATGAAAATAATGTGCAAACATACATTATGCTAGGATGGCAGTGAGAGAGCATTGGCTATGGGCAGTATAGAAACGTAGTAAATATCCTAATCATAGCTACTCCAGTGCATGAATTAGAGGGAGCTCTTACTGCTGGATCAGATCCCTGGTCCACCTATTTCCCATCCTGACTGGCAGTTGCTCTCCTGTCTGCAGACAGGAGCCTTTTCCCAAGTCCAGTGCCATGCATTCAACACACACTCAACTACTGAGCTATTATGATCTGCGTTTTCCAAAAGGGTGGATTACAAACAGCAACTCTGCAATGGAGGAAGAAAAATAGCCGCACCTATGCTCTCAAGCAATTTCATAAATAGTTCTTTAAAGTTGTGTCTAGCCCTGCTCAATGCCCTTGGCAAAAGGTGGCTTTCTAGAACTCTGCTTGCTCTCTTGTCTGTGGTCATGGGGTTAATCAGCATCAGAGCTGAGACCTCAAATCTCATGACTCTTAATCATGGTTTCAGGCATGAGGTATCCAAAGTGGTTGTAAATCATAATAACAGCTACCGCAAATTGATCTATTGAACTGGAAAGCAGGGTTGTTTCATTGATGAGAAAAAGAAGGAATGAGCTTGGATAAGGAAAGTAATGGACTGCAATGTAATGTAATGTTTATTTTATTTGTTTTCCCTTTGGGATGTAGATTCCTTCAGTCATTTACATCTCATGTGCTCAGGAGGTAGTCAAATGTCCTTCACTTTTTCAACAAACCTTTGCTGACTTCAAGCCCAAAGGCAAAAAGACTTTTTTTATGTGTAAAGTCACCTTAATATTAGATTCACAGCAAAAGTTAATGATACTCAAGGACTAATTGAATATTCTCTGCACACCTTGTACTTCCACTGTGTGCAATGCAGTTGGCCCATGCCATAAAAAAACCTCTGCTTATAAATTCTTACAAAATATTTGAGTTTGATATAAAAAAGGTTCTCTTTTTCTTTAGGAATAGTAACATCCCATAGAAATATAAATTACACCACAATTGAGCCAACGAATTCAACATAAAGGGCTGCTTTATAAAAACAGAAGGAGAGAAAACGGAAAGTAAGCAGTAAAGCATTATACTGTTGCGAGAATGTCAATATAATAGTATTTGACAGGATTCAGCTAGGTTGTTTATGGGAGAAAAAAACATAAGGGAAGTAAATAAAGATACCTCCTAAGAAATAAATTGTTGCTTTGAAAGCAATACAAGAAAACCTTTGATCACATGCTCTGGGGAAAGAAATTCTTGTTGAACTATTGGATTTATATAATGGCATAGCAGGAAGCTTAGGAATTTATGAACAGATACAGTGCCTGACTCATTCAGGCTGGCAGCACAAAGTAGTGTCTTTGTACCAGATCATAATCTTGTCCTTCTAGTCCAGGGACAAACCTCTCCAGATGTTTCACTTGTGACTCCCATCAAGTTAAAGATGGGGTCCAACAGAAAACAGTGGTGAGGATGGACAGGAACAGTCCTACATAGCCCTGAATCTAGAGTGTGTGCAAGCTTTGAATGAGCCAGGTTCAGCCAGAAAAGCGTGTTTTCAAATCAACTTGAGGCAAAATGGGTGAAAGGCTGCCTAACAAGCCATATATAGCAGCCCACCAGATCTCTCCTGTTTACCCTGCTTGTATAAGATTGCAAATTACAGGTAGTTTTTAGGATTACATTTGGAAGTATAAAAGTCCCCGTGGTCATTCCCATGAGAGCCATGGAACTAGCAGAGCAGGTTCAGCCATGTTGGATGCTTCCCATGGAGTTACTGAGCAAAAGACTGACCACTGTGCATGGCAGGAGAATCACACAGTGTAGAAACCAGATCTAGTTGAATGTTGAGATCCAAACCTTATCTAGCCTTACCCAACCATCCAGGATGTGAAAATGTTTTGGGCAAGACAAAAAGAAAGTTTGGCAACTGCAGTATGAATGTCCTGGACAAGTCAAAAAACTTTTCAAATATTTAGAACATAGAATATGAAACACTGAGAGTATGAACTGTAAGTACTGATTCACACATTAAGTTATACCCAGTTTAAGTTTAAGTTAATCCCAACACTTCCCCCCCCTTTGCGCGCGCGCGCGCACACACACACACACCACATTTGCAATATCTGTCCAAAGCAAATGCCTGCCTCCTGTTGTACATTTCCTGCAGGTATACAGATGTTTGCTACATGTGCACATGGTGACAAAAATGCCTTTGCTACCACCTTTACTACCAAGCAATCTGCAAAACAGTTCTAAGAAGTCCAGCACCTTGTAAATATAGCCTGAAGGAAGAGTAAAAATTATGATGTGGAAAAGACAATGGTTAATGACACAGAGAAAGGCCTCCATTCTAAAGACGTTCTGAGCCAACATTAATAATAAGAAAACCTGTCAGCCTTTTCCAATGTGTTTTTGTTGTTTTGCAAGTGATTTTATGATTAAAGAATTTCCTCAGGCATCATTTTTATCCAGATAAAATTAACTGTGTAAAACACAGTATCTTCATTACACACAAGATGGTTTGCCTTTCTTCCACTGTTCATTTCTAGCAGAGGAAGGAAGTTTGTATGACTTTGCAGTATGACCCTTCTAGCTTTTCCAAGTGAGTTCGGTATAATCAGTAAACCAAATTCCAGCTGAACATCAGGAAGAACCTCCTGACTTTGAGAGCAGTGCAAGAATGGAACCAATGACCTAGGGAGGTTGTGGGCTCTCCCACAAAAGAGGCATTCAGGATGCAGCTGGGCAGCCATCCGAAAGGAGTGGTCTAACTTGGAGTCTTGCACTGAGCACGGCCTTGGACCCGATGGCCTTCCAGCTGTACTGTTCGGCGATTCCATATGATACTATGATTCTACTATGCAGGTATATCATCACGAGGAATGTAGAACTATGTAAGACCATAGATATGCCCACTGATATTGGTGCCCTACCTCTGCCAAGGATTGTGTTTCTCCATGTTGAGGGAGGCATGGAGTAGTATGCGTTTCTCCGCATGGAGAAAGGGACTTACCAGTGTTGGAAGGAGCAGCCACTCCCTTCAGCCTGGCCTGGTGTGGCGCCTGGCATCCCCATGGGGTCACAACACAAACTGCAGAGCTGCCACCAGGTAGAGTGGCCGCCCTTCCCAACACCAGCCACATACCTGCTGTTATTTCCAGTTGGAGACTGGAGCTAACAGTGGGAATTCCAGCTTAAGAGATTTGTCAATCTACTTCAGTATTGCCTACTCTGGCTGGCAGCAACTATTTCTCTCAGGTGGGGAGATTTCCCTTCATTGATGACCTGATACTTCCAGCTTGAGATGGCTTGAGATGCTACCAAGCTGCACTTTCTACTTTTGGAGCTGCCTGAAACTAAGTGAGGTTATTGGTCCATCTAGCACAATACTGACTGGCAGAGGTTTCAAGGGACCTTTCTCCTCATCTGCTACCGGATCCTTTTATCTGGTGTAGGTGATCACCAATTTGAATGGCTTTAAAAAGGGAGTGGACAAATTCATTGAGAAGAAGACTATCAATGGCCCCTGGTCCTGATTGCTGGAACCAGCAATGCCTGCTTAAGTACACCAAGTGCTGGAGAACATGGATGTGAGGGTGTTGCTGTGTTCCTATCTTGGTTGCAGGCTTCCTGTGGGCTGCCACTTTGCGACCGTGTGAGCAGAATGATCAAGTGACTCTTGGACTGATCTAGCATGGCTCTTCTTACATTCTTATACCAGAGGTTTAACTTAGGGTCTTCTGCACGGACACCGTGAACTTGGACACTGACCTGTGGTTACTTCCATAGAAAAGACAGAAGAGGAAGTGTACCCTCCATAAATTCATACACTTTTAGAAGCCAAGGCACAGAAATGTCTATTCTTTCTTTAACAAGGAGCAAAAATGCAAACAAGCTACAAAAGTGCATTGGAAAGAAGGAAAGTAAAATTATGTATTTGTCCTGTGAAAAATCCATTATTCTAGAAAGGATGTCAATACAGAAATCAGTAGAACAAGTTGCTAATCCTAGATCCAACATATTAGCAGAAACAAACAGAACTGAAAGAGTTCCCAATTTAGGATAATCTGATCTAGATATCAGTGTCAGATATTAATGTGGGCTGTTTCATTTTAGGGGTGCCCTATATTAAGACACCTGGGTGTCTAGCTATCTCCATCCCAAAATACATTTTAAAGGCTTTAAAATCTGCACAAATGTTGTGTGTACATATCATTTAGTTATTACACAGTGTGAAACATCAAGTCTAAAAGTACTCCTTAAACATCTACCTAATAATTAGCTCCTCGGTAAACATTGCTTTGGATGTTTTTGAAGAAACCATTTGCAATTCACACCTGATTGGCTTTCTAATTAAACAGTGCTTACAACATTCTAATAACAAAGCTATGTGTTAAACTACCACATACAAGTACCCAAACTGATGATAACATATTGCTTTCTTGTCTCCCAGTCATTGATATTCTTTCCCATATTCTTGAAATTGTTATAAGTCATTTAACACAGAAAGATGAGATTGCAAAGGATTCCACATCTTTTTAAACACCAGTCATTTTCAAATCCAGATTTAGACTCATTTTCAAGTTCAAAGTAATCAGTGCTAATCACAGATGGAACGCTAGTCACTGATTAAGAAATCCCATGGGTCCATTCGGATTGCCACGAATTTGGCCCTGGTTTGTCTGGATTCCAGTTTCCCCACTCTTACTGTTTCATGAAGAATCAGGCTGCCTTGCCGATACTTCTTACATGGTGTCCTTTATCCCCAGCCAGTATGGCCAATGGTCAAGTATTATACTGCATAGTTAGGGCTTTTTGTATTTGATTAAACATACCCCAATGTGAATTGTCAACAGTCTTTCATTCCAGCATCTGCTCCTTAATGGAATCAGACTTTATGTATGAGAATGTCTTCATCTGCAAATTCATATTTATATTAATGGGCACTGGTATTAAAGTATTCAAGGTGCAAAGGTACACCTGTGCAAGTGCCCATTACACTTACACTCCACCCTAGTGACAGGCTGCATCAAGGGCCTGGATCATAGTCATCTCTCTGGCTGTGGCAGCTTGCTTTCAGGTACCTTCAAGGCTTTTTTGTGACCTCATCTGAGCCTTCAGTTTGGTCCAGCAAATGCCATTGCCTCAGGCCCACTGCACCCTGCTATCACTTCATCTCTAGACCCATCCTAAAGGCTAAGAGACTCTTTCTTGCAGACCTGTTCCTATCCTTGCCTCAAATGACTCCAACCTCAAACTTGCTTTTCAGTCTCTCTTCAGGAGATAGCTGCCACTCCAAGCTTCTACTGCTGCAGCTCACTGAATCCAGATATATAGCACTCACTCACTCACTCACTCATTTTGCCCGTGCCAAACTTGTCCTCGCATTTCCTATAGCCAATCAGTTCAGTTGAGGTTAAACCCTGCACACCCACCCCATTAGCCACACACTGGGCAGAATTAACAGACCAGTCAACGTGTGTAGAACATCCATGAGTCAACCAATCATCTCTGAGCATAGTTTGAGCATCCTCATGTATTGAATGACAAGAACTTCGCATGACATAGTTTTCTCCTTAGTCACAACAAGCAACAAATTGGCAGCTAATCAGTTGTCAATACTACGTTTAAATTTTGCATCACTTCCCTCACCTTATCCATAGTAAAAGGCACCTTTGTTTCCCTCCTATTTAAGTCATCATACATCAGTCAGTATTCCAAAATATAGGACATGAATGTGACTGTTATCTCTGATCAATACAATTCCTTCACATACATAAAGAAGAAATAGAGGGGGGTATATCAGCACACCAGTGGCACTGAAATCCAAAATGAGCAATTTCTTAAATGCACAAACAAGATTGAAGCCCTAATCCCTGCCAGGTGATTCTGCTATTACTTAATGGAAATCTGTAGAGAGATTGTCTCTCTATATCTGTTTTCAAGTCATCTTCCAGTGTAAGGCAATTTCAATGCAAAATGTAGGCCTAAAACTGGACCAAAATATGTATAGATAATCAGTTTCATCCAATACTGTCCTGCAGAAAATGCTTGGCGCAGAGTGCAATTTGCTGTATGCATTTGGCTCTGTGCTATTCCTATCATGCTAGACTTATGTGCATGAGATTGGTTTGCAGTGTGACACCTAGGCAACCAAATCAGGTAAGCCCAGGAAAAGTTTTACTGTATTGTTTTGCTGATTGCATGAACTGGCTCCCAATGGAACTGGCTCCTAAATCTGCTTCTTCACCGACACCTGCACCCACACACAGACACACACACCAGTTCAATTTCTTGGTTGTTACTGGAGCATAGCCGATCCCTCGGCACTAGTGTTTAGAGGGAGAGACGTTTCTCCGGTTCCACCCAGGTACTTAAAGCAGAATCACTTCCCTCCACTGCAGTTAATGGTTGCACTCCAATTACTCTTCAAATATTCCCGGATGCTCAGTGCGCTGCTCTGCATTTGCATCCCCACCGTCTGCATTCATGGTTTCCTAACTCTGCCTCTGGATCCAAGAGCTGACTAACTGCTGGGTAATGCATAAATCACATGAAGAGCCTCAGCAAAGATTTTCCTGAAGGACAAACAGAGAGCTTTCTGTTTTTCACACCCTTCCCCTCTGCCCACCATCACATCAAGTAGCACTTCTCTTAATCATTATCAGCAAGACAAAAGGTTGTAGTGCAGAAAGGACCAGAGGTTCACACTCCATTTACACAATAACTCAGAGGGCCACTAATGTGGTGCTTGCCTCTTCCTTCTTCTACCCACCTCCCCCACCCCACCCCTTGGCAGGCCTCGCCGCAGCCATCACCAAAATGCATTTTGGCGCTGCTCCCAGGGCAACTTAACTATTTATGACAGCTTGTCTTGAAGTGCCTACATGAACATTAGGATGTCCACAGCAATCTGCAAATTGACCCATCCATGTGGCATTTGGGATCAGATGGAAAGAGCTTTGATAATGTGATGACGGTGAGGGTGGATGTCATTTTTAATTCATCTGTTTTTCCCCCTGAGCTCAAGCGTCAGCAGCAGAAGCAATTCTCCGTCAGATCTTCTGGCCAGGGTGTGTCAACTTGTGAAATCTCCTGCATTAGCAGATGCTAATGACTGTACTTGGTTTTGCTATTTTTATTACACACACGATCTGGCAATAAATGGCACATACAAACTTCCACCTTCAACATGCCACCTCCCTCTCGATGATACACCTGAAGTGGCAGAGCAGGCTATTGTTTTCCGGTTGCTCATTCTCTGGAGAAATGCATCAACATACAGGTGTCTGTATGTTTGGTGCATCCTACATTTTATAATGCTCTAAGGGGGCATAGAAGCATCTCTGCCATGTGGTTTATTCATCTTTCTTCTGAGTCATTTTTGCTTAAGATGGTCAATTTTAAATTAATTCAGTTATCCACAAATACCAGCAGCTGGGAGAAAGAATGCCTCACAGTAGAGCAAACCTTACCCTGTGCACATCATCAGTTTGGATTCAGTTGTGCAGGCAAACAGCAGGGCTTCGTGACTAGCAGTGGTGAGATCAACGCAAGGGTTTTCGTTTTCATTTTTCCAGCTGACTCAGGTCATGTCCTAAGGAAATGTCTTTCAACATTCCTTATCTAGCGGACATTGACATTTCATTCTCATGCCATTTGAGCTCATTGGGCCTCCTTTAACCTTTACGTAGATTCCTTTGCTTGGCACAGAAAGCCAACATGTCCCAGTGCTACCTATTATACAAATCAATAATAATAAGTGAAGTTGCTAAATTTTATCTGATTAAATATTTGCTCCCTAACAACTAATTGAAGGAGTGATTAAATGTGGATGGCAAGTTGCAAAAGAAAATCTATCAGGTGCAGTATCTTTTTAAGATGCTGAAGTGCAAGATCAGTGAACATGCAATAAGCAAAGCAAACAGATTTACTGTGGGCTTAGCTTTCATAGACTAGAGTTCACTTCATCAGAGCACCCTAGCCCATGAAAATCAGGCCACCATAAATCTGTTAATTGCTAAGGTGCCACAAGAATCACTGTGGATTTGTATATGCAAGAAGTATGTAAAGGCTACAGATGAAGTGCAGGTCAAGGTGAACAGCCCCTTAATGGAGGTGTTTAAACTACCTCAGACATTCAGAAAGGGTTGAGGATATTTTTAAGCTTTTCATGCTAATTTAACCAATTTTAAACTGCTTTTGGATAGGGGAATGGTACTTCTTGTACAGTTTCTGGGCATAAATGAATGACATTTGCAGGCAAATTTACCCTTTCTGAGGGGATGAAACCTGCTAAAGTTCTGACAGAGTGGTGTTGTAGAAGAGCAGCCCTTACTGTCTGAGGTTCTCCAAAAAGGGATTTATTGATCCCTCCACCTTATTCGAGTGTGACTTGGGTTATGAAAAATATACCTCATAGAGCCACTCCTAGGAAGGAAACCTGAAACATTTCAGGACAGGTGCAAAGGCTTTGTGTAAGTAACTTTAAATTAGATTGAGGAGCTAGGTGAATTATATTTAAAGCAGGGGTCTCAAACTCGCGGCCCGCGGGCCAATTGCCGGGACGGGCGGGGCACGGGGAGGGGCCCTGCGGCCTTCAAAGCGCCGGCGGCGCCCGGGCCGGCCGCGGGATGAGCGGCCCACCACCACCGCAGTGGTGGAATACTTGATGCGGCCCAGCCTCACCCAGCCTCTACTTCCAGCGGCCTCCAGGTAAGTTGAGTTTGAGACCCCTGATTTAAAGCTACCATCAGCCTATGATGTTGTGGGAAGTTGTATGGACAGATAGTAGAAGTCCCCTTAAATAAGTAATTAGTAAAATTTCAGGACAAGTGTATCTTCTAAGAATGAGATGGGCCTCTTCCTCTTCTTGTCTTGATCCCTGTCTCTTCACCTTGGTCTCCCACATTTTCTCAACCATGTTCTGCCACTTCATAATGGTATTGTGGCCACAAAGACTTCCCCAGATACCAGGGCTGCACATGATAGTCAAGTTGCATGTTTATCATGGCACAACAGTGCCACTCATTCCACTAAGCCATTCTTCCACAGCGCCACTTATCTAATAAGCCATTCTTCCGTCATTTTGCCACTCCCTTGCAACTGTGCCAAGAAAAGTCTGCCTATCTCTGGATTCCCAGCACTGAGAAACCTTCTCATCTCCTTTTCCATGTGTTGACTACAGGAATTATCTAACTGAGGAACACAATGCCGAAACTCAGTCCTGAGAGTCCACAAGTTTCTACTATGGGGAAAATAGCCCAAGGGCAGATGAGGGGCTCAGTCAACCTGGCCGTGGGGATGGGGAGGAGCTGGAATACCTTGAGGGAGGAGATTTGGAAATGTGTAGCATCTTGGATGGGAACTCCCACCCCTAGAGGAGGTAGACCCAATAGGAAGACATCACAGTCACGCAATGGCCTAACTGGGGATATAGTGGGAGAAGCGAAGGCATTCTTGGTTTCACAGTGCTTCTCCCACCAGAGACAGATGCAGAAAGTTTCATTTAAAAAGCTGGTGAAACTGTTACTGCTGGGAAGAAGCCTGGCTCACAACAGAACCCTCTGAAACAGCAGAAGCAAGGCAAGGAAGAGAAATGCATAGAGAAACTGGTGGAAAGAGGGTTATAAACTGAGCAGACTCAGGAAATACAAATACAGAGCAGAAGCAAGGCAAGGAATCAGGAAGGTAAATGGAGTACAGACAAAGTAAATGGAACATACAGTGACACATAAAAAGCAAGGAAAGACCAGAAACAAGGCAAGGGGGGAAAGTAAATGCAGTAAGAGATAGTTGGCAGAAGACAAGAGGACAGAAAGAGTCAAGCTCATTTCCCTTTATCGGTCTGTGTCTGGAAGAAGTTTCCTCCTTTTTTCACCTTCATCCAGTAGGGATATGCTGATAGCACAAGCCTCAGCCTTTAGCCTCTATTTTTTATATTTTGATAAACACTGGCAAAGCACCTGTAAGGTTAAGGCCAGCACTCCACACAAACACCTCAAGAAGATGTGGGATTTGATTCTGACTTGGAATAGGAGCAGGGAGAGGTGGCTAAGGCAGAAAAGACTTTAAGCCATGGCACCTGGGAAGATTGTTCCTAGCCCAGTAATCCATTCTGAAACTGGGGATGCTGATGGAGAGTGCAGAGGAGAAGGGTCCAGAGATTAGGGACCCCAGGATTAGAAGTCAAAGGAGGAAGGAGGAGGTGCTAGCCAAGGGGATTCGCTGCCCAAGAGACTCCATACTGGTAAAGGCAGGGCCTTGTTGGCACATCCAGCCCAAATGGGAGCACTGTGACCCTTTCCCAATAGTTTGGTACCAACTTTCTACTTGCTGCCTTAAATTCAGAAGCTGACTTCTCCTATTGCATGAACAGCTTGACTCTTTTGTAGCTGTTTTTTTTTTCCTTCACACAACCTACTGCACAGCTTGAAGCAAGACCTTACTTGCTTGTACCTTATTGCATAATAAGAATTAATTACTTGGAATTACAACTCAGAGACTTGTCACCAGCAACAGGCAGGATGGTCTCTGACAGCCCACTGGGAAGCAGGCATCCTCACTCAGGAAATGAAGTTGAAGGCTGGAAGCTGCGCCCTGGCTTTTCAGTGCCTCCAGCTGCCAGATTAGAAAATAAACAGATAAACAGATTAAAATGTTTCTAAAATAATAACATGCTTATTAAAAAGTATGGCTCCCTTGTGCTGCTCACAAAATATCCCCAGTTCATCCAGAAAGGGAGGAAGGCAGGAGAAAAGAACATAGCCAGCCAGCCATTTCTACTTGGCTAGAGGTGGTCTCCATGACACTCATTTTCTGTGGCATTTGTTGCTCCCCTGAGACTATGGGACAAAGAAGGGTATGCCTGTATATGGCATCCAGTAGGGCAGGAGGACCTGATGTTCTGCGCAGTATGGCAGAGGATTAGAACAATGGCCCAGGTGGGGAAGCGGAAAGAACCATGTGAGAACCTTTTCGCTTCTTTTGCACAGGCAGAACTCCACCAAGGAAGACAGTAGCGAGTCTGGAGCAGTCACTTTCTCACCAGAGCACAGCACCTGTGTTTTTAAGAAAGAGCCTTTCAAAAAATAAAAAGAGTTTGAGTGCTTGGCTGGGAGTCTGAAGCAGGGACAGATACACTGCTCTGCCTCCATTGCTGCGACTTGGCAGTTCACTTTGGCTCATGCACTGCAAAATTACAGACAGAAAGCAAAGTATTACAGTAGGCATTAGGACCACACAGAAATCGAAACAGAGAATGCTGGACTCAAATCAAAATCAAGCCTTTGCCACAAGGACTGAACAAGTAGTGTGCGGCAGGGGAGTGGGATGGAGAGAATAAAAGGGATGTTACACTGGCTATGTATCCCTTCTGGCCAAATAACGCTCAGATGGCCGAATAAATTAATCAAAAGTATTAAGAATTTGATTTTACATAAGAATGAAGATTTTATTATAGGACTGCACTGGAAAGGAATAAGGAAGGAATTAAGTTTAGGTACCAAATAAGAAACAGAAGCTGGAAACCTCGTAAACACACCACAACTATTTAAATGTTTGCGCTAGCAAAGAGCACAACCAAGTTGACACATTCTTTCAGTGCCCCAAAACCCTGATTGGAGGCCCTTGCTAAGACCATCGCTTGCAAGCTAAGAATGTCGGGCATAAAACTGCTTTGCACTCTTGCATGGGAGTAAGTCTTGCAGAGTTTGTCCCTATATTGGGAGTTATTTCTGAGTAAATAACATCAGATGCACATGTTAATGTTTTTATAAATGTGTGCCCTTAACATGTAATACTCCAACAATCAAGCAACTAGTTTGGGATGATTATCAGTCTTTATTATGTTCATTTGTCAATGTTCACTCTTTAGGCAATCGGAATCACATTGCAGCTTTAACAATAAAGATTTAGCATGGCCACAATCCATCAGATCTAGTTCTAAATGGTATGGGAAAGATTTTCCTTGCCAACCATGAAGTCAAGAAATTTGCTGTTTGGTACTGAATAGCTGATGAAATTCTCCCTAAGGAGAAAGTGATGATGATTGGGTTCTAAATTGAATCATCATACATTAACCAAGTCAGAAGTGGTTGCATCAACTCAGGAAAGAAATTTTGGGTTGTAATAGCAATACACATTTGAAATGTCAGCTCAGCGTGCTACCACGATTTTTTAAAAGCAGATATCAACATTAGAAATTATTAAGGCATGCAAAAAAGAAATTAAAATTAAAACTTTGCTTAATATCAGTGCATGAATCTACAGAGTTGCCACACTGAGAAGGTTCCATGCATTTCTAGATGTTTTCTTCCAAAGGATCTAATAGAACTGGAAAAAGAATCTAAAATTGTCATGGTAGTGAATCATCTTTCTTATAATGAAATGCTTAACTAATTACTGCTCTTCAGCTCAGAAAAAAATATTCCTGGAGATGGACATGATAGAAGGTTTTTAAAGACAAATGGTGTGAAGACAATGAATGTTTAAAATCATCTTTAAGAGAGTAAAAGTTTGGGAGTACCAAGGTATATTGCTAAGGCATGGATTTTGGGTTAGTGAAAAGGAATCTTCAAATTACAGCTTATAGTAAGATTCCCAAATTCTTCAGTCCAGCTCTGCCAAATTAGAGTTAGAGATACACTTTACTCCAATGGGTGTGCATGAATACTGACAAACAATTCACATACAAACACAGAAACTAGTAAACTTAATCTATATTTTGTATGTCTAGAATCAGTTCCAGACTGTGATTGCAACCTCCTTTCCATTATCAAAGGATGAGATTAAATCCAGAATTGCTTCTAGCACAATATCTGCAGGTGTTTTTTTCCCCTCATACCATGACCTTCCCTCATACCTTTCTTTCATGCATCATCATCTTTTTGCATGTGATTATATTTAAGCCTTGGGTATTAATGCTCGTGTATTACTTAAACCAAGCAAGTCAAATTCAAGCATTTGAGTTTGGCAACCCAGTAACTACCTTCCATTGTACTGAAATTTAATGATTTCAGATCAGTCTATTTTTAGAGACTTGAGCAAAGCCTTTGACTGTGTGAAGGAGAAGCTGTGGATGGTCCTGAAAGAAATGGGGATGCCTCAGCACCTGATTGTCCTGAAGCCTAACCTGCATCACAAACAAGAAGCTATCATGAGGACAGAATATGGCGAAATGGGATGTTTTCCTATAGGCAAAGCTGTCAGACCAGGATGTACTTTATCTCCCTGCCTGACTGATCTGCACACAGAACATACTGTAAGGAAAGCTAAACTAGAATCAGAGGAAGAAGTGAAACTTGGAGAAAGAAACATCACTATTTTAAGATATGCAGATGATACCATATCTGTGGCAGAAAGCAGCAATGGCTTCAAGCAACTCCTGGCAAAAGAGAAAGAAGGAAGTGCAGAAGCAGGGCTGCCACTGAACATTAAGAAAATAAAAATCATGTCCACAGAAGAATTACAGAACTTTACTGTTAACAATAAAAAATGAAATTGTAAAAGATTATACATACCTCAGATCAGTCATCTATTCAAAGGGAAAATGCACCCAATTGGAAGAAGACTGAGGCTGCAAAGGGTAGCTATGAAGGAACTAGAAAAGACCATCAAGGTTAAGGATGTTTCACTGGAGTTGAAGGCCAGGATCATCTATATTATTGTATTCCTGTTCACTATGTACAGGAACTGGAGACTGGAGAAAACTGACAAGAAAATTGAAACATTTGAAACATGGTGCTGGAGGTGAGCCTTGAAAATACCCTGGACTGACATAAAGACAAATAAGAGAATTCCAAAACAAATCAACCCAGAACTGGCCTTGTAAGCAAAAATTGCGGGGGGGGGGACTGAGATTGTCATATTTTGGGCATATCATGAAAATGCAAGACTCACTGGAAAAGGTAATCATGCTGGGGAACAGCAAAGGCAGAAGAAGGGGAAGACCAAATATAAGATGGATCAGTTCCATAAAGGAAGCTACAAGTTTGAGTTGACAAAAGCTTGAAAAGGACAGGACATTCTGGAGAGACAACTCGATGGCACATAACACACAACAAATGAGATATTGAAAAGATTCCAAACTCAGTAAATGTTCATTCATTCTGATAATTTGAATGGCTCCAAAAATTACAGGATCCCAGTTTAGTATTCACAGTGAAGGGACAGGATGAAAAATCCATGAATTTTTTACAAATTTCATAGAATGGATTATAAGACTTCTTCCCACACACAGTCCAAGATTCAGATTATCCAATCATTTTTGTTCAAACAACAAGTGTATGCCCTTCATCTACATTTCTGTGTATAGTTTATATGTTCATACATTGTATTGTATTTTTATTCGTTAGTTTTATTTAACTTAACTTTCTCTCCTTTTCCTTTTGCTTTTGTTCCAGAGAAAAGGAATAGTCTGTATTTCCTATTGTGTATACCTGTCTCTCCCAAAGAAATCTCCTGAAAATCAGAAGAAGCAATTACCTCAACAGTTCCTCTTCAACTCCCTCTCTTATTTAAAGGCCTAAACTGCACTTTGGATGAAAGATGCTACAGTTTAAAAAATAAAAGTTGCAGTATGTTGTGATCAGGAAACAGCTATTCCTCACACCCGTTTTCTCAAGTTTACAGCAAAAGATAACATGAGCCCTCTGTGCTGTTCCTGTGAGATTTCAAAAGATGTTGCCTGTTGCCACAAAACTAATGTGGCAACTTATTTCCCTGTTGGTGTAGCCCCTCCAAGTGTTTTTTGTTTTGTTTTGTTTTGTTTTATGATTCTTTGTCACATTTTCAGATCTGATTACTTCAAGGCAGCTTTAGCCCTTATGAATAACAGAAATCCTAGCACAAAGCCCATAGGGAACAATAATGTTTCAAAATAATTTTCTTCTAACTATAGACCTGAAGCAGTAAATAGATAAAAGAGGTCACTCTTAATCATAGAATCGCCTAATGTTTATGCCAATAGCAGTGAAGCAATAGGGCTGAAGTTGCTCTCACATTTGGCACAAACCTCCACTCAAAATCCTAGGAAAAATGTTTTAGATGAACTTGATCTTTCTGGTAAACAATTGCTTGAACTTATTCATATACATGTGCATGCACAAGGACACACAGACACATATGTGCCATAGGTTGTCTATATGAGTTCATTAAGTGGATACCACATAAAGTGATTTCCCATCAGCGCCATTTCTGATTTTTACAGAGTTGGATCCAGAACAGCATCTAGAAATCCTCTTCTGTAATCAGAAGGACTTTTTTCTGTTATTGAACCAATTTATTGAACAGATAAAAGAGAAATGAACTCCACAGACCAGCTTCTGATCACATAAGGTATTGCACAATCCTTTGTGAAAGGATTTGCACAATATTGAACAAGGTATTTTATTTTTAAAATCTATGGAACAGAGCTGCTGTTGGGATTTCTCTGGATCCAACACATAGGACCGTATCCTGTGCTGCTTATGCACCTTAAGAGCCCCAATCAGGAGCTAGTGTTCCTTCAAGCAACGAAAAATAAGTGGAAACTCTTGTTTCTGGAACCTGGAAGGTCTGTAAACTCCTGAAAGAGAACTCTGCTGATCTGTTCCAAAATGAAACAAGCTCTTTTTCAGGAAGCACTTTAGGAAGGGCTTAGTGGTGGGTTCTGCTAGTGCAACAGAAGCAGCAGGACAGACGTTATCAACTTTCTGAAATACATTCATTCTTCGAGGCAGCAGACGGCACATATGAACATATGAAGGGAAATCATTGAAAGAATCTTTGCAAGGAACATGGCTGACATCCAATGCCATGTGGGCTAAAGCTCACTCACACAACCAAACTGCCCTGTTCATTCCTCCCCAGATCCATTCAGAAGGATCCCCCGATCCTCTGGAGCCAATTTGGGGCATGTGGGGAGGATGCAGGGAAGTATACACGTTGCCTCGTCAGCACTGCTTCCAAGAATCTGCTAATGCTGGCTGACTTCATGTCTTAATAAGAACAAGCCAGATATAAAAACTAAGATTTATCAATAATCTCTTTCGTGTCACTTAATGAAACTCATGTGCTTCAAATAACAGGAAAGATCAAGTTTATTGTCATTTCTGCTTCTGAATATTGAGAAGTGAGCACATTGTCCCTCCCAAGGGCTTAATTTATTAGCATTCTTCAACTGCTTTGAAGCCCTGGGATAGAAGGAGCCATGCAAGTGGAAATTATTGTTTTATCCTCTCAGCAAAGTGTTAATAGAACATCAGCTCCATAATTCTATCATGCCTTAGTCATCCTTTCATCAGCACAAGCACCTGAAATACTACATGCCTGTTTGGATAAGACTGTCTTAATCAATTATTAATCCAATCCTCCTTACACTGCACCTCTGAGCTTCTCTCTCTTGTTCTTTTTCACTGTTTTCTCCTACCTTCTCTTCAAAACAAACACTAGCATTTGGAGCTTTTAATTACTCTGTTGTAAGCTGTTTTGAGGGCCTTCAAAGTGGCCTGTGGATTTACATATTTTTTTTTTAAAAAACCCACTGAATAATGTCTATAAATTCTTGGTCATCAAGTCCTGTACAATCATTGGTTCCTTAAGAATGTAGCCTAGTATGACCTCTGAGAGTTGTTCTTTGAGAATCCTGATCAGTTTTTGTCCAGCACCCTTGCAGGCCATGTTGCAGCTCCCTCTAGCACGTCTTCATTTGCTCTTGAGAAGGAGCAGGACGGAGTGCTCTTTTTTCATTGCAGGGGCACATGGTTGCACCCTTGGGTGCTGCCTCCTCCTTTTACATTTCCATGGCCATCCAAAGATGAATTCCTCTTTAACTTTATTACAAGTCGGGGTTACTAATTCCCTTGAATCTAGAGTACGCAACTTAAAAAGGATTAAGCCAGTCTCTTTTCAGTAGAAGTCAGCATAAAAAGGGAATTTTACCAGTCTAAAACTTTGAAACTGCATATTTATTCACAGCTGGAAAAACAAGGCAAAAATGGCTGTAGCATTTAAAGAACAACCAGTTTCTTTAGCATGAGCTATAATTAGTGGCAGTCTTTTTCATTAGATACATTAGAAAAGCAGGCCTATGGAGGCTGGAAAGGGAGTCCCGCTGAGCCTGTACTGGCTAAAGCAGAAAGAAGAGAGAGGCAAATTTTTACTCTATTTCTTGTTGAATGTTCCCCCTCTGGTTGCTTCGAGGAGGAAGGAAATTCCTTATGCCAGCTCCAGAACTAGCATAGTTTGGTCACCACTTTAGCAGCTCTAAAGCCTCCCCCTCTGACCCTTAGCATGCCCCTGGAACACCGTCTTTTTGCATTTACTGTCTACACAGTACTGATGGGGGGGGAGGCAGCCAGAATGGTGGAAAGCTCTGCTCCTACCCAAGGAGAACCACCTGTTTGGCAGACTCCTTCTGCAGGAGAGGTCTTCTACACCCTATGTGGAGGCAGAAGACACAGGTGAAAGGAGAACTGAATGAAAAAGCCTTCCCAAAATTTTCCTAATTATGTGTAGTGAAATTGGAAAGGGAGTTTGTTTTGTTGCTAAGTATTCACTTGGGCAAGTGGCTAGAGGAGACAGGGACAAAAGGACACTTCTGTTAAGAAATTTCGCTCACTTAATAGTGAATAAAGCTAGACTGATATTTGCCAATATTTCATATTGTTCATTCAAAAATCTCAAAACTCTTTGGGGATTGGAAAGAGAAGACTGAAATTCCACAAACAGTTCAGGAAGAACTTGAAAATGTGTGTGTGTGAAAATTCATTTCTAAGAATTTCAACCCAGCCTTAGTCTAGTGAAGCTGGAGATAAACCCAGGTAATAAAGAGTTAAAGATCAACAATAGAACTGGAGACCCTGCAAAAGGCAGGTTCTATGCATATATCTCCGAAAACTTTCACGGTGCCTTTCTGTCTACTGCTGAATAAGATAAAGTCTTGCTATTTTAGAGCTCTCTGTTCATGTTTCATGAAAACATTTTGAGTGTGGTGTAAAATTCCTTGTCCTTGGTACCAAAGCTATAAGCTTCCTCCCCCAGAATGTCACAGCAGGCAAAATATTATAATCATTCAATTAAAAATGGTAATGTCCTTCCTTTCCCATAATCAGTGGCTCACAGTGAACAAAGTTAGAAGGTTCTTTGCAGAATATTTTTAATCACTGTTAACTAATCAATAGCCAGGTCTCATGAATCTATTCCTAAAGCCAGCAGCTGTTGTCTTGGGAATATTTTCCATGCACTGAACTTGACAGTTTTATTTATTTGTGAATAGAAAAGTGAGTCAGTGATACAATGGCAACTCTCGGGTAATACAAAACAAAAAAAATTTACTTGATGCTTGGAAAGTTTCAAAATTGCTGTTGAGGGGAAAATATCCTCTATTTTGCAAAACAAGTTGCACATAAAATATAAAAACTGAGTCATTTCTTTAATACAGATGTAGCTTCCATAAAGAGCCACATATCACTGGGCTCCCACCGAGCCAAACGTAGCTGAAATGGAATCCACTAGTCATGTTTTGTCATCCAAACAGAGATTTACAGCTCTCTACAGGACCAACTCCACTGAGAGAGCTCTTGCATAGGACCCTCGGTTACCCTGTGACATGGGACTCCATGCTGGTGGCAGCCTCATTCCTAAAATCACCACTGCCTCCTCTAATTTATTTGCACCACTCCAGAAGCAAGAAGGGAGGTCTTACTGAAGAAGAGGAGGAACGGCTAAATCAGCACAGCTTGGCAACCAGGTAGGCATGGCTGGGTACCTCCCGACGGCCCGAACCTCTACAGAGCCTCACGGAGGCTTTGTTCAGTTTGCACTGCAATAACTTAACTTTGGACCACTATCCAAACTGAAATACACTTTAGTCTTCCTATTTGCACATCTCTGCATGTTGCAATGGAGCTCTCCAGTAAAAAAAAATGTATAATAAAATATATATCTATACAATATACAGATTAGGAGGATGTATATGAAAATGCAACAATTAGAGTGAACTGGGCACAGAAAAATGCTTATGAATTTTCATGCAAAGTTGTTTTATGTTTAGCATGAACTGAACTTAAGAATGAAGAAACTTGTGAGAGAAACCACATTTTAAGACTGAAAATTGGAGAAATCGAAAGAAAGTGACGTTGATGATTTGTCCATCCGTGCTGGCAGGTGATCTGAGGTGGGCAGTGAGGGACAGCTTGCACACTGTGAAGGGCTCCAGCCAGCCCCCCCCCACCCCCACCACCACCAAAAAACAAAACAGTGAGTCTCCATGGAAGTAGGGTCGAAAATGCTGTGCACTGAGAAATGAAACAATCAAGCAAGCAGAGTCCACTTCATATAATGAGATTTGAACTGATGGAGCTTGAATTGGCAACCCAGCAATGAGCATAGCAGATAGCTCATTGAAATCACACCTGTCTTGCATGGAAAAGATCCTGGGCTGGATCTCTGGCATCTCCAGGTTAGGGATGCATCAAAGCTCCAAGGACTCCCTCCCTCTCACTTTTGCTGACTTCCTCTTGTGCTTGACCCTGAAGCAAGGAGAAATTTACTAACACTGATAGAATGAATGTTGTCCTGCCCGTAACCTTCTTCCACATCGCATGCAGCAGCAGAAAGACACAGAAAAGGAACACCTCTTGTGCAGCAGTTGTGCAAAATTCAGTTCTTGGTGAGTGCCAAGTGAATGCTGAGCACACTCACCAGGAACAAGGGCACACTACAAAGCCAAGCCCAAAATTCCCAGTCCCAGAACAGGTTTCTCACACAGCACTATCCCAGGTAGGCTTGGGGAAACTTCTTGAGACCCTGGAGAGCCACTGCCAAGCAGTGTTGATGCTGGTCTATATGGACCAGTGTTCTGATTCTGTATGAGGTGGTGTCCTAGTGGAGACATGCTCTGAATAGGAACTTTTAAACTTAGGGTAAAATGAGTAAGTAGGACATAATGTTGTAAAACTATAAACAGTGCAGGAAGATCTCCTCCCTGGTACTGCGTAATTCTACAACCTAGGGCCACCCAGAGAAACTGAGGAGGATTGATGAATAAACATTCTTTACATCACACATAATTGACTAATAGAATTCATTAGCAAAAGATGTGATGAGGACCACTAGCTTGGATAGATTTACAAAAGCATTAGACAGTTTTGTGGAAGATTGGTCTTCCCAATCTTCCAATAAGCCATGGCAGCTAAACAGAACTTTCTTGTTCTGTTTGGGAGACACTATAGCTCTGAAAAGAAGATTCTGGGGATAAATAGTTGTCATAAGCAACCCGAAGCACAGAATGAGGATGCTGATGAATCTTCTCTGATCCAGCAAGAGATTTCCTATGTTCATGCTCAGATCTCTAGAGCATTCTTCAGTCTCTCTCATGTGTTGAAGTACTTATAGCACTTGATTGCCTTGCTTCCTCCAACCCTCAATTAAAATTAAATGTGCACATTGTCATCATCCTATATGCTTTCTTTCTCCTTCAGTCAGACCTTCTTCTTCATGGTTCTCTAAATGTAATTCCCTTAATGCATAAGATCCTTCCCTGGCATTTGCTGACCTTAAGAGCTATGCCAACGTCTCTGCACACAACGTGCTAATTCAATCTGCTCAGTGTTGTTTGCTAATTGTTATTCCAAAAAGGCAATGTTTGATAAAGTGACATATTATACATCAAAAGTAGACTTGGAACAAATCTATTGTAATCCTTGGATTGAGGCTACAGAAGGTTTGTTAAGTTCCGTGGCATCTCCCCTCCCACTCCCCATAAAAAGCAATGGTAATGAATCATGGTGTAGCGGAAGTATCCTTATGGAATGGTGCAATTCTTCATTCGCATGACATTATTGATTACCTTTAAGAAGACACTAAGCAGGACGAATGAGTCATTGTTGTCCTCACAACCGATTCTTCACATTTCATGTCTCAAACAAATGCGACTCGATCTGTTAGTTATTTCAAGATCAATAGACATTGTCTCATAATTGCAGAAAATTAGTTTATCAATAGGTATTGATCAATGTATAACACCAAAACCACAATTTATGCAGATTTTATGAGAGAGGAAGAGAGAGAACACAGTGTGGTTTGCTGAACCTTGGTTGCCTAGGGGAAAAAGGGAGCATCTCTGCCTAAATGATCAAATGATCCTACTTTTAACAACAAGGACAGGCTTTAAGGTGGTCACAAGTTGAACTTGTCAGCTGGAAATAAAAAGGACTAGTGACCAAGCTTCAAATTGATCCATGTGAACTCTAGTTGTACAAATGCTGTTCAGTGCCCCATGAGGTTGTTTGTATTACCAACATTTAAGACAACACCGTCGGTCTCCATTTGCACATGCTTTTGAAGAAGCAGTGCAAAGACATGATTCCCCACCAGTAATACTAACCAACTAAGAAAGGACAATTTTTCTCATTAAACATGGTTCTCATTGAAAATCATTTGCATCTAGAACAAGCCTGCACCATTTGTGACCTTCTAGGTCAGAGAGATACTCAAAAGCCACTGTGCTTGATAAGTTCCTGTCAGTGCAGTCCCAGACTGGCTACAAAATTGAGGTGGATTATTAGTTGTGTGGGATCTACACCCACTTACCTGACAAGAAGCCCCATCAACTCAGTAGATCTTACTTTTTGTTGGACAAGTATCAGATTGCCATATAACCAGTTTACTTTGTGGTGTAGCCATGCCCAAAGAAAAGTGCTGGGTAGTATATGCATTTCTCTACATAAAGCATTTATTGGATGCTCATGAATCCTCACTCAAGGATGGGTGTGGGTCCTCTTCATGATGTGGTCATCCTCCAGGGCCTCTCCTGATTTTTCCACGCATTTTTGTAGTTTGCTGTTATTTTTATATAAAGAAAAATACAATATCACCTCCTAACTTGCTAGATGGTGCTAAGAAACAGCTGTGTAATTTTTCACAATTGCGCTATACCTCAGCACCAACTTGTGGTTGTTTAATAAAGCACATAGGAAAGCAGAGAAATTCAACCCCAGATTATATGAAAAGTATGCAGTCTCCTTTCCACAGTGAAAATGCAAGACGCCTCAGCAGTGCCTCCTATACAGAAGCACAAAGCCATCAACATGTTTTTTCTGTAAATCAAGTGGTAACTGTAACTAGGCACAATTATTATTTCAGAAGAAAATGCATGTGACAACTAGCCTTGGAGGGAGCTTCAGGTATTTCAAAACTAATCCTGAATTTTCACCAATATTGGATAAAAATGTAACTTCACCATTAAGATACAGACTTTGTTTTTAAACTTGTTCTGGGTTAAGATTGAAAGCAAACTTCTCGTCTTTCTGTATTCAAATCTGTATGCTGCTGAAACCTTTTAAACAGCCGTTCTCCTTGAAATGACAAACATTTTACAGTTCCAGTTCAGGAGCTGCCGCTTCTGTGCTCTCTCATCTTAGTGCCTACCTCACACATACACCAGTCTCACACCAGGAATAGCACTTTTATTTCTTTATATGACTTGGCCTCAAAACCCATCCTTTTGGGAACGGTCGTATGGCCTCATAAACCAGCAGGGGCACTTCTGAAATTGCTTAAATACAGTAACTATTAAACCTACAAAGTGCAGTACTAATTGAATTGCTATATTGTAACAGATTTTGCCATATAAGAGAAATAAAAATGCCATTCTTTAAAAAAAATATATACTGCAGGGCCAAAAAACCTATCTAGATGTACCTTTTCATTGGCATATTCCGGATCAGCTGATGGTTCTTCTGATTTGTACTAGGAAATACTGCAAGTAGTTTATGCACCCCTCTGTGTCAAGTCCTAATTAGCATTTTACTTCCAAGGTTTTTTTTGTGCCCAGCGTGCTTTTAACCAAACAGCAATAACTTCATTGTAATGCTCTTTAATATGATTTACTATCAAGACCGGTGAATCGCACACACATTTCCCAGTGCCAGAGATGGGAAACACTGATGCTCCATCCACTTCCTCTCACCTTAAGCCACACGTTAAAGCTGTAGGGGAAGAATTGTGCTATTAGTGAGCATGCACACAGATGGAAGATATACTCAAGTGGCTTCCAGTAGATGCATTGATTCAAATCAATAGGCCACATTTATCTGATCTCAGCTCCCAGGGAGCACTGAGAGAATGAACTTGTTGGGATGAAAACGCCAGGTCTGACAGAGATTTGGGGAATATGTCTAGGATCCACCCTGTTGGCTTGAAGTAGAGGTGACATGGGAATCACACATTAAGAAAGTGAGGCAAACAGACCTCAGCCTCTAAGTAAAACTCTCTTTCTTTCTTTCTTTCGTTCTTTCGTTCTTTCGTTCTTTCGTTCTTTCGTTCTGCCTGCCTGCCTGCCTGCCTGCCTGCCTGCCTGCCTGCCTGCCTGCTATCAAACTCTCAAAAAGGCTGGATCAAATACTCACCCGACACTTTTGTCAGACAATTTCTGTCCCTGAAATGGCAGGAGGAAGTATCAGAGGCTTTCAGGAGTGTCGTCTCAAATCTTTGGGTGGGAGGTTTGCCTCTGGGGAGATAGCTGAGGGTTTTCCTCCTCCTCCTCCTCCTACTACTACTACTACTTCGAAAAATAATTAGCCATGATAGGCAGCCCGGGAATGACCCTACATCACAACATAGGGGAAATTCTTGAAGAGAAACCCCACTGCCCTTTGATATATATGGCCAATGATACTAGGAAAAGACATTTGAAGCAGCACTGAAGGGTTGGTTGGTTTGAAAGGGACAAAAGAAAGACAAACCCTTGGCCATCTCATCATTATTAGTAAGGCTAACCCATCCTAAAAGTTCTGAGAATTGCCCCACCACCCTAATAGTAACATACCATTCTGGAAATGTCTTCATTCTTGTGCAGCCCGTGTAAGTTACAAGCATTGCTGGGCCAAGAAACCCATCTTAATACGTAGCTGTGAGGGTGACAGCAGTGTAGGCCTTCCAAAATAAGAATCATCTTCAGCTTTCTATGCCACATCTTTCTAAGAGCTGAGGAATACAGATTTCTCTGTTCCTTTGCTTGTGTCTTTATTACTTATATACTGCCCAATGGACAGATGACCTTGAAACCATAAAAAGCAAGAATAAAATAAAAATCAAAACAATAAACAGGGACAATGAACATCTGAAAACATTTAAGATATAGGAAAAATCAAACCACGAGATTAGAAACTAAATGCCTCCTTAAACTGGTGTATAAGCATATGAAGTGAAGAAGCCAGGCACCATGGAAACTGTAATACAATTTATTTATACTGGATTCACTCCCTGGATGAAGACCTATTAACATTGAAACATATGGTACACCATTTGCACTGGAGCATTGGTCTAATTCACACTAACTATGCGTACTGATCTGAAGCTGACTAGCTCTTTTAATATGAACAAAGAGGACCAGTTCAGAAAAGCAGTGGGAGAGGAAATAAAACATATCCTAGGCCATAACTGAATACTTCTCGAGAAATGTTATAATAATAATAATAATAATAATAATAATAATAATAATAATAATACCAAAACAAAAGTTCCTCCCTTCTTCCAAATATACTTCCCTGGACCCTGAGGTCATCAACAGAGGTTCTTCGTTGGAAGCCTGCAGTTAAGGATATAAAAAGGGTGTTTACCTGGAGAAGGGCCTTTTTGGCTGTGGCACACTGGTTGTAGAACCAGCTCCCGGATAGGAGCACCTGGCAGTAACACTCTGTACTTTTTAGCACTAGGTTAAAGCCTTTTTATTTTCACAGTATTTAATTGTTAAAATCTTATATTTTTACTTTATTTCATATGACACTGGAGCTATTTGTTTTGTTAAACCTGCGTTGACTCCATTAATTTTATACTTATTTCTATTAGATAATTTATCTGCTTTTTCATTAATGTGATTTTATTGGTTTTATCTGTGATTGTTTACTTGTATATTATAGTGCTTATTATGTTTTCAGATTTTAATACATTGTAAACTATTCTGAGAGTCATCAACTAAATAGGAACAGTATAGAAATGCTTAAAAATAAATAAACAAATATACTAACCTTGTAGACAGTGTTCAACTATCCATTCTCAGTCTCGGGTGGTCCAGGCCTCGCCTTCAAGTGTCTCCTCACCTGTTTTTATAAACTAGGTGTTTGTGTGCTTATTGGAGCAGATATGAACGTGTGGATCAGAGTCGATCTTTGTTCCTACATTGGTTGAATTAAAATGGTTAAATGTCATTAAAGAGCTGAACGCATCTGTCTACAGTTCATTTCTCCAGAATGTAAACGTGTTCATAAACAATTGAAAAAGCATTAGCAATGATATCTCCAAATTAAGCCAAACAAACTGTCGCATGTCAGTCCTTTTCACATTTCCGAACTACCCCCATTCTGATAGGCAAGGACAGAGTTCATTTCCCCGTCTCCATTCATAGGAAATAAAGAATACAATGTTCACTCTGTATCATTTTCATCTTTCATCTTAATTATCATGGTGAAGAGTACAGAAATCATTATCTTTATGATGATGAACGTCCAATTAGCATTTCCCATATAAATTTCAAATCATGAAGGAGGCTGTAATGGATAATGCAAATTCCTAATGGTCTTTTTTTCCTGGCTGAAAAATTGAGGTGCTTAGTAAAATGAAATTAAATCTGAGCCATTTTCAAACTAGTTGAGAACTTTAATTACTTGATAACGTAGGGGAAAAGGGGAGGAGGTTGAAACTAAATCTTAAAAATGGGCATATTTTTAAAACACTCCCTTTTCCATTATGGTGCTCATGTTTCTCTCTTCACCGAGCAGAACTGTTGTCTGGTGCTGTGCTCAATAAGTTTTAAATTATTGTGAAAACAGAGTGGAAGCTATATTTTTTATTAACTGCACTATTTGGTGGTTTGGGAAATTATTACAAATAAACATTCTGTTTACTCAGCCTCTATAGCACTTTAATTGGATCTCATCAAACTAATAAATGCAGAGTAGCTCAAAAATCTACCACCAGTTCTATCTATTGCTAGGCAACCAATGCAGCCACCTCTCACCCGCGCTGTCCACTCTCCTGTGTCTGCTGGAGAACTAATTGACCAGCTCACTCTCGTCCATTCAGGCCTATCTATGAATTACCCTGAGCTACTTTCCAATGGCTTTTTTAATAGCAGAATATCTCACCTGGGTTCCTGGATGATAAAACTAAGATAATTGTTTATGTTCTGTACCAGTTTGCAGGACATAAATACTACAAAATAGTTCTGCTCCAGTCCCTTCTCCTTGCATGCACAAGGGTAAAGCAGGTGGATGCAAACGAATCAGATGAAGGATTGACACAGTACCTTGCAACGTCCAGTTGCTTTATAGTATTGAGTTGGTCAGAGACTCACTCTTTGCAGACATTCCAGAGTCGTCATCTATCAGATTATAAAGAAGGCACTGATGCAAGTGATGGGAGGGGGACTCGGAGGTGAGCAGAAGCCTTTGAAGCTCCATCAAGGTGGCTGCCCGCAGTTTCCCAGTCCGACCCTGAGAGCAGACATGTTTTGGAGGAGACAGAAGGAGAGAGCCATTGCCATGGCCATGGCCAGTACCAGACCTCTTGATGAGGCAACGGGAGAGATGGACTACCCAGCTAGAGGACTTGTATAGGTCTCACCAGCTGGCCAGCACCAGTGAGACCCACCCTGATGGTGGAGCCCACAGCATTACTGAAAGGGAAGGATTTGGGGAGAAGTTCCCAGTTTGGGTTCAACACTCCTAACATGAGCAGAGGCTGATCTTCCAACTTCCTAGAGGGCTTGTAGAGTTACATTGCCTCATTAGCTGCGAAGTGCTAATAGAGATCTGCATTGCAAAAAGACTGTCCAGAGTTTTAGACCCTAAGGTCAAGAAAGGGATAGTTGGCTCATGGCAAGTATATCATTCCTTACAACAGTTGTGTAAGGCAGATTACAAATCATGACACACACTGTTTCCACATACAAGCCACGAGTGCCAAGCCTTGTGCAACCAAGAGGGCATCACCACAGGCATGAGGGAGATTTAAGCATACTTGGGGAAAAGCTAGGATTTGCAGACATGCAAAGAAAAAACTTTAGAAAATAAACTCTAAAGAAAGAATAATCCAAATGAGCCCATGTGGAATGACTACACTCAGTGACTACAGAATACTCACTGGCTGCTGAGGAAAACTGGAAAGAGTGTGGGCTTGGGAAAAGGAGACTGTAATGGAGTGGCTGGAATCCGGAATAGAAGCAGGGTTCCACTGCAATGCTGCAACATTTCATGGCAGATCCCACCTTTAATATTGCAAGTGCACGACTGGGATTACGGGCAGCTTGCTTGTGCAGTTCAGTGTCTTAAAGCAGCATGCTGGCTAATGGAAGCTAGATCATGATCCAAAGTGGGTGGAGATGTTAGTGTGGAGCTCAGCCATGCCACATCATGACAACCTTGTGAGAGATCCCTCCTGTCCTGCCCATGAGCAAACACATGCTGGTCAACCACAATGAAAGAGTAAATATACTGACCCTGAAAAGATGCACTTAATACAACAGCTCTTACCATGCTGAACCATACCTTTCTTCATCACAGGATGGCTCCACCATTTTTGGAGCTGCTCTTCAAGATGATGCAGAAGCGTGAACTGATGCAGAATGTGACTGCATAGCCTTTGTTTGAGCTGGATCAGCAGTCTGTGATGGAGCTGCAGCACTGGGGTTTGATCCTTCCCTTGGGCCAGCTCTCCACTGAAATTTCCCCCTGTATGGTACATGGGGCAACAGGTAAAGCTGTTGTGTACGGAGTGTTATATATTGCCTCTTTAAGAGACAAGCGCAGAAGACCTCAGGGCTGACAGGTCTGGGAATAGAAGAGCATTCTCATAAAATGTCTGCATTGGACCAGCTTGCCCATTCCTAAAATGGCTGCCATGGTGGGTCTGGCTGGTCATAAATCACTCAGTTCCCAGAATGCAAACTGATTCTGATGAGGCTGAAAGAAAAGTAACTTGTCCAAGAACAAAACAACAGGGCAAAGGTAGGGTCTGAGCTCTTTTGAACCTGAGTAAAGTTAGTGTTAGAAGGAAACCCAGTTTTTCAGTTAAAAATCACTCCAATTTTGTATTAATAATATAAAAATCAAAAGGGGCCAGGAGCCCAGAGGACACAAGGGATGTGCCTGCAGGCACACTGGTCCCAAGGAAACTATTGGTCCCATTGGAGACCCCTACTTTATTGATGTATTTCGATTTAAATCCTTCCTTTTTCTTTTTTTAAAGAATTCAAGGTGCTTTCCATCATTCTCCTCCTGCTGCTCTCACTCTTATCCCCCACAAGAACAACCCTGTGAGGTAGGCTGGGCTGAGAGTCTGTGACTGGCCCAAAGCCACCCAGTTGGCTCCATGGCTGAGCGGGGACTAGAACCCAGGTCGTCTGAGTCCCAGGCCCATGCTCTTAACCACTGCGCCACACTGGCTCTCCTATATCTCCATTACTACATCCATTTAGTTGATACATGCACCTATCTCACAGAATTGAGGGAGGGGTCATGTACTTCACCATGTTTTTATTGATTGATTGATTGATTGATTGATTGATTGATTTATATCCTGCCTTTTTCCTACAAAGGGCTCAAGGCAGCTTACATCATTCTCTTCCTCCATCTTATCCCCACAACAACAACCCTGTGAGGGAGGTTGGGCTGAGAGTCTGTGACTGGCCCAAAGTCACCCAGGTGGCTCCATGGCTGAGCGGGGACTAGAACCCAGATCGCCTGAGTCCCAGTCCCATGCTCTTCACCAGTACACTACACCACACTGGCTCTCTATGTTCAGGGTTTGAGAGGGACAAATACAGAAATAAATAAGTGGCAATGGAATATAAGATTTAAATCACAGCTGTACATGTTTCAGCACAGTTTACACATTACGATACAGTTTATTCAATTCTCAATAAGATCTAGAATAGGAAAAAATCTAATCCTGGATTGTAGGTTCCACAGAAACCATAGATGTGTCAACAGCTAGTTTTTAAAAGCTCAAAAGAATATAGAGCATCTATATAGGAATTGTTTATTGGAGAATCCACAAAAAGGTAGTTTTATGGCTCCATAAATCTAAACTATGTTCTCCTAAAAGCCCACCTGGATATATGGCAAAGTAAGGGTTTACCACCCATGTGAATAAATAAGTCAATCGTCAAGGCTCCTAATATGAAAGGCCAGGTAGCCTATTGATGAGTGTCCATCTGCAGAGCTAGAGTGGTTGTTTGTTTGTTTTCCAAGTTAAGCTCATTAAGATGTTACAATGTTATAATGGTGATTGGCAAGCTTCCTCCAACACAGAGGCACTTAGATGAGGAAGGAGCTCTTTAGGTAGCTGTCACGCTGTTGATGGAGAGTGAAAGGCATGGCTAATATATTTTCTAGTAAATCTGCCTGTTCTGTAAGCGTGCCTTCCTCTTTCACATCCAGGAAGAAAAAGGTGCTCCTGCCAAAACAGGCATTTGCACTGTAAGGTGTACATTGACAACTGTGGCGGCGGCTCTAGGCAGAACTGCTGATGTGAGACATCTTCAAGGGTGCCTACGGCTTTGTCCAAATGGCAGCTCACTTCAGCGACAGTAGCGCTAAGCAGGAAGGCTGCGTGTGCCACCTGCTATATTCATGGAAGGTCTTGTCCAGGTGCACCTTCTCCCATTGGCCAAAGAGGAGAACTTTGGCACAAGGCCCAGCAGGAAAATGAGAGCCAAATATTGGAGTTTTGTTCTTCATTTGCAATAAATAACTGCACAAGCAGGATGAAACTGTCTAGGTCTTTATTCTGAAATATGGGAAGGGTGAAAAAAACTGTTGCTAAGTAGATTGCCTACCTAGGTGGACAAAACAGAGAACTATTTAAATCAGTTCATATTGCTTCTCATTCTGCTATGTCTTCTCAAGATATCAGATCCCTGTCACTAATGGGAGAGCAAGCACGAATTGATATCTGATTACGTACATGGCATGGTAAGATGAAAATGACCAGATTTGATCAAAAAGGCTAGTCTGTTGGCTGTAATAAGTTTCCTAGCCCCCAAGTTATCAAATTGGTATCTCACGCTGATGGGAAATGGTTGCTTTCCCTCCTTACACTAGCAGTATCATGTGAAGAGAGGTAATGAGATTTGAGTCCACCTACTGAGATTGCATTAGGGCAATAGCACCCAAACCAGAATGGGGCAGGTCTCAAGATCAAGACCGGAGCAACCCTGGCCTGCAAGTCCCTGCAGAACCAGGAACACCTTTGGAGCCACTTGCAGGGAACAGCTGAGGAGCGATTATGCAGTGCTACTGGAGGACCAGATAAAAGGCCTCCCTGCTCTTTGCCACACCAATACAAGCTGGTTTTGTGACTCCTTTGTGGGCTGACTCCTGTCTTTGTTTCCAGCCAGCTCTGCCCCCCCAACCTTGTCTGCCCCATAACATGACTGTCTTCCCAATATTTGACCTAAGGACTGCTTTCTTCTGTTGTGACCTTGGACTGCATGCCTGTCGGAACCTTATCATCTCCCCAGCTTTGACCCTGGACTGCCAAACAAGCATGACTCTTGTTTCTGGCTCCTTGAACCTGTTGTAGGGCCCCACCTTGCACCTGCACCCTGGACTGGCCATTGATAGCTTCTGCCCATGCCTCAGACCTTACAGCAGGAAGAGCAAAGCCTAGTGCTCCACAAACATGTAGCTTACACCCTGCCTGCTAAACCGTAGGCTTGTGTAGCATGCATGCATTCCCATCTTCTATACATGGCAATAACTGATCGGTGGCTTTGCAGTTCTTGTGCATGTACAGTTGCTGGTATTGTGTTTCCAGCAACATTCAAAAGCACCCAAAAGTGCCAGGTATTCTTTTTATGCATTCTTGTTTCAACCAAGCACATTTAAAATGACTTAATACTGTAATTTCATTGTTAGGCAATGCAAATACAGCAGGTTAGTAGCTGCTTTAAAGATCTGTCTGTGATAGGGGCAGCTCACTGACTTATGTTTTGCTTTGATCGGTTGGTTCCTTGAAATCTGTTATCCTCTATTTCTTTTTGTGCTCCAATTGTACTCCTTTATTCAGTGATCAGTGAAAGAGCACAAGCTGGACCAAGTGACAAAGGGTGGGCCCTTCTTACATTTATACACCACCTTTATTTCTTTTGCTAGGAACTCAGGGCAGTTTGCATGGCTCTTCATTTTATTTTCTCAACAACCCTGGGAGGAAGGCAAGGCTGGGAGTCAGTGAGTGGTCAAAAATCACCCAGTGAGCTTCATGTCAGAGCAGGGATTAGAACCTGGGTCTCCCAAGTACTAGTCTAAGACTCTAACCACTATATGATGCTGCTTGTCATGCTGCAATGTGTATGCTTGCCAATTGGAGGCAGACATTCCACTCTATAAGTGATTTGTAAAGAGTGAAGTATACCAGTGTACCTCCTGAAACAAGTCTGTTACATGTCCATGTTCTTACTGGTAGGTCTAACAACATGTTTTAGGAAAGTTGTTTTTCCTTAGGGTACCTGTCCAGACATCACAAGGGACGTTTGCATGAGAAATGATCAGAACAAATTCTATAAAACAGGAGTGTTGAACATCTTTCAGCACAAGGACTGAAGCTCTTAGGGCCAGATTCCAGTGGTGGGTACATCCAAAGGGAATGGAGCCAAAATACCCAACATATTAGCATATTTCAGTTTAAAACTCTTACTACCATTTGCTATGCATTCCAACCTTTAAAGTACAGGAGAAATGCACAAAAGAGAACCATAAGACTGGCCTGGGTTCAGGCAATGGCTGTCTGGATTATTCCAGAGCTACAGACTAGAACTCCAGCAAGCAGGATTTGGGCTGAGGGGCCAAGATTCCTGCTATAGAAGCGTGTTCAGGGGACTAGATGGGATGGGATGCTACGTATGCAACTCCTGGCAACATGTCAAATGAAAAGCAATTGATTCAGGCATTTGCTAATAGTTTTACAGTCTTGCCTCCAAATGTTGGAGATAATACACAGCTGTCCACATTTTGACTTTTGAACTGGATTGGCACCTATTTCTAGTAGGTTTAGAAGTGAATTCTATCTTTTTGCTTTTTACAGCTGCCTTGGTCTCTGTGAAGAACTCTTCATAATTGAACGCTGTGAAAGTAAGTTGCCTGTTAGACTTTCATCCAGTGTTTGTCTCAACATTGATCAGAAACTGTAAAATAAATGCCTTGAGGTTTGCTATATTGATCCTTACAGGGCAGTAGACACTTCCGTTTTCAAATGTCAACACAATTGAATCTAAGAAGCAAGTAATTGCTCCAAAATGGAGCATTTATTAAAAGAGACAGTGTTCAGAAATATATAGGCAAGTGTGGATTAAAACTGAGTTCTGCTAGAAGTAAGGCCAATTCAGTCATTGCCTGCTCGATAGGACAAGGTGAAAAATGTTTGCAACACTAACATATAAAGAACTGGGGCCAGTTGTGAGGCATTACAACCAGTGGTGCTCTTTCCTACTAAAAGATATTAGGTCTCATACTGACATTCACTGTTTTACGATGTTTGCCCAAATGTTTCATTTTTGCTTTTGCTACAGGCAGGGGCAATAGATCAGATTATTTTGGTCTGTGTCAATTAAAAAAAAAAATCTATATGAAAATTCATGTCCATTTAATATGCATTTCCTCATAAAAGACACATCTGATATACCTTTTATGGTAAAATATGCACTTCATATGCAATTTATCATAAAATATATATTTTATATTCATTTGGGTATATTTTCTGAAGCAAAATTAGCACTACAAAGTTGGGAGAAGTGCAAAGTCAGAAGGATAACTTCCAATCTGCATATTAGTTTAGAAGGTGAACGTAAGATCAGGTTGCTTAAGAATGCAGAATGACTGAATTCCTTAAACATCAAGTGATAATTCTCTATTGGATGTACTGGAAGTGTGCAGTTTTCCATCCTCATTCTCACTACTATTCCTAGGGATCCTTTTGGGAATACTATTTTGGTTTGACTTTCTTTGCTCTAGTTTTTATTTCACTATTTTGCCTTATTCTAGTTTCTCTCTCTCTCTTTCTCTGTCAGTTTCTCCTTGTGTATAACCTGGGCTACAGAAAAACTAAGGTCACCAAGTTTTCAAAGTATGTTAGAAGCTGACTGTGAGAAACTTCTTAAATGCACTGAAGCAATTTGAACCAAATCAGCGGAACTACTGTGGGCCCCAATCCACATCTCACATTAATAGCTTCTTCTGCACTTTACATCCCAGGTGATTTGCAAGCCTCTTGACAACTAACCCAGGCCTGGATCTTAGTTTATGCACTTGATGGAAATGTGGGTATTCATTAGGAGTGGTCTGATTATGAATACCTTCTGAATTCATATGCACATGGATTTGGGCATGACCTTTTATTGCAAATAGATAATCTAGAATACAAACTGAATTCTTTAGCCTCCAAAGTGCATATTTAAAGATGGTTAGCACTGCAACTTCTTTCTACATGTACAAACTTTCTTTCTTTTCTCTAGTTTGCTTAGCATACAGACTGGTTCCAATATGCAACAGTTCAGAATACTGTTTTTAAATAAAAGATGCCAAGCAAAGTATATTGCATGGCACTGCCCCACTTCGTAGTGCCAGTGTTCCCTGAGATAGTGAGATTCTCAATGATAAAGGAAGTACTGGGTTATTAAGAATATACTTCTCTGGACCAGCTCTGTGGGTTGGCTGTGAGTGACTGTTGGCTATTCCTGCTCTGACCCGCAGGTTCATTGCAGGGAGTACCATGTGTGTGTTGGGGGGTGTCCTACATGTTCTGGGTCCCAGTAAGACTCTCTAACATCTCTATGAAGTGACCAAGTAAGGTATTCACAAAGTTTGGAATGAAGTACCATCAGCATGCTAGTGACACAACCATGTTTCTCTCTGTCATATGTCAGATGAGGCTGTGCAGATGTTGGTGTGCAGATTCAGTGGCAGGCTAGATTACGGCCAAGAAACTAAAACTGAAGTCAAAGATGAAGACACTGTGGATTGGTGGTTCTCAATTCCAGGATACTGGTGTGCAATCTATTCTGGGCAGGACTGCCCTCCCGCTGCAAGAGCAGACATTCCCTAAACTATCAATGTCATTTAAGGCTTCCTCCCTTTTCTTGGGTAAAGGAGCTTTGATTTTTATCAAAGGTAATGAGTGATTTTTGGCTGTGATATATTTCTTAAGTGGACTCCGGGGGATGGTGGAGGACAGGAAGGCCTGGAGGAGTGTTGTCCATGGGGTAGCAATGGGTCGGACATGACTTCACGACTAACAACAACAACATATTTCTGGGAACATTTCAGTGCAGAAACTCCCATTGTCCACTCAGAACCTCTTTTTAAAGGGACCCAGAACTTTGATAGAAAAATGCCTTTTGCTGACCAAATTTGTAGACAATACCAAAATGGAGGCAGTGGCCACAACAGAGTTCCTGGCACTCCAGATCCAAAGGGAAGTGGGTGGGGGACAACAGGATGGCACTCAATACAGATATGTGCAAAGTCTTGCACTTGGGAATCAGAATAAGTGCCATAGGGACCAGTAGCTGAAGAACAGCACTTGTGAAAAGGATCTTGGGGTACTTGTTGACAGCAGGGGAACATGAGCCAGCAGTGTGATGCAGTGATTACGAGAATGAATGCCACCCTTGGATGTATAGCCAGAGGTGGGCTGACGCCACTCTATAAGACTCTGGTGCACCCACAACTGGAGTACTGAGTCCAGTTCTGAGCTGCACGTTCAAGAGGGACATAGCAATGTTAGAATCAGTTCAGCACAGAGTCACAAGGATGGTAGCCGGATGGAGGCAGGGGTGCCATAGGAGGAGAATTAGAGGGGATCTTATAGCAAAGTACAGGTATGTGAAGGAGTGTCACCTGGTAGAGGGATGTGACCTGTTGTCCTCTTTCCCAGGGAAGGACACTATCCAATGGAGCAAATCTAAAGGAACTGGGTTTTAGGTTAGATGCCAGGAAGTACTTCCTGATGGTTAGGGCCCTTAGGATATGGAATGGGCTTCCACAGGAGGTGGTGAAGGTCCCAGCAGCAAGGGCATTCAAGGACAGATTGGACACCCACATGTCGGACTTCATACAAACAGAGTTGGCTTGTACTGGAGGTCAGACTAAATGGCCCAGGAGACCCCTTCTGACTTGCTGTATTACTGTGTAAATCAACAAGGTTTTGCTGCTGGTTTTAATAAAAAGGTAAAATAAACTCTGAGCATCTGTAACATTTGTGCTTGCATAACTGACACATACCCAGATCATTGCTTAAGAAGATGAATCCTTTCACTGCATGTGTATTCTGCCTGGCGCTGCCCTCCACAGTCTCAACCTATTTTGGCCTCACATGTCATCAGCTTTTAGTTATTACCCACCACAATATTGCATTGAAGTCCTAAAGGGATCAACTGGAACATAACCGTGGCGCCAGTATACCATAATTACTGTCAGATAAAATTCGTATGACTGTGCTGCTCTAATAAGCAACCTGCTGTGTCCACAAATTTGCCATGCTTCAGTCTGCTAAAACTTTATCAGGCACAGTATGTGAATGCAATTAATACTGGGAATTACACTACTTAATGTCACCCAAGTTGCATCCAATTATTTTTTTCTTAATATCCTTTTAAAAAAATCACTAGCTGACCTCCAATAATAAACCCTGGTACATTTTGAAAGGTTCTGGAACATGAAGCCATGACTGTAGTGGAAAGTCTCAGCCAGCAGCCCTGTCATCTTTTGCAAACTTCTCCCTTTGGTGGCTCTTATAATCAAATATTGAAATTTTCACTGATCACTGCTTTGGGCTTCTAAAGTGATGCATTTAATCCCATTATTTATTGACTGCATTAGCCTGCTAGTCCCATGAATAAATAATTATTATAAATGCAAATTAATATAACTATGTCTTTCTTCTCATGTTAAAAATGGAAGGCCCTGTAAATCAATTCTGTAAAATTATTTAAGCATTGTAAAGATTGTTTAATCTTGATATGTAATGGGAGAAAAGCAGCATAGCTTTTTGCCTGTTAGTGCAAGAGTCATCCAGAATTCCAGGCAATTGGGATGGTTAGCCAGAGTGGTTGCATGATTGGCATTTATGGTCCATTCTGATAACACGGGTAACAAGCAGTGTCAAGGATCTATTAGATAATGAAGACTTCATTCAGAAAATGGAATTCTTGCCCAAGTGCAGAGAACAAAAAGGAACACAAACTTGCACAAAGAAAAGTCAACAAAGAGAAGATGAAAAAGTTTCTTTTGAGAAGCACACTGATAACAACATCAGTGGCAACAATGAAAATCCTTTAAATATGTACAAAAGCAGGAAACCAGCTAGGGAGAGCAGTTAGATTGTTGGATGATAATGGAGGTAAAGAAGGACTTGAAGGAGGACAAAGAGATTGAGAGAAGTGGAATAAATTCAATTCACCTGTGTTCAGTGAAGAAGTTACAGGGCAAATACTTGTGCATAAACTGCTATTTTCAGGAAAAGAGTCTAAGGAAATGAGACAAATACTGGTGACAAGAGATAAGTTCTGAACTTACTGTTAGAAACCTAACAATTTTTTTAAAACCTCAGATATGAAATTTCTGATCTTCTAACAAATATAAGTAACATATTCCTAAGCTCAGCCTCTGTATCACAGGACTGGAAAATAGCCAATATAACCCCAGTTTTTAAAAGGGAGGATTCAGGAAATTGAAGGCTGGTGAACTTAATATCTCTTAAGGACCCACCCAGAGCCATTCATTGATTATATTTATATCCCTCTGCTTTTCTTTTCAAGGAACTCAAGGCAGCTTATATAATTCTCCTCCTCTCAGTGTTATCCTCACAACAGCAACCCCGAGTCTGACTGGCCCAAAGTCACCCAGTGAGCTCCATGGTTAAGTGAGAGCTAGAACCCAGATCTCCTGAGTCCCAGTCCATGCTCACAACCACTGTGCCAAACTGGTTGAGTTTCTGAAGAGTCATGTTGGCTTCTTTCTCTGGCTGACATGGCTGTCTAGAGAGCCTGCCCTCTGGAGATTATAATTCTCAGAGAGAGAGCACACCAGAAGGCAGATGGTGGCTCCAGAGAGCCCTACTGGCCATTTTCCACAGCAGTATTTGCTACATTCTTGAAGTGTGATTTTGGATTCTTCTTTCATGTGTGGCTACAGTGTCTGCCATCATGAGCTTCTGCACCTCAACCATTACTTCTATAGCATGGTGTAAGTTGTTTGGCTATAATTCCTCTATTTTCTAACAATAGCATAACACACATGCATTTTCATAATTTTGAAATTAAAAATACTAATCTTTCTGAATATAGGCATTACCTGCTGGGATCTACCATGGGGCCACTGAGCCATAAACGTTCCTCAAAAGAGCTTAATTTGTCTGTGCAAAAATTGCCACTAAAAATTAATGCAAGCCTCAAGCCAAAGGCTATGCATTTCATAGGTGGTTGCATTGACACTGTTCTAATGAAATCCAAGGTGGGAAAAAACCCAACCATACATTATCCAAAGTGGCATGAGAACCATGGCTGCGGTAATAGCAACTAAAGATAGCTCAACCGATTTTTATTTTTATATGCTACCCCATTCCCATAGGCTCGGGGTGGTTTACAAGAGACTGAAACCAACAACGATTTTTTGACTAAAAACAAGCATATTAAATAAAAGTAACTGGGGGCATACTCCCCCTGTCAATTCTGAGCTGTTGAATGTAATGGACATTCACTGGGATCCTTAAGTTATACCAACTTGCCCACTTTGCATACCTCCTGGAATTGAACACAGGCCCAGATGCTGTTTGCTCCTGGAAGTCTATGCATTTATAAGCTTGTGATCTGACTTGCACGCATGAAAACTGGTGTTTGAAAAATATTTTCATCTGAGAAAAGCACATGAAGAAGTGGACATTTGAAACATGCACACTCTTTTTAGTTAAAGGTAGAAAGAACAGGTTTTTCAAAAAAGTGTACCAAAGTGCATCCATTTAGAAAAATTGTGCATGGAAATCTGTACAAATTTCTTAAGTGAAAATAAAAGCTCAGAATCTGAGCCAGAACGAGCTTTCAAGCAGAAATCAGAGAACTTCAATAAGATCGGGTTTTGCTGATTCACACATCACTAGGGATGTTCAGAGCAAGCCCCTCCGAAGTTGAATGAACACATGATGATTTAGCAGGAATGCACTCTTTGACCACATAGAATGGACATGGATTTGGCTTCAGAGAGAGAGGGTTCCAAAGCAAGGGCAGCTGTACGTGCAAAGGACTCCTCCATCCAACTGGAAGCTCTGTCTGACCTCTGAATGATCTCCTAAAATGAGGTGGGCTGCAGAAGTTGCATGTATGTGTCTTAGATCCTCATCCAATAGTCACACACCTTTTTTTAGAGTAGTGTTGAACATTTCATGTAGCACAGAGACTTTGTACCAATTTTTGTAGCTTGAGTTTTTCTGATGATGTATAAAGTGGTTAATAAAGTGGCAGTCAGGAGGTACTGAGTAATTTGCCGGAGGCATTTAGCAATAATTTGCTTGTTCTATAACCTAATAACCATTTTAGCCCCAAGGTACAATAAAACAGAAGTGCTAATTCAGTAGTGTTAAGAAAGACTAATTATACTAAGGAGAACGCAACCTCCTCTGAGCTTAGTCACTTGTGACCCATTGTGGGGGTACCAGGGAAAAGCCAAGTATTCTCCTCAGTTGAATTATTCATGACCTTATCCGCTCCATAGGGCTGCTGGCAGAGGCATCCTTCATCTACTTTTTTGCAGCCGGCTCAAGTTGTGCTCCCCTTGGAACATCTCAGGGCAAGAAGTATTCAAGTCAGGAATACTCCGATTTAAAAACACATTCACCATTGCAAATTCCATCCTTTTGACTTTTGATTAAACACAGACACTAGTCATGGGAGGAATGAAGAGCACAATAACTATTGGAAATGTGTCATGGATACTTGAGTTTTTTAGACTAAAATTATTTCTTCCAAAGAAAGCCCGACTTTTTCTCTACTCTGCTGCCTGCTTATGTGTTGTTAGCAATTATAGGGCTAGGATGCAACTGTCACTCAAAACTGCTTCATTGTGTCATTTCTCTAAGTGCATATGCTATGCAGAATGCCACTACAGTTTCTCTGGATATTTACCCTGTGGACATACAGCGAGCATGAATGCTTTAAAATCCTGAGGAGCTCATCACTAAAAGAATAGATACGAATTGTGCAATCATTCCTTGCTCTTTCACCAATGTCAGAGGAAACAAACTGGCACCATGAAAGACAAAGAAAAGTCACCCAGGGCCATATTTAAGAAACCACACTCCCGAATCATGAGTATCCTCACTTTTCTAATGCTCCATACCAGACAAACATTTATCCAAGTAAGACTGATAAGAGGCTTTAAAAGGAAGTGGAATAAGGCAGCTAGCTGCCTTGGCTAACACATGCTGGAACACTGGGAGAGCTTGCTGTCCCTAGTTACTGTGGAGGACATTGTCCTGTCACCAGAGCTGAGCAAAGATTCATCTGCCACTCCAGCTAGCTTTGGTACATGAAATGTCAAGGAGCATTTTGTGCTTTGCCTCAAGCAGCAAAATGTCTTGGGCTGCTCCAGTTGCTCTCACTGAAAGCTAATATCTCGAGTTAATGAAATCCCTGGACAGAGATCCCGAATGCTGCACAGGGGGTGATAAGAGATAAATATGTGACTCTAGCAGGGGTGCAGAACCTAAAACCCATGGCTCAATTCCAGACTGCATCTGGGGTTCATAAGATGGACACTCACTTGCCTTCTCCTGGCTTCTCCTCACAGCTGCTAAATATTTGTGGTGTCCCAACCTGGGTACATTTTCCCCATTTTTAATAGTAGTAATGCTTCTCCCAAGGCTTAGTTATTGATAGCAACAGCTTTAAGCTGGAATACACTGGTATGTTTGGTATTTGGCCCTGCCCCTTTGCATTTGGCTTGCCCATCACTGGAATGCATCCCCCAAGAACTGCTCCAAAACTGAACTTGGCCCACAAGTTGAAAGACATTTACCATCCCTGTTCCACTGGGAAATATAACTAGGTCTGCTAACTGAATTGCATGTCTCCATGAAATATCACCATCCAAACATGTGCAAGAAGATATAGATATGGATAAAATTCAAGTGTGTTCAAAGTGGTCTGGCATTGACATTACCCAGAAGAGCTTAAAAATCTGTCATACAGTCCACCGCTACATGGGCAACAAAACCATGCTATGGGTGATAAATCAATAACTTCCTTCAGATTATTTCATGCTGAGAGCAACAGCCAAATAATAAATATGTTGGAATCAATTTGCTAAACATTACAAAAGACAGATGCATTTTGACAGCAGTTGTTAAATATCCAGCATGGTCAATGGAAGCATTAGTGTGCCTTTCATTGCTTTTCCTCTAAATGTGCAGTGCTTGGCACTTTCAGAACATAAAGTTAATTCTGTGTTTACTGCAACAGTTGGAGAGAGACCTTTCCAGCTGCAAAAAGCTCATTTACTGTGGTTCTGGCAAGCAGGAAATGAAGAGGGCACAGACATACAGGAATATAAATGATGGGGTTCTTAGAATCCTTGGATTCTCAACTCTATTTCCCTGCAATAGGGCAAGGTATAATTATAACACCATTCTGTGTGCTTCAGTTTTTCACTCTGAAGAATCTTCAAAGTGATCTTGTATTATACAATAGCCCATCCGAGGCCTGCATCCACCCTATCTTTAGAAAAATTCCATTGGTGCATCCAAGTCTACTCTTCCGTTAACATCTGTGTGCAATGAATTTTAGAAACAGAGGATCCATTTCAGCCTTTACCTTAACCCTGAAGACCTTGCAGCTCTATTTGTAAGTTGATGTACCCAGAAATACACACAATAACAAAATGACACACAGGCTGAACCGCAGATACTAAAATGGAAACTGCCCTTGGTCATGATGCTCTGTGGCCATTGCTTTTTCTCTGCCTCTCTGTGGTGCAAGACAGGAGAGATGCAGCAACTGTGCTCTAGAGTAATGGAGCTAATGCATTATGGAATGTGTAGTTCTTTTGCAGATTGCCACAACTGCAGCAGCTCTCTGAAGAACTTCATCTCCCTTGGGCCACTAGGCTGTGTCACCCTGGCACACTGTTCAATCACATGCTACAGCATCAAAAAAATATATGAACAGGAGAATCCCCTACATTCAGTTACATGACTTTGGCTTGGTTGTTGTTAGTTGTGAAGTCATGTCCAACCCATCATGACCGAATGGACAACATTCCTCCAGGCCTTCCTGTCCTACACCTTCCCTCGGGCTCCAATTAAGCTCCCACCGACTGCTTCAGTGACTCCATCTAGCCACCCCATCCTCTGCCATCCCCTTCTTCTTTTGCCATCAATTGTTCCCAGCATTAGGCTCTTCTCCAGTGAGTCCTTCCTTCTCATTAGGTGGCCAAACTATTTGAGTTTCATCTTCAGTATCTGACCTTCTACAAGAGACATTTGGATTGTGAGTTGTTTCAAGAGACTTTCAAAAAGAAAGTGAATTTTCCAGAGAGCTTTGAAGGAAGTGAGGGAGATTGTCTTACCCATACAGAGTGTTCTGGGAAGCAATTCTATGCATCAGGGAGAAAGGTTGGAGTCATTTCAGGGAATAGGAGACCTTTGGATGGCTAAGAATGATGGCACCCAATGAGTTCAGGTCACAAAAAGGATGCATTCAGATATAAGAATGGAGGGGCAAAGTCATGGTGAGTTTGAAGGTAAGGAAGAGACGTGTTAAGATTAGAAACATGTAACTATGTGATTCAGCAGATGATTTCTCAGTTGTTTTCAAGAGTAAAACCATCAGACACATTTTGATACATCAAAAAGTCTTATGGGGGTGGTGGTGGGGGGAATGCCAAAAGTTAGCAAGGCAACCATGCCTCAGAAATTTCAGCCAAATTCATTCTCTGGATCAAATTAGCCAATTTAAATAACATGAAAATCCATCATGAAATATCACTGTAAATTACAACATAGCTGATTAATGTTTGCATTTGGGAACTAAAAGATGGGTTACTCTTAAGAACAGGAAAAACAGGAATTATGTTAGATCATAGCAGGTGCTGTGGCACATTTAATTCCCAGTATCCTTTACCTTCTTAGTTTGTTCCATGTCTTATTCTCTTGTGTACCTGTGGGGTATACACAGTGTCCCCTTTCTTAACTCCCATATGCATCTAACAGCTAGTCTGCATTCCCTGTGAAAGTCATATTGCATAAAACCACCCAGAAGCGATCCCGAGTGGAAGCAGAGATCTGCTTCTAGACCTGCTACACTTTCTGAAGTGTTGTGGGCTTATTCCAGCCAGGCCAAGATGTGTGGAGGAGTGAACTTTTTTAGCTTTTTGGTGCAGTTTGTCTTTGTTTCTTTTAATTCACACAGACACACTCTAAGTGTGGGGGACGGGGCAGCTTGCTAGACTAAAAGCCAAGATGGCTGAGGTGAGAGATCCAGGGTTAGAGTGCACTAGAGAAAGAGTAAGACTTCGAGTTCAGAGGATGAGAACTATACTTGATAGCATCACCTTGCAGCCAGCACAGACTAACAAAGCAGCCCTGTTACCTAACCCTATCACTTCCAGAAAAGTGGAACTGGGAGTACAGGAGATTTGGGGGGTTGTTTTGTAAAAATATTGGTGGTGCTCAAGTTAGGAGAGGCCTGACCAGGATGGCTTGGAACAGGGCCTTCAAGCATCATTTGCCCACTCTCTGGAATTCCCTGCCATCACAAATTAGACTGGTGCCATTTTCAGCACTAACTACAAATATATTTTTGCAACAAGCATATCCAGCATTTAATACAGTATGTTTTTATGCTGAATTCTTCTCTGTCACACAGACATTTCTTTTAATGTGATTCATAAATATCATTTAATAATAAATGTTATCTTTTGAAAGAATACCCCGTACTTTGTTTTGATATACACTACTCCGCTTTCTTGAAATATTTAAGGGAAAGTAAGAGTTTCTCCAGGCCATGGGAAAAACTACAAGAAAAAAATTAATAGCAACTGCTCATGTGGAAACATTTCTACCAAATGAATAATTTTATATAAAGCCTATTGACCATTTTCGTGTTTGCTTAGTTGGGTGGTTTCAAAATCCTCCTAGGGGGAATTCACTGAGCTATTTGAAAATGTCTTATTTTTAAAAGACATTAAAGTTTAGACAGTTAAAAGGCGTACAACTCTCCCAGTATGCCCCAACCTTTTTCTGCTGTCCAAACTTGCATGGGATCGCACCTTAAAATGCTTCCATGAATGTGTATATTATATTAAGGCAGAACTGGATTTGCAATTCTGTGCAAACTGATTGAGATATAAGTCCCTTCTCATTCAGTGCAGCAAACATACAAACAAACATATAAAGGTTCAGACTAAACATAACACAAGTAAATTAGAGCTGATTCTCCTAATCTTCAGAGGATTCTGATGTATTTATTTAGTTGATTTATATTCTGTTTTGACTGATGTTCTTAAAGCAGCTCACAAACAACTAGGGGGGCATGTGTACTCTTTTACAGAGGACAGTTTTCTATTGAAGAGCTGCTAGCAAATAGTCCTGCAACTGAGGGTATCCTCTGTCTGAAGGACAGTCCTGTCCAATTCTGGTTTAAAGGCCGAGAATCATAAGTACTGTTGCCCATTCGCAGTTAGCACCTGGACAGCAAACTGAATAGGTAGGCACCCAGGTCCTCTGGTCAGTCTCTGTACTGTATTTCTATTTAAATGGCAATGATTTCTAAATTAGCATCTATACATGTAAATGTGCAAATTTAATGCAAATTGTTTTCTTTTTTCTCATGTGTTTCCTCTTTCTGGTGAATCATGCTACAATAAAGACCAGCTTGAGCAGGATATGGCATCAGATGCTATCTTTGCTCTTCCCTCCTTCTTCGTCTCCTGGAATATCTCCCAAAGGACAGTTGGTATTAGATGGTACAGAGCAGAAGCATGCATGTTGTCTTTCTTTCCTTCCCCTCCTTTTCTTCAGCATCGCCAAACAGTTGCAATGGATGTGTGTGGGTCTCCAGATTAGAGATGAGCAGATCACTGGGTGGCTTGCAGTAGATCAACAAAGAACTCCAGCTCCCAACCTTTTAACAACAGCAGCTTTCAGGTCTACATAAGATGAGCTGAATCTTTGATCTGTAGCAACTTAGTGAAGAGTGCATGCCATCACAATGTATGGTTCATGGGAGCTAGCAAGCAACTGGCTGCTATTCCCTGGAGCTGTTGTGTTGCATCTGGCTCCCTTGGTAGATCTCAGGTTTCTCGTAAAACTCAAGTCAGTGCCACAATCCTGAAACCTGCTTCTACTGCTCTAATCATCAACCATTCAGTTGTGGCCAACCCTTGGCCACTCTACGGATCATTTGCTCCCCGTGCCTCTCTGCCTCACACAGCTTCCTTCAAGACCACCATGTGTCTTCCTTTATGGCAGGGGTGGGCAATTAATTTTCCTATGGGGCCACATGAGAAACTTTGACAGTTGTTAAGGGCCGGACCAATACACTTACAGCTCTGCTCAATAGATATCTCTGTAAAAACAGTAAATGAAACATTACAATGATACAATGAAAATATGGATCACAGAACAACACAATTTAATGAATATTCACAAAAACATTAACATTACATGAAAAGCAATAAATTCAATTTAGCAGGTCCTTCAAAATAAAAGCAGTGCAGTTGTATTGCTTGCATCTATATTACAACAATATATATTTGCATTGACTTTTAATTTGCCAGTGACCTCATGTGGGCCAGTCAGGGTCAGCCATCGGGCCAGATGTGGCCTGCGGGTCGTACAATGCCCAGGTCTGCTTTATGGTGTCCAGCCAATGGGTGCAGGGGTGGCCCCTTCTTTTTCCTCTGATCACTCCCAGAATGATGGACTATTCGAGTGAGTCAGCTCTCTGACATGGTCAAACTATGACAGTCTTTGGTGATCTTGGCTTCAAGTGACATTTTTGGTAAGGCTTGGTCTAGGACTTCTTTGTGATTTTTGCTTTCAGGTGGGGCTTAATCACTCTCACTCATTCACGTATTTTTACAAGTGGTCATCTTGACATGTAGCCCTCACAATGCCTTTTGATGGCTAATGCCAGGAGCCACTCATTCTCAAGACCAATTAAACACGCAATTCTACTTGAGAAGAAATTTTTTAAGTTGAAGGTGTCTAACTAGGAGATGGCCTATGCTTGAATCTGGTTCCTCCTGCTCCTGGCTGCTGAATTGCAGTCTTCTGAGGTAGGGACTGGAAGGAACCTTTGATGATCAGCAGTTGGAAGAACCACTGCTACAATACTATCTTAAGGCAGAGGTGATCAACCTGTGGTTGTAGCTGTGGTAGAATTGCAACTACCTTCATTGGCTGTAATGATCTGGGCTACAGTCCAAGAACATCTGAGAGCCCAAAGGTTGCCCACTCCTGAGCTGAACACCCCATGGATATTATAAATCATCATGTACTCAGATTATTCTTCAGTCACCTTTGCTTTAAAAAACAAAACCAAAAACCATCAGTATTATGTTTATCGTGCATTAGTTTTCACTTAGCATCAGCTATCTTGAAGGGTACCACTCATCAGACAGAAGGATTCTATATATATGATAAGTAAATAATAAACGTAGATGATGTTTCAGTAGGAATTGGAAAAAAGAATTCTCCAAATATCAATGTTATAAATGAAGCTGCCTCAGTAAAGTATCTTGAAATTTTTAATTCAGACATTTAGATGCATATTTTTGGATGTTCAAAACATTTCCCTTTCAACATCTTTGTTTACTGCATCATCTGGTTTATCCCAGCGACATGGTCTCTGAGGAGATGATGATGTAAAATTCTCACCCTTCAGACCTTAGATGTTATTCCTGCAATTGCTGACCTTTGAAGGTTCCATGGTGAAAAATATGGAGGTTCCATTTCTCCATATGGGGAGAAAAAAACCCTCTCTTATTAGTGGCCAGGAGACACCCAAGGTAGATAGCACCAACTGTTCTGTTGCTTAAGGTCTCAAATGAAGCTATCACCCTGTGCAAACACAGAGCTTCCAGGCTGCCTTAATGGATGAGGATCCAGTATAAGAATTGCTGTGAGCTCCCTCTCACAGTACCTCTGTCCCACCAGAAGCCCCTGTGCAGTAGTAACTCCACTATGTCAGGAGCAAAGAGCATCAACATAGTAGTACTGATGACAACATGAATTCAATTTTTCTTCCCATCAATTTTGCTTGGTCACATAATTCCTAAATTAAATGCTTTCAGACTTTGCAGTGGGGTCCAATCCATGCTAATTAGATAGGTAATAGATGTAACAAAAGCAGGTACTTCTCACAACACATACTAATATAATTTGTAATTACAAGATGTGGCACTATATTACAATAAGTTAGACAAATTCATGGAGGAACCTTCTACCAGTTACTATTAGCCATGTTATGTAAATCCATTCCATGTAGACAAGCTTCCAGAAGTAGACAAGTATATCTCTGAATATAGGGCAAAACCTAAAGGAAATCCTTACACTATCATGTTTCTCTTTTAAGTTACCAGAAGAATTTGGTTGGCCATTTTTCTTGGGGGGTGGGGATAAAGACTGGTGAACTAGGTGACCCATTGGTCTGATTCAGCAAGGTAGGTTTTATCATGGATCTTTCAAAATAAAACTATTTGCTTACCAGCATGATCATGTTTACTGTACAAAGACACATTAAATTCCTGTGCTAGCTAGCTGCAAGCAAATTTCCACAAACTATGGATAATCTTATACAACAGACTGCTTAGCATGGAATGTTGAATATTTATATGCCTAAGACTGGTGTTGCATTTTAATTCTTCAAAAGCAATACACCTCATCAATGCTTCCAAAAGCAGGTTATTGCTGGATTTGATGGGTTTCAATCAGGAAATACCCAGGCATAAATACCAGAATGGCAAGACACACCAATAAGTCTTCCACGCAATCCTTTATAGATTAAAGGATTAATCTATAGAAAATCATAGGCAGCCAAAACAGGAAGGTCTTGCTTTCCCATTAAGTATGCCTAGCCAGGAGTTTATAGTACAAATTGTGTGGCAAAGGGTGGAAGGGTCGGTAGCTTTCTTCAGTCACTTTCAAAACCAGGCTGGCTAGTTTTATTGCTATCCTAATAACAAAGAAGATGTTCAATCTGCTTATAATTTGATTCTAATTAGAACTTCAATTCACAATGCTGGAACTGCACAAAAATGCATAAATGAAACAGCAATTAACCTTTAGTTCTGAGCTTATTTTCTTCCTCTCAACATGGGTCAGTTGCCATAGAGATTATACCTATGTGATTTGCAGATGTGACTCAAAAGCGGCCGGGGTGGGCATCTCAGTCTCATCTCAGTGTGGCACCAGGATAATTAAAAATCTGTTAAAAGCGAAGCAAAAGTTGATCTGAAACTCAAAGGGGAAAAAAGGCAGCTAAAGAGAAAGGGGAGGGGGCAGGAGAAAGACTTTGAAAACATGAATGCAGACCATTTTCATTGGGACAATGTGTCCTAGCACAAGCCCTGAGAGACCATCTATCTTGAAACTGGTTCAATTCTCACTGTCACCTGGGACATGGTTTACCTGTACCTTTTTGCTGCTTATAAGGAGACAAATACTTCCACAGTTATGGCTAAGGAAACAAAAAGTTCAGTCAATTTATTCAAGTTTAAATCTTTATGCTAGCTATGCTCCTGTAGAGTTTACATCTCACAATCCAAAGATAGCCCATGTCAAGTTGTCTTCAGGTCACTGGAGTGTGGGCCCAACTGCACAAGACATATTTTATATTTTCCCTTATATTTTCCCTTACTGAACAAAAAGAAGCTGAGATCAGGGATGGAAGAGAACTTTAGCAGGAAGAACTCCCTCCTCCCAGGCTGGTTTTGAATTTTAACTTGCAGCTTTTGCTTCAGTTCAGACTGATATAGTTGACCCTCTCATTTCTATGACCTAAAGCAGATACAAATTTCTATACACTCAGGGATCACTGTATTCACCAAAGAGTGCCCCAAGTGCCAGAAATGAATTTTGCCTCACAGACTAAATCCCCTCAGGAGCTCTCAGCCTCCACCATTAAGTTGGCACCATGAACTTTCCAATTATGGGCACAAACATAGGTAATTACTTGATGATTGTGCTGTTGTTGAAGATGAAGATGACCACATTTCTATCCCAACTTTTCCTCTTTCACAAGAAACCTAAAGTGGCTTACACAGTCCTTCTCCTTTCTATTTGATCCTCACAACATTTTTTTTTTTTTTTTTTTTTATGCAATTAGGTTAGGTTAGGTTAATAGTTTAGCGTTCAAAGGTTTAGCAAAAATATAGAGGTCAGTAAATTCAGTCAGGAAGCAAGAGATTATACATTTCAACAGAAGGACAAAGGAAGAGAGAAACAGTTTTAGCTCAGGAAACAGAATCCAAGTTGGTAGAAATGAGCAGGAAAATATCTGACTGACTGGTTATTGTTGGAAAGAAGAAAGTGTAACTGCTGTGAAACTTCTTGTTACATGTGAATATGGCATGGGTGAATTGCTGAGTTGGTTGACAAGCCACCCAGAAACCCTAAGAGGTTTTAGGATTATAGCTAGTTGTCAGCGTTCCCAGCAATCTACTCTACCCAGATTCACATATAAGAAAAAGTCATGACATGGCAAATTTCAAAATGACAGCCACCAAGACAACAAAAACTAAGTGTCATGAGGAAATTTGTTCACAGAAGCTTTTTTTTTTACATCTGAACTGGACTACCAAAGGCAAAGCCAGCCACCTACTACATTGGCTGCAGTTGGCAACCAACTCGTTCTCATAGGGACAATCCTAGAGATAGCCGCGCCTAAAGAACAAGACTACAAATAAAAAACTAGGGATGGGTATATGTTGATTTGCCTTTACAACAGGGCATTTTTAAGAACATCTCCACTCCTTTGAAATGAGATCAGAAAGAGCTGTGAAGGATTCAGCATATTCTCAAATCCTGTGGCAAGGGAAGTTTGGTGTTATTAATGCTACTGTGCTAGGCTGTGTTTACTATGTGTGTTAATATGTGTTATTGTCTCTGGTTGTGTGTGTCAACTCTAGCTGGAATGTCTCAATGATATGGATGGGAAGGGTAAACTTGCCACCTGGGAATGCTTAATGGATGCTGTAATTAGCAGCACCAATTAACTAATTGTTCACCTGTTAGGAGATAATACAAAAAACAGCCAGCCAGGCTTCTTGTGCTGTCCCTGATGGGTTTGTGAAACTGGTAGCTGGAACAACAGACACATTAGGCTTTTTTCCCACTTTGTCATTTCAACAATGAGTACATGTTTTTTAGCAGCTCTTTTTATATGGATAGATACTTCTGAGTGTCTCTGTGCAATGATATGTAATGGATGCTGCTACCCATTCACTTCTATAGTTGCCATGTCCAGACCTTTGAAGAATTCCATAGAAGCCAGGAGTGGGTGGAAATGTTCCCTTTTCCTATTGCAGCAGTGCAGAAAGAGGAAATCCAGGCAGGGATAATAAAGCAATGCCATTATTTGAATCAGCTGTGATTCACAATATGGTATATGCATGCTTTCCAGTTTTCCCCAGGCAGAATGTTAAATAGAAAACGGACAAAAAGACATTTCCAGTATAAGGATGGTATTAAGCCCTGCCTGCATTTTGTTCCGGTCCTGGGGCCAGCCTCAGCTTTCTGTTAGGGATGCAAATGGCACTTACGTTGCAGCTGCATGGCAGCTCTGTGTGTGTGTGTGTGCGCATGCGTGCAACTGCAGTGTGTGTGTGTTGTTAGGAAAGGGAAATTGCAGCAGGGGACCCAATCAGGATCACAAGCATAGTGAAGCAAAGGGCTAAATCCTCTCCCTCTCTCCTTCCCAACACACACACACACACGTGCACGCGCACACAAAACCAGTATGCACCTAGTCCACAGTTTCTATTACGTAAGCAACAAACAAGCACTGAAGGGACTGTCACATCCATGGTATTTGTCCAGCCTAGCCCTTTGGATGGTAAGGAAAGACGCAGGAGTGGGTGCAGGGGGAGTTCAGCTACATGCAAGACAGAACAGCTGCACGATGCAAAAAGCCACAAGCTCTTTGAAAGTATGTTCTGTTTTATCCGGGTGGAGGGGTGATCCAAGGAAAAAATTGGGGAAAATCAAATCTGGCACTCTGCTGGTGCTTGACCCTGTGGATTCACTAGCACGCAGTCCCCAGTGCTTGGTTCTGTCCCCCGCACTATTCAGAAGCTACAGGAAACCACAGAGTTTGCTAATGAAGGAGCAGAAGCAGGTCTGTCTGGCATCAGGTGAAGCTGTGGATGTGCTAAATCAGCTCCTGCCTATGACAATGGATGGTGTTAGGACTAACAAACTGCTGCTCAACCCAGACAAAACTGGGATGCTGTTTGGGAGATCTCTGGACTAGATGGAGGGCGCTCATCTTCTTCTGACTGGAGTTCTACCCCCACCCTCAAGAAGCAAGTTCATACTGGAGCCATGCCTTTCACTTGAGATTCAAGCAGCCTCAGTGGCATGCAACGTCCCCTGCCTTCTGTGCCCTGGTTTGGGTCATCAGTGTGCTAGAAACTTCCACAGCACAATGCACTCTATGAGGGGCTCTCCTTGAAGGCTATTCCGAGGCCGCAGCTTGTACAAAATGTGACATGCACACAAATAATAGACCAGAAGGTCTGAACCTTTCATACCAATACTGGCCCACTTGCACCGGCTGCCTGTATGCTTCTAAGCCTAATGCAAGGTGATGTTTTTAACCTATAAAATCCTAGACGGTTTGGGAATATAATACCTGACTGAACACCTCTCCCAACCTAAATGCACTTGACACTACAATCAACATCTAAGGCTTTCCACCAAGTGCCACCTAGGAGGGAAGCTCAGACAGTGGCAACAACAAGGGGGCTTCTCAGATGTATCCCTCTAATTAGGAAATTATGTGCTCAGTGAGGCCCACCAGGCATCAACAGCTCCATCTTGTCAGCATGAAGCATTTAACGGTATTTAATGTCATGTTGTGGCAAATGTATATCTAAACATGTCCGCTACGTTTACTGAAATTGGGTTTAACTGTGCAAACTGTTTCAAATGATGTGTGTTGAAATTTCATGTGGTGTTTTATTTTATGGTTTGCAATTTTAGGAATTGTTGTGAACAGATTTGGTGATGGGGAGGTATAGAAATCAAATCAAATAAACCACAAGCATGGAGCCCCCAGCTGGTTCCCTAACCGTGAATCTAGTCCATGACCTAGAACAGGCTGCCCACACCTTGTGAATGTGTTCGATCCATTGGCGTGGAGACTAGAAAAAATAACCAACCACAGTCTCATACTTTCCTTAAATCACCATGGTAGTAAAGTACAAATTCCTCCAATTAAAACTATATATTCCATTTCATCAAGAGCTTATTATTTATTTTGTCTACTTTTACAAGTGTAAAATGGTAATAAAGTTTATTGGCTTAAAATACTCTTTGGAACTTGTCTAGGTCTAACTAAATGCATTTTTAATAAAAAAAATTAAAAGCCATAGAATTACCTCTGATAATTAGTTCTTACTGTTTTAATCACTTATGGAAAACTGAAGCTAAAAAGTGATGAGGTCTTTAAACTGAAACATCCATGCAGGGAAATTACACTGCATATCTTCGAGGAGGTTGTTGGCCACAGGTATAAAAAGAGCATTGTTGCAATTCACTCCAGTGCTTAGGTACAGAGTTCCAGTAAGAGGAACTCATCTCAAAGTAAAAGCTTTCACACAAAGGAAGTGCACTGCTTTTTTTATTTCCCATGTTGATATTGAGGAAATAGAAGCAAACACAGGCCAAGCAACTTGATAAATGGCACTAAAGAAGGCAACGGTGCGAACCAACACAAGAGCTGCATAATTTACTGTTACAAATGGGACCTGGCTGAAACAAAATATTGCAATATAGAGTGCATCTGTTTGAGAGCTCCCGACACAACGTAAGAATACACTCAGTGTTACATGGGCAGGGGACTATTTGTGCAATGGGAATGTCCCTTTTCTTCCTCCTCTGCCTTCCAATTCCCTGCATAATTCCCAACCTGTTCCAGAGTACCCTGTAGAGCAGGGGTCTCAAACTCAACTGACCTGGGGGCCTCTGGAAGTAGAGGCTGGGTGAGGCTGGGCCGCATCAAGTATTCCACCACCGCGGTGGTGGTGGGCTGCTCATCCCGCGGCCGGCACTTTGAAGGCCGCAGGGCCCCTCCCCGTGCCCCGCCCCTCCCGGCAATTGGCCCGCGGGCCGCGAGTTTGAGACCCCTGCTGTAGAGCACCCTGAATGCACATGCATTGGTTACTTCCCGGTTGGATTTCTGTAACACACTCTACGTGGCGCTGCCCTTGAAGACAGTCCGGATACTTCAGATGATGCAAAATAGAGCAGCCAGGTTGCTGATGGGGACTGGGAGTTATTCTCATATAACCCCAGTCCTCTACCAGCTTCACTGGCTTCCCATCGAAGTCCGGGCTCAATTTGAGGTGCTGGTTATGACCTATAAAGCCCTTAAAGGCTTGGGACCTGGATACCTAAAGGAACGCCTGCTTCCGTATTTGCCCTCCCGTCCCCTGAGATTGGCAGCAGAGGCCCTCCCCTGGGAACCCTCCGTGAAAGATATTAGGAGGCAATGTACCCAGAGGAAGGCTTTCTCTGCGGTGGCACCCTGCCTATGGCATGCGCTCCCCAGAGAAGCCTGCCTGGTGCCGTCGTTATTTGTTTTTCGGCGCCAAGTTAAGACCTTTTTATTCCAACAATATTTTAATAATTTTTAATATTGGTTGATAAATGTTTTTAATCTGCAGCTAGGGTGGATCTGAAACTCATTTGTATTATGTTTTATATTATTATTTTTTTATTTATGTAAGCCATCCTGAGGCCTTCGCAACAGGACAGCATATAAATATTCTAAATAAATAAATACAGTCTTGATTCCAGATGATCATCCCAGGGCCAAGATTTCCCAAGTACACCCTGTTGGCTACAGCGCTTTCATTCATTCTTATATACCACAACCCATAGCCCAATTCAGGGCTCTCTAGGGGGTATATATAATCATATTTTTTTACACAGTTATGTTGTTACTGAGAGGTACCTAGATAACTCTCTTACTGAGAAACCTATACATTTTGCAAATAAGAAGTAAGTAAATAAACAAGAAGTCATGTAGATCAGCAAGCCCGCTTCATACTAACGTAAGGAAAGTCCTGCTAGCACAAACCAAAGGGCTGCATAGTCCTGCATCTCCATTCCACAGTGGCCATCCATGACACAGTCATAAAATGGTTCCCTAAGATCTGTGGCACACTAGAGAGAAAATAAGGAGACAAGATCAAGACCGTGATCAGAGCATAAACATGTGTCCTGTTTATTTCAGTTGTACTCAAGGTTGGGATCCACTCTTTCTTTCTCTTCTACTATGAGGACCTCTTTTGGTATTCAAGCTACATGGAAAGTAATGACTTTTGCTTCAAATGGCAAAACACTTACAATGTTGGCTGAAAATCTGTAAAAGGCAGTCTAAGCCAACCAAGATACACAGATTGATTTAAAGGGTCTGTAAGATCACTTTTTCTTCCCTTACACAGGAACCGCTGCCAGTCTTTGCTACCTCCACATAAGCACAGTAATTGCTTTCTATATTTTAGGGAAACTATCAATCGCCTATTAACTTGTCATTTTCAGGTCTACACACAGAGCACATCTTCACCTTGTCTTCACTGGTGACATTTGATGCCCTGCTATTTGCTGTCTTGATGGGACCAGGGTCTCCTGGGCACAAAGAGGAAAGAATTAATGTGACACACCCATTAAAATTAATTGCATGCAAACATTAGAAGGCAGCCAACCATTTCAGTCATGAAATATGGATAAGAATTTGCTGAAAGCCATTTATATTAAACTACTTTTATGATAATATTTAACTTTTTGGCATTAAATATTTAGTGCTCTTTTATGTCCCGTTTGTGATGAACTTTCAGGCTCAGCCCTAGAGATGATAGAGCAAGAAAAAGGACATTTAGCCATTAATTCCAGCAGTGGTAAACTGAGGTTTTCTGTCTCACACTGCTCCTAGTCATCCCCCTGCAAAGCCAGATGCTTTTCTTTTTCTTTTTTACTAGTTTTGGAAATGTCTGAAAAAGCCTTTTTTATATTCGGCCCCACCTGCCACTGAAAAGTGGCCCTTGAGAGATTTTTCAAAAGCGAATTCAGACCTTGTCCTGAAAGAGGTTCAATATCTGCCCTAGGTAAAGAGGATGTAATAAAATTCTGGAAGTCTTTCTACAAAATAAAAATTGTGTTTGGACTATACTGAGAATTCCCCTATGGGAAATTTCTGTGCTCTGACTGGTGATTTGTGGATGATGGTATTCATGCTTCCTTAAGGACAAAGGAGGACATTTCCTCTCCCTATTCATAGACAGAACATTTGTATCCTGAAAGAAGACTGCTAGATTTCTAGGAGATCTTTATTTGCTTTCAGAGCTCTCACTGGCCTTTCTTCCATTTTTAAAGCAGATTTGCCCTTCTGCTGTTTTGTAACTAGTACAATCTGGTTTCCTTTCATTTCCACTGTACACGAAAAGTTAAAAATGGAGGGTTAAAAATGACACTCAGGTGACAATATCATTTCCGGAATGGTGCAAATGTTCAGCTTCCAAGCTAGTTGACCACCAGTTGGTAGGGAGGCACCAAATATATATCTTTTTTTGGAAATTCCTAGATTTGCTCTGCAAGCTCAAAGAACTGCCTGTAGCTTGGGACTACTGAGCCTCTTTCAGCCTGAGAATGGAATTCCTTTTCAAAGAAGCTCTTGGGGAAGCCACATTCCAGTGGAAGAAGGGTTTGATGGCAAAAGAGACTGGTCCAATAGTAAAAGGCTCAAAAAAAGCATATTTAGCTTCAAGTTTTTGGTACCAGTAAACCTCAGGAAGGCATGGCTCCAGGGAGACTCTAGAAAATGGGACTGAGACCCCCAGCCAGGCAAAATTTGGCATTTACACCTGAGATTCTATACTGCACAGAAAGGCTAAGGGAACACAGCAGGATAGGAGATGCCTCTACAGTTCTGTCCCATAGTTTCCTTATTAGAATTGTCCACAGAGAAGGCCCTAAAATAATAGAAATAATTTTCAGCTTTTCAAGGGGACATGTTTTTGTTACATTCCCTGAAGACTTAAGTAGCTTTATTTTCCCTTTTTCTTCTTTTAGGCCATCTGTTTTTGAAGCAAAGCCTGGTGGCCAGTATGGATCGCCATAAGGGAGAAGATAGAGGGAAAACCTTTGCACACGGCCAACCTGCCACCTGACTGCTCCTTTCACCTGAGCTCAAGCATTGTACTTAATCCTGCAATTAATAGGTGGGACACAAGCACCAGCACCAGACATGAGCTGCATCTGGATATGGCTGGATGGAGTGTGGCAATGGACTATATAAGCTTAGATTAAAAAAATAAAAACAAAGGGTTTTCTTAAAGTAAACAAAGACTTAGAAGAAATACTGTACTGCCAACTACCATCACCAAAAAAATAGGAATTTCTCCCAATCCCCCCAGCCCCGAAGTATCCAGAAATCTGAACATATTTTCATAGGATGCAAAAGTAGACAGAGGGTCCATATTCAGTGTCAGTATATTAGTCAGCACACTGCTTCCCTATCAAGAGCAGATCCTGTTCATTCATGTTGTTCATTTAGGACACCATCCTATGCCTGTTTAGGCAAGAAGAAGTCCTACAACTCCCAGCATTCCCCAACCAGCCACACATAGGATTGCACCCCAGCACATTTCGATACCACCTGTGTTGGATCACTGGAGCTTTGCCTGTCCCTTCCTAAGAGTCCAGAGCCAATCACAGCACTCCAAATATTGGCAAGGATCAGAGAGCTGTGAGAGCAGATTCACCTTTGTTCTGGGTTGGGGATGGGAAAGAGAATCAGAATCAATAATAGGGGTTGGAAGGGAATGCTACTAAGTGCGGACTTGAACAACGGAGGCTGTTACAAGATAGGCAAGCAAAGGAATGTATCTTTTCCTTCCATCCAACCTGTTTTGTTTTTCTCTTAACCCCTACTGGAAGAGTGAGTGACTAAAGGAAGGGACATGCACATCTTCCAAAAAGATGATGGAAGTCAGGAAACGGTGATATGCAGGTCATTTCTGTAGTTGGCTTGAGACTGTTGGGGATAAAGGAATCGAGAAGGGGAGTTCAAGAGTAAGAAAGCATCTTCTGTGAATTCCAAGTAAGAGGTAAGAAGGATATCTGAGAAGAAACAAAACCACCTGTGTCAGAGATAATATACAGTTTAATGAATACAAAGATAAAATATTGATACAGAACAATAGAAAGTGAAAGAAAACTTACACTCTTATACAAGGACTCTGCTTGTACAGTGCATGTACAGGCAGGCATTATATGCTGTAGGACTCAACTCCTGCTGGATGCCCATGTTCAGTGTACTCAGCCCCAAAGTCAAATTTAGGGCAGAGAGAAAATGGGGTGGAGTTTAGGGAACCAAGCCAAGGGCATCCAGTGGATTCCCACCTCCAGACTGGATTCCCCATCAATCATTAGGTAAATCAGGAAGCAACCACAGAATAGGCTTCCATATCCTATGCATTTTGCCTAAACAGCACATTTAACAGACGTTTTGTTAACAGATGTAATCTCCTTGCATTCTGGAATGTGAGTGAACATTGATAGCCCTTAAACATGTTAAACTGATAGGCTTCTTTAGTATTTTAAATTGTGCCAGACGTTAAGTTGATGGTTAGGGTGACACAGAAGGCAGAATATACATCTTACATATCCTGAGCAAACATACAATGCTGAAGTTCTTTCAACTGCCATGTCACAGAAAAGATTTCCTCCCACTTCTAAGCTCAACAACACTGAACAGGCAGACCCTTGTTTTAAGAGAAGCCTCTTGGAAGTATTAGATGGCCATACTCCTATTTGAATGAGGGTGGGCTCTTAATATCTGGGGAAGTAAGCTGTTTTCCTTCTAGTTTTACCTTTCTTGCAGAATTCAGGAAGGGTGGAGAGGGACGGTTGGGAAATGCAGTGGCTATTGCCTGGGAAGCGCGTGGGCGCTGCCATTGGGGTGGTCATGAGCAATAGATGTCATGGCATTGGGGGTCTAACGGGTCCGTGTAGAAGAAGGAGGGACAGATGGCTAACACCTGTTCCTCTTTCTGGTTATTCCCCCAGCCTGAGGGTTCCAGGTAGTCCTGTCAACCGCCCCCCAGGCCTGTCAGTGCAGCTGCTTAATGCCAGGTCGGCCCACAATAAATCATCCCTCATCCATGACTTGATTGTGGATGAGGGGGCCGACCTGGCTTGCATTACAGAGACCTGGGCGGGAGGGGGGGGGAATGTCTCCCTCTCTCAAGTGTGCCCACCTGGGTTTCTGATCCAGCACCAACCATGCCTGGAGGGGAGGGAAGAGGGGGTCGCTTTGGTTTACCGAGCCTCTATTTCCCTCACGGGGCTTCCTGTCCTCTCGAGGCCGGGTCTAGAGTGCCTCTACTTGGTGTTGGGAGACCGAGACAGACTGGGGATTCTGTTGGTGTACCGTGCACCCTTCTGCCCAACAGACTCCCTGCCTGAGCTGACGGAGATCGTCTCGGATTTGGTGTTGAAGACTCCCAGGATGCTGGTCCTGGGGGACTTCAATCTCCATGCTGAGACAGTTCTGACCGGGGTGGCTCAGGATGGCCTCCATGGCAGCCATGGGGCTGTCTCAACATGTCATTGGCCCGACCCATGAACGTGGACACACACTGGACCTGGTTTTCTTGACAGGGCAGGAAGAGGAGAGCGGCCTTTCCCTCTGTAAGGGTGCGGACCCGATTGTGCCGGTCTGCCCCCAGAGCTGGATGGATCCGGATGGATTCCTGAAGGCCCTGGGGGATTTTCCAGTTGATAAGGCTGGCGCTCCTGTCGATGCCTTGGTTGAACTATGGAATGGGAAAATGACCAGGGCTATTGACACAATTGCTCCTAAGCGTCTTCTCCCACCTGGCAGAGCCCATTCATCCCCTTGGTATACACCTGAAATACGGGTGATGAAGCGGGTTGGGAGACATCTAGATCATAGGTGGAGGAAATCAGGGGATGATTCTGCCCGAACACACTTAAGAGCCCATTATCGGGCCTATGCTGTGGCAGTGAGGGCAGCGAAGAAGAAATTCTTCTCCGCTTCCATTGCCTCCTCACAATGCCGTCCAGCGGAGCTCTTTCGGGTGGTACAGGGGCTGGTACACCCAGGTCCAAAGAAAGATCTAGTGCCACCCTTGAAGGCCCGCTGTGATGACTTCGCCAAGCATTTCAGGGAGAAAATCGCTCAGATTCGTCATGAGCTGGACTCTACTAATGAATCAGATTCTACTGGAGAGGTGCCAATGTTGCCGTCTGGTCCAAAATTGATGAATGAGTTTCAGTTGTTGTGGCCTGATGATGTACGTCATGTACGTCCTACCACCTGCTTACTGGACCCTTGCCCATCTTGGCTACTCAAGAAAGCCAAGGACGGGATTGGGACCTGGATCCTGGAGGTTGTCAACGCCTCTCTAAGGGATGGTCGGGTACCTGCCCCTTTAAAGGAGGTGGTAGTCTGGCCAGTCCTAAAGAAGGCATCCCTGGATCCAGAGGTGGCTGCCAATTATAGACCGGTGGCCAACATCCCGTTCTTGGGCAAGGTGTTAGAGCGGGTAGTGGCGGGACAACTCCAAGCACTCTTGGATGAAACTGATTATCTGGACCCATTTCAGTCCAGCTTCAGACCCGGGTACGGTACTGAATCTGCCTTGGTCGCCCTGTACAGGGAGAAGGACAGGGGGAGTGCATCCCGGTTGGTTCTCCTGGACCTCTCAGCAGCTTTCGATACCATCGACCATGGTATCCTTCTGGATAGGCTAGCAGGATTGGGAGTTGGAGGCACTGCTTTGCAGTGGTTCCGCTCCTATCTCAATGGCCGATTCCAGAAGGTGGTGCTGGGGGACTATGGCTCTGCACCATGGCAGCTATGCCATGGAGTTCTGCAAGGGTCCATTTTGTCCCCTTTGCTATTCAACATCTACATGAAACCACTGGGAGAGGTCATTAGGAGGTGTGGGCTGTGGAATCATCAGTACGCTGATGATACCCAGCTCTACCTCTCGTTCTCAACTAATCCAGGTGAGGTGGTGGCTGTACTGAACCGGTGCCTGGCCAAGGTAATGGGCTGGATGAGGGCCAATAAACTGAAGCTCAATCCAGACAAGATGGAGGTCCTGTTGGTAGGTGGGTCGGGCTTCGGGATGGGGGACCTGGACCTTGTCCTGAATGGGGCTGCACTCCCTCTTAGGGACAGGGTGCACAACTTGGGAGTGCTCCTCGACCCAGAGCTGTCATTAGAAGCTCAAGTAACAGTGGTGGCAAGGAGCACCTTCCTTCAGCTTCGGCTGATCCATCAGCTGCGTCCCTACCTGGAGAACGACTGCCTGGCGACTGTGACACATGCATTGGTAACTTCCCAATTGGACTTCTGTAACGCGCTCTACGTGGGGCTGCCCTTGAAGACGGTCCGGATACTTCAATTGGTGCAAAATAGAGCTGCCAGGTTGCTGACAGGGACTGGGCATTGTTCTCATATAACCCCAGTTCTCCATCAGCTTCACTGGCTCCCCATTGAAGTCCGGGCCCAATTCAGGGTGTTGGTTGTCACCTATAAAGCCCTCAACGGCTTGGGACCTGGCTAGCTAAAGAAGCGCTTGCATCCATATATGCCCTCCCACCCCCTGAGATCGGCGGAGGAGGCCCTTCTCCGGGAGCCCTCTTTGAAGGATATTAGGAGGGTGAGTACCCGGAGGAGGGCCCTCTCTGAGGTGGCACCCCACCTATGGAATGCGCTCCCCAGAGAGGTCTGCCTGGCACCGTCGTTATTTGTTTTTCGGCGCCAGGCCAAGACCTTTTTATTTAAACGATATTTTAATTGTTAATTGTTTTTATTTATTGGTTTTAAACTATTGCCGAGATGCTCCGAATTTTTAATGTCTATCCTATGTTTGTTTAACCTCTTTGTAAGCCGCCCCAAGGCTTTCTGCGATGGGGGTGGCATAAAAATGTTTTAAATAAATAAATAAATAAATAAATAAAATATTGCATCCAGGAGTAGCAACGTTCTAGAAAGTTAAGTAGAAATCCATGCTCACTTTGCAGTGGTGATTCCTGATTGTAAACATGTTTCATGTTGTGTCAGCTCCAATGTCCTGATTATTAAGCTCGGCACACTGTATTTCAGCTGCCTTTGCTGATATGATGATCAAAACCCTGTAACACAAATTACATTTCATTAACAGGAAAAGGTTAAGGAATGCTTCAGTAGCTCATAAACAATTCTTATGTGAAATGGAGGAGGGAAGAGACTGGCATTTATAAGGCTGGCATCTCAGCAGCCTACAGCAATAGCAGGATGAGGGAGGGATGTGGGTGGGAGAATAGAACTGCTTAACCACAAGTCACAAAAAGAATCTTTGGTTAAAGATTAACCTAACAAGGAAGTTCTGCCTATTGATCCAGCTTTGGAAAAGCAAAGATTATACCACAAAGTCTTTGCAGTACTGCAAACATCCCTTAGGCCTGATTTATACATGAAAAAGAATTACATACTGCAGCCTTCCTGGCCCCTGCTATATCACCCTGAAGAATATCATTTTCATTTTAAAGGCACAAGTAAAACCGCCAAACTGGCATGCCAGATAATGTTTTGACTACACAATGTTTATCTTGCGATTCATGTATAGGGAACTTTTCTATGAGAAAGTGTATCCATATGATGTATCAGCTGCTGACTAAAATGGTACAGTCTTAGTAATCATTCACCACATGATTCCCCTGTAAATGTAGTTCAGCCTACAGCTTGGGAACCCCAGATAATTTAAATTGATGGTCTCTTATGGAAGAGCCCACAGAATTGTGTACACACAGGAAGCACTCTCATTTGTCCAAACAACTGGGGGGTATTACATTTCTGAGCATTTAATAATGATCTAAATTGAAATGTTCTTAATGTGAAACTTGGATTACCTAGAGGCACAACCACAAAAGATGAATTGGGTTGTTCAGATTAATTAATGCAGTTCAGATTAATACCGAAAGTATGTACAATTACAAGGCAATAAAGGGGTGGGGGAGGGTACCATCAAAAGGGTTTTCTTTTGCTTATCTTTCCTGAGACTGTAACTCATAAATGATATTAAATACATATGTAGTGTTACAGAAGAGTTCAAACATGCTGTCTCTCTGACTATGTCTACTAATACTTAGTATTTTGCTGCCAGTACCTTAACACCTTGGCTCGAGAAGATGCATCCTGAAAGGCTGCCAGGAACAAGAAAATGGCTGCAGAAACGCAAGAGTAAGTTCATGCATGTTTTCTCCACCGATAGTGTGGTTGTTGTTAGCTTGTTCATTCATTATCATTACTTCTATCCCATCTTCCATTAAAAATCCCAGTATGTGTAACAATATGTTTAAAAAAACAAAAAAATACAAGAAACAAGTCAAGATAATCAGAAGAGAAAACAAATAGCTGCAGATCCAATCATGTTTGTTGCAGCAGCAAGTAACTACTTTCAAATGCTTGGATAAACAAATGCATCTTAGTTTGGTACCAAAATATTAGTAAAGTTGGTGCCATCCCAGATATACCAATCATGGGAGGCATTCCAGTGGGCACTCAGTCACAGAGGAGGCCCAAACTCCTCAACACACAATGGACTTTTCCTAGCACTGGGACAAGACGGGCTTTCCCAACAAATCTATGAGCTCAGGCAGACTATTACAAGGAAATGTGATCTTTCAGATATCACTGTTTGATTAAAGAAGGATACTCCCTTGGAACTACAGAAACCTTCAAATGCCTGTCTTACCCAGCCAGCATACTTCTAAACTGACCAGCCCAGAGCCTTTCAGACAGAAAGCTGTTCCGATAGAACGCCATCTGAGTCCAAAGAGAGATTCCTTATGTGACCTGTTGTAATCTATGAACTCCCTCCGCCCCAAAGCACCAGAGAGGCTCAAGAGGATATTGCATCAAGTGCCACAAACTACTTTGAATGAGGACTCAAGATCACACAATAAATGGCTAAACAATAAATGTAGAGAAGTCCATGCAAACCAAAACACTTTTCTCTTTTGAAATGCATGCATATGTGTTTCTCAAGAATAAAATCTGTAAAAAAAATGAACTCTATGTTTCGACCTGGATGTCAATTTGAGTTATTCCACCACTGCCACTTTAGAAGAGATTGCTCCTCACTTTGTTGAAGCAGTGTGCATAAATCTGTTGTGTGCATGCCTCACCTCTGGCAAAGGTCCTTTCACTCCCACATTTGTGAATGAGGGCCTGGGATAACAGAGCTTTTTCATAGTGTATGGGGCACAGAAACATTTTTTCATCCTGTTGCAAGGGCAAAAAATAAAAATGCTCTTTCTGAAGATTAGCCTTGTCAACATAGTAATAGCAGTAGTAACTTCATTTCTATACCACCCAATAGCTGAAGGTCTCTGGATAGTTTAAAATATCCAGTTGTACAATATACAAACTCTACAATGTCCATTAGGTGCACACACACACAAACACACACACACACAGTAGGTGAAGTATTTGCAGCAATTCATCATTTACTCTAATGTTCATTAGCCAACTCAATATGTAACAGTCTCATAAGTGGGCAAGGTCAGCTCAAGCTTCAGCTTTTGGGTGATATAGAAATATAAACAATAATAATCTACACTCATGCAAGAGGCCACTTAAAAGAAAGTATTTTGGCTCCATTGATTTGGTACGCCTGTTTCTTTTCTCACTTTCCTGTTACAGACACCAGGCTCATCTATGCAAGAATGTCTGCTTTTATACTGGAAAGATCCTGTATATTTGATTTCTTTATGCAAAGATAGCAGTGGAGATATCAAAGATGGGAAAGTGAAGAATACCCATCAGTTTCAGGAGAAGATAAACTATATGTGGAAGGACTGGATCTTTGGGATGTTTTATAACACTAGATATGCCCAATATATACATGTCTGCATGCATGATTGCAATCAAGGGAGAAATTACAGATAAGTACAAGCAGTGTAAGAAGCCTATTGTGGATGAAATAGTGAAGTTCCCCTAAGTAACTCCATGGATAGCCTAGCAAATGCCTTTGCCTCAAATGTTAGAAGAATTTAAGAGATCGATTGTCTTATATCTATCTAGCACAAGTCTCCTATAGGTATAATTTTCTATTTATTATATATATTATAGTTATAATCTGACTTTTTCCCTTCAGGGTGGCTTACAGAATCCTCTTCTTCTTAATCTTATCCTCACAACAACCATGTAAGGTAGATTAGACTAAGAGTCAGTGATTGGCCAAGAAGGGACTAGAAGCTGGATAACCTGGATCGCTGTCCAACACTCTAAACCACTACAGTACATTGGTTTTCCGTGAACACCTAGTTTCTGTGGCCACACTCACAATTTTGAGCAGTTACCCGTGATTGTGACCTGGTTAATACTAGACCTAAATTAGGACTAAAGCTTAAAGCTTAAGTTAGAATTTATCTTCTAAACATACAACTTTTACAGGATTTTTGACTGTAGGCTTAATTCTTCAGTTATGGTTTACATATATTCCATACACCTTTGAAGGAAGACACAGCTACTCATATGGGCTGGAAGCATGTCCAAACGTAGGCTATGCAATAGGAGATAATCTGTTTTGTTCCATCAAGCAGGGCTGCTGGACTTGTTGAGTGTCAAGGAGATTTTGCTTTCACTTTCCAAATGCTCTCCTGCTGCAAGAATGTCTTAGCATCCTGCCTGTTCTACTTCTCTCGTGCATAGAGGTAATCAGTCATGTGCTTATTACATTCAAATGTTTTACAAGGGGGTACCAGTGCCTGCCTCCAGGAGCTTCTGATCAGAAGCTGAAACATCGGCTGTGCAAATGCATATTATTCACTAGGACAGCTGAAATCATTGTAGCTTCCTCCTTTTCCATAGCTTAAATAGTACTCAATATGTACTCGGAGCTATTTTTATGGCCACAAATTAGAAACATAGAAAAAGAGTGAGTCAAAAGGGGTCTCCTGGGCCATCTAGTCTGACCCCCAGCTCCAGCTGGCACCCATCTTGACTTGCCCACCATGTGCATATCCAGCCTATCCTTAAACACCCTCACTGTTGGGGCTTCAACCACCTCCCGTGGAAGCCCATTCTATACCCAAAGAGTCCTAACCATCAGGAAGTACTTCCTGGCATCCACCCTAAATCTTGGTTCCCTGAGCTTTGCTCCATTGGAACACGTCCTGCCCTCCACTACAGGGTACCCCCTCACATACCTGTACGTTGCTAACAGGACCCCTCTGAGTCTCCTCCTCTTGAGGCTGAAAAGAGTCACTCCCTCAGTTTCTCCTCATATGGCTTACCCTGCAAACCAGACACCATCCTAGTGGCCCTCTGCTGCACTGACTGTTTCACAGTAGGAGCAGGAAAATGATTTGGTCAGCTCTCAAGAGCAAAGCAATAATTCCTAGGATACTCTTAATGTTAACTAAGTCTCTTTTTCTCCAAATATCAGAATATGTGTGCTACTGTTTTCTTAACCAATGAAGTGCATGTTGATAAGATAACCTGCTTTTACTTTATCCTATAGATGGAAAGGTTTCTACCCATATGGTATAGTGAGGTAAAGGTAAAGGTCCCCACGCACATGCATGCTAGTCATGTCCAACTCTGGGGCTGGTACTCATTTCTGTTCGTAAGCCAAAGAGCCGGGATTGTCCAAGGACACTTCCATGGTCATGCGGCAGCGTGAATAAACACTGGGGCACACAGAACACAGTTCCCTTTTGAAATTGAGGGACCCGGGTTCATATCCATTCCTGCCTGCAGCCTGCCTGCCATTCCTTGGGTGGCCTTGGTTAGACATCAGCTCTAAGCCTAACCTACCTCACAATGAGCTGTGAGGATAAAATGTGGCAAGGGAATCATGTATGACTCCTCAAGTCTTTCATGAGGGACTTCCTCAAAAGTGTTTTAAAAGTTCAGGTACAGCGTGCCAACCAAATAGCCCCTGTCCACATGCTTATTCTTGCTTCATTTGGATTTGGTTTTGTAAATTATGTGAGATTGTCTCCAGTCCTAATCCATAGTTGGGAAAGGCTTAAGGCACATTATATATAAATGTAATACACACGGTGTATATGGGTGAAACTATGTAAGGGATTATTTACATGCATTATCATCAGGACAGCATAATCTTCAGAAACCAGAAAAAATATAAAAATAGTTACATAAATAAGTATATAACTTTCCTACTATGCTGGACAGGGGAAACCCAATTACTTAGAAATGCAATGCCTTAATGTCAAAATATAGTAAATTAAAGACAAGATTAGTCAGATAAAAATCCCAGCAATAAAGAAGCTTAGATTTTTGCCCAAGTACGATTAATGCAACAACTATCTTGACTTCTGTCTGTGACTCATGGATGAAACAGAAAAGTTAACACATCATGTTATGAGCACCCACAGTGCAATTGTTTGTGTGAAACAAAAAAGTTAAATAGATACAAGATGGAGAAAAATATTCCAGTAGAGTTTTTAGCGATATATTTTCTTATATAAACACCATCAAGTGGAGCTTTAGCTCCACTTACTGGCTGTAAATTAAAATCCTGAAATTAGAGGATAATTCCTCTATGGAATGGGAGCTTTTTATCTGGCTAGATTCAGAGCTTGTTCAGAAGTGAGGCAGGACTGAATTAAAGCTTTCTCATGGGAGGCCATGGAACTGCTTCTTTATGGATCTGGCTCTACAGCAGGCCACAGTGCTTATGAAAACTTTGCCCAGGTAGTGCAGCCTGACTGAGTGAGAGCCCTCCATGGCAGCACCGGCACCTGCTTGGAATTAGCCTCTAAGTGTTTACAGAGCTTTAAGAGTATAAATCCCATGATACAAGAGTGGCTGAGACTGAAAACAAAAGCCCCCAAAATGGAAAAAAGTTGTTTAAGGAAGAGCACATGGGACTAGGCAAATTTAAAATTACCTGTGGGTTATTTATGGAAACCCCTGGCTTGGACCTGAGGAAACTGACTGGAAATGACATTTTCTTGTGAGTTAATGCCGGCAGTGTGTGCATGTACGCACACACCCCATGCCTGGCTAAAGAAGCAGGTAATGTGCTTGAGTTTTGAGTGACATTTTAGCCACAGATTTAAAATTATGTTTTGAAACACCCTGATGGGCTTCTAAAAGCTTCTCTCTCCAGGACTGTGCTCAAAAAAGGTCTGTTAAGAATGGAACCAATTGCACTAATGGGAATCTTTGATACACTTAGATGAATCTGTTTCAGAATAAAAAGCCACACAGCTCAGCAGCTGGGGTCTAGGAGGGGTGGACCCATCTTTGTTTCTTTACTGACAAGGTAATTGCACACAGCGAGGTCATAAGCAATTTGTCCCTTGCCTGCCTAAGAAGACTTTCTTCTATATTAAGTGTTAGACATACATTTCTATAGATGTTGCCACTGAAGACCAGGCTTAGGCAACCAGAAAGCCAATACATGAATCGCAGGGGCCAGCATAGGCCCAAATCTATTTGAGCTAGAAGGGTTCAAATGCTTTCTTACTGAGCTCTGGCCTGCCCTGAAGAGCTTTAGAGATTCAGTTCGGACCTTAGGTTAGCTTTCTGCACAGCGGAACGTGATCTTCTCTGAGCTGTCAGAAGTGCTTGCTCTTCCCTTTTTCTTTGGGTCAAAGTACACATGATCTTAAATACATGGCATGCTCCTGTCCGCCTTCTTTTTATTTACTCACAAGAAAGTGCACAGGGGCTTGATCTAGATCAGACCTGCTGCCCATGGGGAGGGAAGAAATACCCAGATGCTTCCACCAAACCATTTCCTCCATCTAGAATTGAGGCCAATGGTGTCAATGGAAGCTTTGTCCACTTGCAAAGAGATTTTTAACCCATACAGGGCACAATTTCAAGAGGGAAATTGTTTTGCCTGTTTAATCAACTGATAGAGACTTGCTCTATAACCAAAAGGAAATGCAACTACCTAGAACTGCTGATCCCCCCATGAAGAAATTTCTTCCTTCTTTCTTAATTACTATGTACAAAGCTTCATCTGGACTCTTTTTTAAAGCTGTATTGCCCACTTAATCATCACTTAATCATTGAGTGGCCCTCAAAAAGGTGGACTGCAGCTCCCCCATCAACCATTGGGCAATTGGAGTCCAACAATGTCTAAAGGATCATACATTTCCTATTCCAGATCTACTTCAGCTCTTGCACATCTGCAGATCCATCTGCAGCAGGACAGTGGGAGACCAAAGACTCAACGTTTACTGTAGGGCTATACCAGAAGCCAGACATTCATTAATAGGCTAATGAAAATGTTTCTTTTGCCACCATGTGTCACATTCACTGAAAGGCACAGACATTCAGAATGCAATGTATCTTTTTGGAGATAGCCTGAACAGATGTTGAGTATTATTATTATTATTATTATTATTATTATTATTATTATTTGTAAAAGATTCCAAATCTTTGAAGGACACAGACCAAATGAGCTACTTCAGCCCTCTTTTCTCCCAGTCTCTCCTTTTCCCTCCTTTCCACACTTTTCCAAACATGTCAAGTTGGGAGAGGAAAGTTAAAAATTTTCCTGGAAAGAATTACCACTACACAAGTCTGTCAAACTCAACTTCATCAGGATTGTCTCTTCTATACCATATAAGAGGTAAACTGTTACAAATTTGACGTGCATGCATGGGTTTCTGCACACAGTGAAAAAGGAATCCTGCTCAGACAGGTTTTCCAAGACCATGGATATGAATGTATGTAGGATTCCTTTCAGAACGAAGCCAAATATGCAGTCTCTGGGCAGTGCCGGCAGGAACGACCTTGCTCCCTCTTCATGGTCCACTTAAATGCAATCACTGAAAAAAGCAACTTACACAACATATAGCCCAGTAGAGAAAGATTTTCTCATAGAAAATGCTGCTTTTCAGTAAGGTTTAGTAAATTGCACATTTCATGAAATACAAATGTGGCAAGAAGATATGTTTTTCACATAAAAAACACGTAAGGGTCCAATCATGAAGTCTGAGTTTACATCATAACTAAATGTAAAGAATTTATATTATGGCTTCCATTTAGTCCCGCCTACTATGCCACCAGGAATAGTGCATTCTCCCACTTGGCTGCATGAGCTGCTCAACCCGCTAGTGCTAACATCAGATCCCTACTACTCTTCTATATTTGCTGATGCTTTCATGAAGAATTCATTATAGCTCTTTCCTCTGAATTAACAAGCATTAGATTTCATAAAGGAAGCTACAGCCTTGAGTTTACAAGAGCTAAGCAGGGCTGTCAAGGACAGGATATTTTGAAGGGCATTCTTTCATGGGGTCACCCTAAGACAAAGACGACTTGACGGCACAAAAAAACAACAGCTATCATTGCTTTGGACACTGTCGCTACATATATGGATACTAAGCCACCTTTTGAATGCCAAGGACAGGCTATGGGAGACCCTCAGCCATTCCCATTGCAGCATGTGGATCCGTGGAGACCATAGCCACTTTCCCCTGAAATCCCATCAAACCATGGGGCCATTGTATAGGCAAATGCTTCTCTCCACTCTCACTGTCCCTGTTGCCAAGATGCCATTTGCCATTGATGAAGGCAGGAGAGAAATGGTGCTCCCACAGGGAGCTAAAGCCTCTCCAAAACCCCAGTGACTCTGCCAATGATTGCCGGTTTTCTGCTGCTACTACTATTTCAATATTTCCTTTCATGTTCTCTTGTGTTTTTTCAAGCCTAATTTGTGGGGATTTTTCCCTGCTCAAAACGCAGCTGTACTGCTATTCTGTCCAGGATTACTAGAAAAGTGCTGTTGGCAAATATTAGGGCTACTGTTTCACTGATTAAAAGCTTCCACTTATGGAACAAATGGCTTCTGCTGCTGCTAATTGTTTCCTGTACAGCACACTTGACATTACTCTTGAATATTTGATAAATGGACTATTATTGCCTTATGATTTATAAGTGTGTGTTTTCCATTAGTGGGGCCAATCATTTTTTTTCCTCTCATCGATTCTTTTCTTGTACAATAAATGAAAGAGAAGAAATGAAAGGAAGTTACTGATCAATACTCAGAGAGAAAACAGAATCTGACTAAAGGAGGAGCAGTTAATATGCAAACTATCACTAATGCTCAGCCGCACTGAACAGGAATCAATTAGAATGAGGATTCTCATTAAAGCTGTACATACTTTTGCTGAATTAGAGACTGTTCTCAATAAATGTTATAAAAGGACATTGTCCTGGGATGGCACAGCTGGATCATATAGTATTATATTAAGAGCCATTTTAATTCTACTTCCAGAATGAGGGTGGGGGGGTGGGGGGAGTTTCACTACTGCTATAGGATGCACGTGTGAAAGTAAGCCCAGCTTCACAGTGACTTATTTGGTACTGAGGACTGACTGAAGTTTCTAATGACAAATGTGTACATGTGACACACTGCAGTTCAGAGCCCCTTCCTTTGCTGCCTCAAAAGAAACTTCGAAAGAATTAGATTTGTAAAAGACAATCAAATAACAGAAGGCATCTGTAGGGTCTCTTTGGAAGTGTAATTGAAAACAAAGTGGATTTGGCTTCCTCACAAAGAAATGTTCATTGGTGGAAAGGCAACTGCCTTCACCATTTACCAGCATCCTGGACAAAGCATAGGGGAATTGCGGGGCATGGGTGGATAAGACTGATAACAAAATAGGAAAGTGAATTTCTTAAGCCCACTTGGTGCACAATCCTATGCAACGTTAGGCAGAAAAAAGCCCATAACTTCCAGCATGCCTTAATAAGCATGACTGGCTAGAGCATGCTGGGAGTTGTAGGCCTTTTTTTCTGCCTAAATTTGCATAGGCTTATCCATTTAAAAGCAACATAATTTCATATTGCCAAAGCCGAATACTTGAGCATAATGCTATGGTGTTAATAAATAAAGAAGGCAAGGTGCTGATGCATTTTCATAGGTCTTCAATAAATCAAATCACTGGACATTGTAAGATGCCCCCCTTTTTCTTTTCCCTCCACTTGACAAAACCAGAGAGCGGAGGTTCCTGAAGAATCAAGAAGGGTTTGAGGCATGACTGTGCCTATTCACAGTACAATCTTCATCTTCACAACTTATCTGGTGGCATTTCAACTGAAAGTTAGTGGTAAGATGAGTCCTACATTGTTAGAAAAACATTACCCCCTTTGTTCTTATTCTGTGACTGGCAGGGAAAATATAGCCAATTATGTGTGTTTACTGTCAAGATGAAAGATATCTTTGGGCCATCCCTGTGCTTTTACTTGACATAAATAAATATATCACCTCATAACTCTTTGCCCCCACAATCCTTCCATGTCCTTTTTTGTTTTTATTGTTCTGGTATCATTTTTATTGCTCCTATCAAGGCACCAAGTTTATCATGGAGAATTCAGAAACAGCAAAGGAATCCCAAGGAGCACTTATGTCACATACACTAGTTACAAGAAACATTTTGCACATTGATTACTAGTGTTCTGCTTGCAGAGCCACATGGATGAACTTCCAGGAGCAGAAAGACAAATACGTAAGCCTTCCTCTGGTCAAGCTCCGCAAGTGCAGGGAAAATTTAAGTGCTCTTCGTTTAACAGCCAGTGTCTAAGAGAGAGCAAGAGAGATGCAGGGAGAGAGAAGGTCAATGCAGTATTTCCTGGCTCTTTGGAGATCAGTGTATTATCTAACAGATGTTGCTCTCAGAGTTCTACTAATTCTTCAGAACTCTAAACAAGTAGCAAGATCCATCGCACCATTTTCTGAGGGTGAAGACAGGGCAATCCTTTGGTTGCTAGACAGTGTCCAGAGGATGACAGGATTACTTGGAGACCCAGCTACAAGTCCATGAAACTTGGAGCTGGGTCTCTACACTCAGAATGCTGTTTTCCTCCCTGTAAGGCTGGGAGGAAAACAGGCTGTAAGCATTACCACAGAGAAGAGTGGTGGGGAGAACCATACCCCTAAATGAAAACTGTCCTTTAGTCTTGCTTTTAGTGATTCATGAATGGCCACCTTGCTTGGAACCCTTTTATTCTGAAGTGGACCCTGATCCAAACTGGAACCATAATTGTTCCTATCCCTGCCACAGCATTTCCCCAACATTTCTTCCTCCCACATATACATCCATTTTGAAACTTCAGATTTTGAATGCTTCAGATTTTTCTGCAATAAATATGGCTACTCCAGATTCATTCCAGAGTAGAACGTAATGTGTCTGCACATCATTTATTTCTAGGAAATCATGCATTCAGCCTATTCATATCTGTGCACATGTATAAAATGTATAACATGTGAGTGTATGTTCGTGGCCCTTCACTAGTTTGCACACATTATGAAAAGGGGGAATGCATTGGCAAGGCAGAAAAGGGCACTAAAACGAGTCTATTTCAGTTGCTTTTCAGTCTCAGTCTATTTCAGTTGAGACATGGATAGCTGAAAGCAACCATCTTAATGCTCGTGCTTACTGAGAGTTCTATGATAAAAAGGGCCACTAGCAGGACCACAAACTGTTGAGCCCAGTTTCGGGGATTTTTTTAATGGAAAAAGGGTGAGCTTGGCCTGGGAGAAAGAAGGTTCAAAGAATTAGCTGTCTAGGAAAAAAAGGGATGTGTGTGAGAGGGAAGTAGGGTGTTAGAGCTGTAAAATATATCCCAACAGAAGGAAAGTAGAAAAGTGCTGAAGGGACATGAATGTGCATTAACTGGACTGGGCCAGACTCAATGCAGCTTCACTTGTTTCCTGCTTAGGCAACTGAACACAACCCACTTCAGTCTTCTGCTCAGGTACAGAAAGAAGTTTCCGGAGAGAATAAGCTAAAGCAGTAACAGAAGAGAATCAGATAATTAATTGTTGGGGGGGGCGGGGTATGCATCAAACTCTTTGTCAGATGGTGCTTTTTACATGCCACTCATAGGCCTTAGAACTCTGGCCTTCTCTGGGCAACACATGGTGCTAATTAGCTTATTGCCAATCAAGAAAGACAAACTTCAAGTGGAAGTTCCAATGCAGCAATTAAATTGCTAAGATGTAAAATTCAGGAGAGAAAACAACGTGATGACCCACTTCTTCACCCATTCCAGAAGGCAAATAGACCTAATCATTTTGCTGTGAGCGTTCTTGGGCATTCAAAATACTGCTGACTCCTTCGCCCATTTTCTAGTGTCAGCTGTACATAAAGAAGGAAGGAGGCAAGAAAGGAAGGAAGGAGAGGATTTTGTTGAAGGATGGGGCTGAGTTGTGCCTTCAAAACAAGAGCTATTTACAGTTCCATAAGCATGTTAGAGATGGCTGGGTTTTCAATGCTAGGCTTGTTCGAATACATTGTCGGACTTGTAATTGACTGTCAGCTTGATTTACAATGGCAGCTGTGATGGGTTTGGTGATTTCATTCCAAAAAGCTCTTTGAAATAAGTGAGGGGAAAAGTCAATCTACTGAAGCAACTTGATTTGTTAATATCGTCAAAGTCTAGGGAAGGGTTTAGGTGCCACATCAGCTCCAAACACACTTGGCTCAGAAATGCAGCAGCCCAAGAAGAAGCAGCTTATCAAACCAATCACAGTAGCAGTTGGCATTAGAACGGGTGGACAGAGGAGCAGGGTGCAGAGGAAAGGAATGAGCATCCAGCAGGCAGAACGGGGATACAAACTCCTCATACAATGAAGGCTCAATTATTAAAGCATTCCAGCTCCTCCAGGCTGCATAGAAGAAACTTCCCAACTGGTCTGGTACACTGCTGCAAGTACAATACAAACATACCTGTTTATACTGCACTCTGGACCCAATTACATCCAAAGTCAGAAAGTTGACAGCCATCAAAATCTGTGAATCATTGGCTTCTGTTTCCCTTCAGTCACTGAGGGGAATTTCACAATGTAAATGATATATGGGATATCTTATGTATGTGTTTATTTAACAGAGTTATATACTGATGATCCTATTTTAAAATACCTTTATACAGTTCAAATTAGGGACAGGTAGGAAAATATTTTCACAACGGCAGCCATTAAAATATGCTATTATTCCCTTGAAAACATTACAATAATATAGCATGTCCTTTTTCATCCTGTGGCAAAAATTCTGGGCCACACCCTCTGTGTCTTTCTCCTATACTACTGTGATCTTATTTCTGGTCCTCCATTGTCACATCTTGGTTACTTCATGACTATCCAGTGTTCTGGTGCAAAACTCATTCACCCATCTTGTTGCTGTTATCATGTGACAGTCCTCCTTAAATCCTTACACCGGCTGTGCGCTGCCAGCAGCTCTAATACAAGCATCTTCAACCCCCTCCAGGATCTTACCAGTCCGTATCTCTCCACTCTTATATTCTGATATATCTCTGCCTATGAGTATCATTTCTCCAGCTCCACCATCCTCTACTACCCACAAGTCCCCTATTCTTTCAAGATTCTACCTTTGCTGGGAACACACATGTGACTTCACTTCTCTTAGTTCCTTAAATTCTCACCTTAAAACCCTCCTTTTCCATGAAGACTCTCTCCTCAGAGTTCCCATGCTTTATTGCAACAGCATGTGACTATACCCAACGTACGTGGAATTGTTCCCCTGTTGAATCCTGCCTCCACGTGGCTCACCTTCCTTCACTACTTCTCCTATGCTGAATTTTAAACTCTTTAGAACAGGAAACCTTTTTCTTTCATAAAGTACCAAACACACACTGGTGAAACTAAATAAATATATAATCAGAACCCTGCACTGGAATGAAGAAAGATGTCAGAAATCACATTTCAGCATTATCCTTCTATATCCTGAAATGAAACACTTTATTAGATCTAGCATTTCAATGACCCACTAAGAAGAAGAACAAGAATAATTATAAGAATTATAAGATTATAATAATAATATTATTATATTAAGAATAAGATTTTGGTTAACTAGTTGACCAGTTCTGGCAAGATTATATTGAATGCACATTGATGGATCAACTGAAAAATAAGGTGCACTTCTAATAAAACTTCAGATTGCTTAATTTTGGCTGAATTGCATCCTATATTAGCAATCCTTTAAAAAGCCTAGGGCAGTAGGTCACTGATATATTGCAATATCTCCAGTAAGGAATATACCAGGGGCTGAGAAGAATGGCTTGCTTATGGCTACTCAGATTACACCTAAGCTAAGATTTGAATTGGGACATGCAGCTCATTGCCTGTGTTTTTAGCCATTAACAGTATAAATTATCTTGCCTGGACTGAGGGAAAAATCCAAGCCCATAGATAATAACCCCACTCTGACTTCCAAATTTAGCAAATTGATTAGTTCACATTCTATGCCACTTGAGCCAAAGTACCCTTCTTCGTTTATTGGCAATTCTGACCATGAGAACTAGTACCTATGCCTTTTTTTTCCAGTGAAAGATCAGTATTCCGGAGTAGTAAGAAGTGCTGCTAAAGGTCCTATTTTGCAACTTGCAATATTATCACTGCTTTGTAAATCGCTAGTCTCCCACCGCTTTCCTACATTCTGACATTCATACCTCTTTGGTTCTTTCTTATCCCCAAGGTGGAAAGTACACTTCCACTCCAGAATTATTACAAGGCTAACTCAGCTGAACAACTGATTTTTTTTTTCAGTCTCTTGAGTGGTGTATCTTAATTTGTTTAATTCTGGCTCTGCATATTATAACATACCTGCCAAAACCTAGGGGAGCTCATTAAAAAGCCTTTCTTTTGCCCTCTATCCCAAAGGAGAAGGTAGGACAACTGTATTAATTACACTGTAATTAGATCCCGAAGTCCCATTAGCATTTCCCAAAGGCACTTGTGCACAAGACTCCCTCCATTTAAAATCCCCCAGGTAGAAATTGTATTTATTTTGCTGTCAGCAGCACTCTTGGGACAGTCATCCAGGAACTCTTAAATAGGGGGAAAGCTGTGCCACAGCTGTGTAGTGCTACTGAAGTAAATCTTTTGGAGATTTCCTCCAATTGCCTCATTAGAGACATGCTAGGGTTAGGATGGATGTACTGTCAGGACAAAATGAACAAAAGCTTTGCCATAAAATGGCTGCTGAAAACCTGACAATGTAAGAACAGCCTTTAGATTTAAGATTGCAAGTCTTGTCCCACCCCCCCACCCCATCCCCCCATACACCTTAGCAATGCTAATTGCATGCCTGTCCTCTGGAAGTACTCTCTTAGATGTGCTAATAGTTCACTTGTCCTGAAGGTTCTTTCTGTATTGCATTGACCAAACGCCAATCAATCCCTATTGTTTTATGCTAAGGTACCTCTAGCATGCTGATCCCCCACCAATCTTCCAAATGGCCTGTCCTTTGGGGCACACCTTAGACATACCAATGTCTGCCTTTCCTGAACTACTTCTTTTTGTGTTATCCTAAATCTCCATTATTTTCTCCTAATTAGCAAACTGTGGTCATTCCCCACCTGATCCTCAAACCCCTCTTCAGACTGTATGTAGGTTATAAAAGCTTCTGACTCCATCTTTGTAGTCCCTTTGGGACTGCCTAAATGCACATGTATTTTCCTGTATATCTGAATAAACTGTAAATGTTCTTTTGATTGTACACCCCCAGCAAACTCTCTTTGGATTTTTTTTAAAGTCTTGATAGTATCAATAATGATAGTTGTGTGTGTGTTCGAATATGTGTGATATTCGAATAGTTGTGTGTGTGCTCGAGTATGTCCTTGAAGAGTCAAGATATCCATGCAATACTGCTGAAAGAATGTCAAGTATCAGCTTTGAAAATTGTTTTGTTGTTCAGCTGTTCAGTCATGTCCAACTATAAGCGATGCTATGTGCCAAATCTCGCCATACTTTCCAATTTTGTGCCACCTCTTTCAGCTGAACTATGCTCTGGCCTGCATCCTCTTTGATGGAGTCTAACCACCTTGCTATTTGGTGACCTGGTTTTCTCTTGCCACTGAGCATTCCAAGCATTATATTTTTTTTCCCAATGAACTTGATCACATAATGTCGCCAAAATACGCTACTTAGAAAATACACACACAAAGAGAAAGAAATAACCTCTAACTAGCAACAAACCATTCATAAGGAAATGTTCTGTACACACCTACAGTTGTGGATACATTTGCAATCTGCATGAAACCCACAAACAAATTTGGAGTGTCTGGCCTTCATGGATCTGTTTTGGACTGGACTGGGCGAGGGTCCGGTTCAAAACAGACCCAAATCAAGCACCTTAAAAGCCTCCAGCACCAAGTACACCTATGATAGCACTTGATGAGCTACATCTGTAGTCTCTGACCTTCTACCTCTTATCTTGGCCTGCTGCTATGGGGAATTATGTGCCCTAGTTGCTGGGTTCTTTGGTGTCCTCTGGACCTGCCTTGTAGCTCAGCCCTACCCCTGCCCTGCATCTTGCATGTGCAGTGTTTTCCCCAAATCCAAAATGTTTCTTCTTGTGTTTATTTACTCACAGGAAGAACTTCAAGCTAAAGGTATGTTAGTATCTTTTGGGACAGGGATTGTCCCTTTTGCCTTCAGTGTGCCCAGTCACTGAGTTGTGGCCCCCAAGAGCTTTTCAGAAATGAAATTGACCCTCAGTCTGAAAGAAGTTTCTCCACTGAGTTGGCAAGACATAGACAGTGCTCACATCATTGTTCTGCAGAGATGTGGGTGCCTTCCTTCTAGGGAGCATCTCTGCCTTGCGTAAAATGAGCTTTCCCCAGTACTGAAATTGCAACCTGTGATTCCTGGGAAAGCACAATCAGTGCAATCCACACTCCAGGTATGTAGCTTGTTAATGTGACTGTCCTAAGTACTTTTTACTTGACCCTGGTCAAAATGCGAGAAGGGAACATTGTCTCAAAGCTGCCAGTGAAAGCCCTTTTTATTGAACCCAATGAATTCCAGAACCAAGAGCTTCTTTGTCAGGAACAATCTTGCAAAACCGTATTTCTAGCTTTTAAAAAGCCCTGGTCTTGTAAGATTACCCTTAATAAATGAGCCTTGGGTTCTAAATGAATTGAAAGTAGGAGAAATTCTTTCTGTCCTGCTTTGGTGCTTCCCTTCTGGTTTTTGTATATAGCATTTGTATCCTCAGTACTGCCAAGAAACACAGAAAACCATCTCCAAACGCACAGAGTGATCTGGTTAATATGATATGACAACCCATAACAGGTAAGTAGCCATGGTTGGTTGTTGTATGGTACACTTCCAGCAGTGCGGTTTCTTTGTTTTCCAGACAAGCCACCCTGACAATCTGTGCAGTGCCATGAGAGTCTGCCACTGTCTGAATAGTCTGAGCACTGTTTTTAAGAGATTACTGTTACTATTATTTCATTTTCTAAACTTTAACTCTCAGACCCCTTTAAATGGTAAAGACAACCACTCCCATTTTTAAGAGAAGGGGCGAACAGGTTACCCAGGGAAACAAACAGCAAGCCTATTTCCCCATGCAGCAGAGATAATCAACCTCCAGACCTGTGTCTAATTTCCAAAGTCCTCTCTGCATGCCATCAGTTCAGACATACAGCAAGCATGCTCTATCCCTTCCCTCTTCTGCAGAACAACCTTGTGGCAGCCTCATGGCTCATGGTGACAAGTGAGTTCAGTGTCTTACCTGCCCCTCGCACGTTAATGCATTGTGAGCTCCCTATCTCACGTCGGCAAATGGAGAGAAACGCCTTCCCTTGACAGGCTCCTAATCTGTTCGGGTCTGCATATTGGCTCCCTCCGAAGCAGACTACTACTGCTACACTGCTTATATTAATTGACATAGACATTTTGGCCTTTCACTGAAAATGTCTCTGTGAGTGTTTGAGAGGTGGGGGGAGCATAAAGCCACAGTATTTTGCCCCTCCCCCCTCATCAACCTCTCCTTGCATAATTCCTCCAAGATTTAAAATTATGGGAAATATTAGGTACCAAGAGAATACCAGAAGCAGGTTATTCCAGCTGTGAACCATCTGGCCATTAATGTGATCAATAAGTAAGAGAGAGGAAAAAGTTGGCATAAAGACAAAGAAAAGAAGATGTAAGGGGAAGGAAAAAAGAGTGGTAAAAGAGAGAGAGAAAACAAAGTGACCAAAAAAGAAAGAGTGCCTGCTTTTCATTCTGGGTCTTGCACTGCTTGCAATGACCCCCTAACTACTGACATGCAGCCCCAACAGAGGCAATGGAATGTGACCCTTAAAAAAAAAGTTTGCTTGGCCCTGCTGAACACTGCCACTTTTCCTCCATTAAATAATACACCAGTGTTCTAGAGCAGAGCATTATCATCATTATTATTGTAACTGATTTCTCTTCTATACTGCCCAATAGCCAAAGTCTTCTAGGCAGTTTACCACAATTCATAAAATACACTAAAATTCAGTACAAAATACAAATAACAATTAAAAAATCATATTTCCCAACAGAACTTTATGAGCAATTTTTAAAATCCAGTTTAAACAATTTAAGTAACTAAGACAGGTTAATGCAATTAGATCCCCCCAAAAGCTAATATAACCCCCTGGTATGTGCTATTTAGAACTGTTAATGTCCTGGTATAAAGGACAGTCTTAACCTGGCACTGAAAGGATAGTAGAGGCAGCACTGCGGAAAAATGTGCTTCCGTTGCTCTCTGGGATTAATAATTCCTGTTTCACTTCTGATATGCTTGCAAATTCTGGATCTGTAAATTTATACAGCTAATGGTCTCTTGCATCTAGAGACTATTTTTTAAAAACTCATATGAGGTCTTAACATAAATAGAACAGCAGATTCAAGGAGAGAGGATGAGTGGTTTGCCTGGTCATAGTTCAATAGCAATATTAGGTAATGGCAATAAAAATACAAGACAAGGGGAGGGAAGAGAAGGAGAAGGAGCACCCCAGGTCCCCACTGATTATCAGTAGCTTTTGAAACATCACTTATATTAATATTCTATAGTCCCCATTTCACTGAAGATAGAAACATTGGATTGCCAGAGCCAAAACAGATAAAATCAAGCTTTAGGTACATTTCTCAGAGGACTCACTAGTTTCATGGACCTTGCGTCGGAGGATGTTACTACTTTTAAGTTAATATTTTAGAGGATGAAAGAAGCTGACTGAAAAAGAAATAAAAAGCAATCAAAGGTCCTCTGAGGCAGCAAAGGTGGAAGACTGAGAGCAAGGTAATGAGGTCAGTTTCTTCAGTATCCTTTGGAAGTAATCCCATTGACATTATAGCAGTTTTGCTGTGAGAACTGCGTGCAGAATTTGGCTGGCAGCCTTACAGTTCATTGCAACACCGAAGCCTTACGTCTTATCTGCACCTCTCATGTTAATGCACTGCCTGCTCCCTTCCTTGTGGCAACAAATGGAGAGGAAAGCCTACCAACCCTTGGAAAGCTCCTGATCTGCTGGGGTCTGCACATTGGATTTCTCTGAAGCAAACTAATTCTGCTAGACAGAAACATTGACAGAAACATTGTGATTCGTTATTTAAAACACGTGTGTGTGTGTGTGTGTGTGTGTGTGTGTGTGTGAGAGAGAGAGAGAGAGAGAGAGAGAGAGAGAGAGAGAGAGAGAGAGAGAGAGAGATCACAAGTTGTATATCTACTATATTGGTTTTTTTCCTTCTCAACTATTGGAAAAATGTGGATCAGAAAACAAATGCATTCATTTGATCATATATAAAGGGATCTGCCTGGTTGGGTGACCCATTTTCTATTTGGCTTGCATGTACAATGAATGGAAACCAGAGTCTTCTAATTCTTATTCCATCATAGCAAAACTTGACAAAACTTGGCTATGTTCCTGCTTAGTTTGTAAAGTCGGTCTCCCATTCACCCTCTATGGGCTTGTAATGAAAATGGAAGAGGCTAAATCCTACCAGTTTGCAAGCAGTAGTCCTTGGCCTCCCTTCCACATGCCCCACAAGTAAGTATTTGCAGAGGTCAATAAACATGTCCCTGACATTTACACTGTTTGCTGAACTGTGTGAGACTTATCCCGAAACCTGAATTTCCGCTTTATCAGAAGCTATTTTTAAAAGCTGACTAGATGTAGCAGATGGTCCGGGAGGGATCAATGGGACTTTATTTCAGAGTATCTCTACTTCAGGATTGGAATTGCTTCACTCAAAATTGCTTTCAGGCTGGATCTCCACAGAGTGCATGTGAATATAACTGCCACAATATTATTTAAAAACAGGAAGAAAAACTTTTCCCAGTGCTCTTGAAACACCCGAAAGTTCTTTCTCTATGATTACTGGAGGTATATAAATATTTCAGGAAATGGAAGAATGCTAATAATACTTAGCAATGGCATGTTTGTGATGTTCAATACATTATCTCAGTAAGATTGGCCACCATTTAACACAGTATGATGACGCTGGGGCTGAACACAGAGTTAAATATATACACAGAGTTAAATACATACATTCTGCAAATGCATTAAAGCATTTAAAGGGTATCCAAAATAGGGTTCTGAAAGAAGTAAAAAATAAATGGAATTGGTAAAAGACCTCCATGGTCCTTTTTCTATTTTACAATGGTGTCATTCAAGGATATATCCCCATTTAATGTTTCATGTATCATGCTTAATGTTTCATTTCATGTTTCATCTCTGAACATGCATGATTAAGAGAGCTAGCTATCTCAAAAGCTTGCATATTTTTGTGTCCTTGAGTTGGTCTAATAAAGGCATTACTCTAATATAGGTTTTTTTTCTTACAGCCAACAGGGTTTCTTTCATTCTTTTGAGGAGAGAAATGATCTGTATAATGATATAATACCTACCACTAAATAGAACCAAAACTGAAATCTCAAGCATTACAAAATATTACATGCTACTCAATTGCAATAAATGCCAGGAAGGGCTACATGATTTTGCTGAGCCCCATTCTACCATTATAATAATTCTGTACCAGCAAAAGATCACATTATAAATGAGAGAGTAGATTCCAAAACACTTTCCAATGCACAATGATTTCAGTTCAGACTATTTTCTTTATTTGTTATGTTTAGAAAATTCATAGTAGCTTAGTACTAAACTGGAGGGCATGGACTGAGGATCTGTTCTCTGATCCAACACAGGGCACCATGTGGAAGCAGAAACCTGGGATAAAACCCAGGCAGTTTGTCTAATATGACAAAAGGCAAAAGGGGATACAGGAGCACTGTGCTACACATCTGCACTACAACACACATTTATTTCATAGTGGTTTAATGGACTAGCTTCTCTGTGCCTGAAGGGTAATGGAACAGCCAAAGATTCTCTGGATCCCTGGCCCCCCTCACAGACTATGCTCCTCATAGTTGAAATTACTCCTAAACCAGTTGATTCTGTAGTATAAATACACCTAAGTTTCAACCATCTATCAGTTCTACTGTGCAGGCAAGAAACTGAGCAGCTCTGAAGGTACCTACCCTCTAGGTACCTCAGTGCCCAAACAGGAGATTTGTTTTCTCAGCTCTGTGCAATTTCCTCCGACTCCAGGATGGGCTGACAGAATAAAGGCTGATTACTGATGCTATCCACAGAAGGAAAGTCAGGGAAGCCAAGTCCTTAAATGCTGATTTAAAGGCCCCTGGAATGGATTCACTTGACCACTGGAGTTTCCAGTATCCTTCTGTTAAATCTGTCTTGTATTTCAGCATTACTTGAAATATCTTGCTGTCTCTCACACAGAGAGAGCAGGAGAGGCTGAATAAAAACTACATGATTCAGTAGTTTGGGTTGAACTTAGGTACCACTGAAATCTGAGACAAGTTTGTCATGAGTTGACCTAAGTCCTATTGGTTTCAGTGAGACCTACATCCAGCTTAGTCTGAATTCAACCCATTGTGCTGATCTTTAGCACCATTTCACACAGCAAAAACCATTAACAAACCTAGATTCAGCATGTGCAGCTGGATACGTGAATTCACCTTGACCCACACATAACTATAAAATAAAATTGTATTACAGGTATTATTAATGATAGGGGGTTTTCCACACATGCATACCTCATTGTGTATTGGTGACTATGTTTCCCTGTATAATCCCTGCATAAAGTATGTGCTTGATTTTTAAAAAAGATATTATTCCAAATTTCCTAGTTATGTGTCAATGTTTGCAGGCAGGAATGCTTTAATAATTTCTCTAAAGTCTTTTTGAGAGTCTGAGAAAGCCTGTTTTTGTTTTAGCTACCTAGAAGCTCAGGCTTTACCAATCTGTGTTGTTTGGGGCTTTTTGTGGGGGCGGGGCTGGGGGTTGCTCTGTGATGCTCTATTGTTATTGTCCAGCAGGGAGCCCCAGGTGGGATCCAGGGCTGAGACATCAGCTGGTTAAACAAGTGGAACGGCTGTCATTAATCTTTGCTTGTGATGCTCATAACAAGAAAATGGAGAGAACAGGGAATCAGCTCTCAATAAAAGAGGCGTCCTTCAGCCTTACACAGCTTCATGTCCAGTCACTAATCAATATATATTGCTCCCATAGATCAAAGCAGCAGTGGTTGAGGAATTGCCCAAACTAGAGATGTGTGCAGAGTGGACATGGGGGCATTTCCCAGTCATAGAGTGTTCAAATCAATCTCACAAGGACAGGGTTCCCTGAAAGATCAAGGAAAGACTGGACGTGCTATTTCAAGCTCAGAGCTGGACCTGGGAGGCAAACATGAACACTAATAAGAAGGCTAGTGTTTGTGTGTGCACCACAACATGTTCTTGCAGGCACATGTATGTAAACATGCATTCGTATATGTGTACTTCACAGTTTCAGAAATACCAGCAACTTGGGCAGAGGTGCAGATGGTATATCTTGGACAGATGGAAGATTTGTACACTGAATGTAGACAAAGAGCTGAAATTAGCTTGAGAAACTGACAAAGCTTAAGGGTGAAAAATTATGCATTTTAATTTACCACAAATATTTACAGAAAGAAAAATTTGATTAGTGTATCACATTTAGCAAGTCTGATGCCAGACTCCAGTGTGTGTTTGGCATCGTGCTGCCAATGGGGCCTCCTGCCATCAGCCCACCTGCCTTACTGCTACCAACCTGTCATTCCCACTGCTGTAGCCAGCCTTTCCCTTCTAATTTTCTCTCTTCCATTCACCCCTTCCTTCCTTCCTTCCTTTTTTTTAAAGAAACTGATTTTGGTGGCTGATCCTCCTCCTCCAACTGTGCTCCAGTCCACCTTCAGGTTGTTCATAATGGCTGCATTCACACCACAGTGTTGTGATTGTCATGGTGGTGCTGATTATGATGATAAGTCAGGGGTCCTCAAACTTTTTCAACAGGGGGGGCAGTTGAAAAGGTGCTGGCGGTGCGTGCGGGGAAGGGGGTGGGGATGGGGTGCACACGTGCGCAGGGTGAGGCAAGGCAGGGCAGGGCAGGCAGGCATGGCAAGGCAGTGGCAGGGGCGCGAGGCAGCGGCGAGTCCAAAAAGTCTGAGGCAGGCCAGATAAATGGTCATGGTGGGCCAGATCTGGCCCACGGGCCATAGTTTGAGGACCCATGAGGATAAGTGGCAATTTAGTTAGAATTCTGACCCTGCAAGGTACACTGTCTCTCCTGAGACCCTAACCTGAAGGAAATGAAAAACAGAGAGAGTAACAAAGGGACAAGGGGACACGCGAGGAGAACTAGGAACGTGCTGGGTGTGGTTGGCATGAGATACAGCAAAAACACAGCAAAATGCCCGTGGCTTTTAGCTCTGCCACAAGAGAGGGGAAACCACTGACCTTAGAGTCAAGGATCCTTAATAGCCATTTATCCCCATGGCAAGGCATGGGCTTTATGGGGTGGACTGATTCACTGCTATGGGATGCATTATGCTGCAGTGTACCCCTGGCCCACCTTACTCCAATCTTACTGTACTTCACAGGGCAGACTTGTGTAAGGAGTGCACAAAGAGGCAGTTTCACTCAGTGAGCCTTCATCACTGTAACTAGAGAAAGGTAGCCTCTTTTCACTAGGTATGGGTGAGAATTTTCAGTTTGGACTTGATAAGAAATCTCCTCAATTTGCAAGGTTCTCCATATTTGGGAAAATAATAATTTGAAAGTATAAAGATCTGAATATGAAAGAAACTGGAGATTTGTGTATCCAGGCCTAGGGCTTTGAGTACTTAGCTCTTAAAAGTCTGAGTTTGAATCACTGTGTTTCAACCATGTTCGTGCTGAATTGGGTTGCCACCTCTTTTTTCTAACAGGCTCCTCATCTTTAACTATTATAGAGCAGGTTGGCACATCATGCTCCTCTTGTGATGAGAATCACTGTGCCTACTGAATTTTGCAAGCAGGGTAAGAACTTTGTTTCTGTTTCTTTTTACAAGAATGTATCATGATTTACAAAATATTTCATATTTGAGAAAGAACATGAGATTTAAAACTTCTGAATGTAGGAGAAAGTGAGACTGACAGATCTGCTCATCAGTACTTAGGACATCACATTCTTCATTTTGTGCTGACTATTTCAGATACTAGAAATCTAGCTCTTGCTTTTCTTTGATGCTGGAAAGCTAGCATACAAAGTAGAACTTTCACTTCTTGAGATCTTTTCACCCAAATAAACAAAATACAACTCAAAGTTACATACAAATGTGGATGTCATGATACCACCTGAGATAGCACATAATTCAACACAGTGTATCAGTCTCCTAGCCATGTTTGCCCTTTCATCTCCCAGCTGTTACACATTCTGGTAAGAGATACCATCTCCTTCCTAAATGAAGGGGGTTTCGTTGTTAGAATGCTAACACCAGGTAGAAGCAGGATTATACACAATTTTAAGGTAGAATTATAGAAAAGGAAAAACAGGAGACTATGCAGATGAAAGGGATAGTCAGTAAAATTTACAAGATATTGTCAGAAAAACAGGATCAATATGTTTCTTGTAAGGCAACATGGGAAACAGATTTGAGAAGGAACACCACTAATGAATATTGGGAAAATATTTGGACAAAGAGGCTATTAAAATGTATTCAGTAAGAATAAAGGATTTTTTACATATAAAATTGTATGGAAGTGGTACCTAAATCTGGTGACATTGAACTTTATAGATAACAAATAGTCTAATTTATGTGGGAAATGTGGTCATGAAATAGGTACATATTTCCATATGTGGTGGAAATGTGAATATGTAATGGAATTTTGGAAATATGTTTTTAAAAAGAATAGTAAAATATTAAATTTAAATACAGAAATATGTCCAGAAATCACATTACTTTCAATATTTCTTATCAAATTATTATTCCAATTCCATTCAATAATTATAACAAATTTAATAACTGATGCAAGATTAATCATAACTAAGAATTGGAAAATAAAATATGATTACCAATTGTGTGAGTAGTGTAGAGAAGTTTGGAATATAGCTTTTAATGATAATTTAACCTCTGCTATTAAAGTGAGAAAGAGCATATAAAGAAAAATAAGTTTAATGAGAATTAGTGTGTATTTATTATGTCTTTTAAAAATGGAAAGGATATGAACTGTCAAAAGAATCATTGCAGTTTTGGAAAGGGGAAATGTCCTGAACGAATGTTTGAATGAGTGGTCTTTTTAAAAAATCTGTAACATGTATCCTGTGGTTGCTGGGGACACAGTATTTTTAAGAATTATTTTAATTGTATATTTAATTTCATATGTTTTCATTTTAGATGTAATGGGTTTGGGGATGGTATTTTAGATTGAAATTAATAAAAAAGAAAAAAGAATGCTAACACTAACCAAGTCATTTTGGAATTGTGCTTTGGATGTAGAACTGGTCTGGGTTTTCATGGTAGATTTGTCTGATAAGTGATGCTACATAGTTTTAGCTCAGAAGAGGTTAGAGCAACAGGCACTTGAATCCCAGAAGGGTAAAAGTAATTCTGGTTGCATTACCAAGACAAATAGTGCAGTGAAATCAGTGCATACAGGCAAGAATGGGTCCCCAAAGATCGGCTAAGTAAATTTTCAATCCAATCCAATCTCTATGTTCCCCTCATGAGTTTTTCCTGGCAGCATACTATGCAGTCTCCCCACTTCTTCACTGATTAAGTGTCTCCTGTTCTACATTAATCACTTTCTCTTACACCTCAGTTATCTACATACATGTACTTCCAGCCACTTGATTTATTGGAACTAAACTGGACATACAGGTCTCCTGTATTGCCAATTAGAATGCTGGAATAGTAAAATTAAAGTCCTATCTGATTTTCACCAATATTAACAATTTGAATATACATAGACAACTTTTAAAGCTCTCTTAAGGTGTAACCCTGTGTAAGTTCAGGCAGAAAAAGGGCCAACATTTTCCAGCAGATCAGGAACCTGCCTCTCCGCCTACTTCTCTTCTTTTCCTTTTCCATCAGATCATTAGGAGAGGCTTCTAACTACAGTCTTTTATTATGTTCAAGTGGGCTAGCCTTTGCTATACAAAGGGATCTTTGCAGGAGTCATTAGCAAGAGAGAGTCATCAAGTTAATGAGCCAGCTAATTGGACAGTACTGCTCAGGCTAAGAAGTTGACTCCAAACAGAATTCCCCTTCTCCCTTCTCTAAACAGAGTTAGCTCTACCCTCAGGGAAGTTCCCACTGCTTATAGGCCTAATGGTGGGAATGCTAGGCATTACTTAATTGACCAGGTTTCCTGCACTGGCATCAAATGGTGGAACTCAATAAGTTGCATCCCTCCCCATCTGGTCCTCCCCATTCCAGTGTCTCCTCCTGAACCAGAGGTGTTCTAGTTTTCACAACTACTTACCTCAAAGATCACTGGCTTGGGATTTCAGCTACAGATTCTGGCCTCACCTCTTCTTCCAGTTCAGATTCAGAGTCTGAGATAACCACCTTGGAATGTTGCATTTCGGGAGAAGAGGGCCTAGTCTTTACACAGCATGCCTCAGCCAGCCAGAACAAATTAGCAGCTGGAGCAATTTGAGAAGAATCTCCAAGGAGACAAAAGAATTATCATTGTGAATATGCAGGTCTCTGTAATATACTCATTGTTAATCCTTTTGTTCGTTATATATCTAGGCAAGGCATAAATGACATGATTTCATTCCCAAGGCTACTATCTGTGTACTGACAGAAAGTATGCCCCCTGAAATATTCTGTTTTCTTAACAAAATTCTACATTGAGTTAAATACAATAGAAAATTTATTTATTTTATATAGTTAGTTGTATTCATTATATCCCACCTTTTCCTCAAGGCAGCTTATATAATCTTGCTCCTTCTCTTCTCCATTTTATCCTCACAACAACCTGTGGGGTGAGTTAGCCTGAAGTCACCCAGTGAGCTTCACAGCTGAATAAGGGCTAGAACCCATATCTCTTGAGTCCCAGTCCAGCACTCTAGATGCTATGCCACACTGACTCTCAGATAGTAACATAATGCAATGTTTTGTAATGCCTTATTATGCAGATATAGCAACGTAATACAAATTCAAGCTTATCCCAGCTTGTCAAGAGGAAACTTCAACAGGAAATCCTATGGGAATGTTACAGGAAATATTTACCTATATCTCTGAGCAAACTATTACAGGCCCGCAACTTATGGGAAGGAGGTGTTAAAAGGCAAGGCGAGGCAAGGTGAGGCGAGGCGAGGCAAGGTCACTGTGTAGTAATGGAACAATTCATTCCATTGACAGTGATGACTGGTTAGTATTTGGGCCAGAAGGCACTTTTGTCCAGCAAAGGTTATCCTGAAACATACGATACAATGTGCTTCTCTTCACCTGCAGTTCCTAGTTTGGCCTAGGTGATGGATGACATCTCAGAATGGATTCTTGTGACCATGCTGTGTGTTATGGACTGATAAGTGCGGCCTTTTCCTCTTCACTGTCAGGAATGACTGGGTCTGTAACATACATGCCCACGTCTAACTTTGGTTTCTCTTTAAGGTAGTGAAGATAAAACTGCAGGCATGTGGCAAAGGAGAGGACACTAAATTATTTTGACAAGGTAGCAATTGCTTGCTTAGAATGGCACTTGTGTATAGAAAAAGAGAGAACATAAGAAGTACAGTGATAAGGCAGGCCAGGATGGATTCCAGAAAGGCCTCTGGCAGACGGCAAAGCAAATGCAGCAGCAACCCAAGAACAGGGGCTGTTTTGCAAAAGTAGCAACAAGAATGACAAGTTGCTTCAAAAGATAATTCCCTTTTTTTGCAAAGCCCTGAGAACCCACAGTGTGCCAATTCAAGGCAAATGAGATCTAAGCGTATCATTCTCATCACCAGGCTTTCCTGCTCATCAAGCACTCACAGCAGCTGACATTAAACGCCGCCTACAATACAATTAAAATATCACATGTTTGTTATGTTAGAGTTATGGTTACAATGGTGCTGTTGCATCAAACCATGTTTTTATATGGGCTCTTAGCCTCCCTGGGCTCCCTGCAAGGAAAGGCAGGATATAAATATAAATAAATATGTTCAGAAGTAAAAATTTAAAAGCCATGCCATCTAGAAGAGGCAATCAATTTAAAAGTCAGTTTAAAGCATCAGCAGGAATGCTGTGCTCAGGATCTTTCCAATGTCTCCAAAGAGTGGATTAGATTAGACAGATTAATGATATTGCCATTACCAGGGTGCCCATTCACTGCAAGCCATGCTGCTTTGTAATTAACTTGAGAAGAATTACTCAGTGTCTTTATTGACCTATATTTAGTAGTTAAGGTATTCATGATCCTTAATTGTGTGGAGGACAGAATGGGAAAAGGATTCCCTAAAACAAGAACATGTTCATTCTCCAAACCATCAGCGGGGAATGTGTTGCCCTCTCAGCGCTGGTGGATTTCTATTCCCATTAGCCCTAGCCAATTCCTCACTTAGCAAACAGTGAGGAATTTGTGGGGCTGCAGTCCAACAATATCTGGAGGCTGACAGGTTTCCCATTCCTGCTCTGAGCCCAATGAAAATTAAGGTTTTTTATAAGGTTCCACAATTTGGCAGGGTGTTGCACTGCTGGTGTTATTCATCATTAAAAAGTGAGGCAACTCCCATACCTTCTTATCTTATCTCATCTTTCCTCTCATCTTAATTCCTCCTGAACTTGGTCTCCTTTAACCCACCACTTGCTCAGCAGCTAGGAGCTGATCTTGTTGTTGATTATTTGATCACACTGCATTTCCATGCTGACCTAGAGCATAAATCTCCTTTTACTTACAGTGATAGATAAAAGGTCTCCTGCTGCACAGGGACTTTGCTACTGAAAAGATCCGGTAACCTAGTCCACAGGATTTTTTAAGGCACAAATTTGCATAACCTAATTTACATATGTGCAAAGGTCTACCTGTGTCTATATCTTTAAAAAAGCCTGTCTCCAAATGACACCCAAATTTGTAAAAAGGGATGCATCAACAGGTGTGGGAGGCATTGGGCAGAATGGGAAAGCAGCAGAGGGTGAAGCTCCTCTGGACAGCTAATCCAGAGGGATCAAATACATCATATCCCTTCTACCTTTATTTCAGAAAGCACTCGTGAGGGTTGGGTAGATGGCCTCCCAGAGACTTGGGGCTTCAAATGAAAGATTTGAGACTGCAGCCTAGTGGTCCTCTCCTAATACTGCCTCCTAATACTGAATTCTGAATTCAGTTTTACAACATGCACCAGAAGAAATGAGGCACGTGAGAGGTTATGCAAGAAGTTATACGAAGAAGTGTCATTGCTATTCCACTCCATTCTTCTACCTGCTACCATGAGCAGCTCTTTAGAGAAGCACCTAATGAGTGGGGAATGCCAGCAAGAGTAAAGAAAGACAGAAGCTACTAGTGATTTGCTTAGTCAAATTTTCGGAATTGCTGCTGCATTGCAGGCATTTTCTTGCTGCCTGGAAAGCTTTCTGTCACATCATCAACATTCACATTTAAATAGAAAGGACTTTCCAGGTTCATTCATTCATTCAGATGTTATCAGTGCAGTTTCCCTATGACAGTGGTGGGAACAGAATACAGTTCACCTCCACATGATCAAATTTGAGGTAAGAATACCCTCCCTCTAAATGCTCCTTAGCTCAGAATAGAATTTTATTATGTAGCAGCAACCCTCCAAAAATTATAATAAAAATTGGATAGTCCTACTAGACCCAACTTCCACGGTTCATTTTAAAAATATGATAACTAAGGATGGACCTCATACCATTAAACTAATTTGGGGGATAATATAGAGCCCTGTTCTGGAAAGAGGTGGGTGATGCAGAGAATATTGTACAAGGAAAAAGTAATGCACACTTTTTGCATTGGTAAGTGCAATTCTCCTCCACCCCAGCTTTGCAGAAGGAAGGGGAGGCTTGCTTAAGTTGTAAACTGGGCTACAGGCTTGTTAGCCCCTTGCCAACGTTAATGGAAGATGCAAACTCTTTCTGAACTCCATTTGCAAGCTACAGAATGCCTCATGAACCTCTAATTTCACATCATCTCTAACTTTGTGCCCACTCATGCTGGGTATAACGAAACTACAGTGGCTGCTACCTGGATTGCAGTACAGATGAAGGGCACTCTGTGGAGCAGCTGCTGGGGAACACAAGGCACTCATGTCCTGCTTGGGGGCTTCCTGGCTGATGCAAACAGAGGACTGGGGTACATTTGCCTTTGATCTGATCCATAGGAATTTTCATATTCTTTGTTCTCCCCTGCAGAGGATGGCAGGATGTGCTCCAACAGAAAGCTCAGGAAACCAAGGCTCAATCTGGATGCCAGGAAGTTCTTCCTGACAGTTAGGACCACAAGGGTATGGAATGGGCTTCCATGGGAGGTGGTTGAAGCCCCATCGGTGAGGGTGTTCAAGGATAGGCTGAATGTGCACATGGCCAACATGTCAAGAGCGGAGCCGGCTAGAGCTGGGGGTCAGACTAGATGACCCGATAGGTCCCTTCTGACTCGCTCTGTTTCTATGTTTATGGATGGACAACTCTAATCCATGTTTCTTTTACATGTGTTCATCCATCCATTGGTTTTGTCCTACTTCTACATTAAATTGCAGTATTTATTGCTGTTGTTTAAAAAAACAATCTGCACAGTAATTCACATTTAAACATATTTCTCTCTCAAAATATGCCCTTCTAAACATATTTTGATAAGTTTTGTTTTAAACCAAGAACTGCATCAGAATAGACAACCAGCAGTGTAATACTGTGTATGTTCATTCAGCAGGAAGTCCCATCATGTTCCTGGTGAAACAAGTTTAGGATCCCATCATAATTTCTGATGCAAACAATAGGAGGCATTGGTTTACATCAGAATTTGCAAGTGTCAACTTTTTCAGGCATTTCTAGGCTTCTGGGAAATCAGGGTATTTCAGCAGAAACAACTTGCCTCATTGAACTACACTATCATGTCTCCTGGCTAACCAGGAAAAAGATGGATTCAGATGAGGCAACACCATCTTCTATACTGTTAAAATTTACAAGATGGTAGTTACCAGGGTGGAGCCACTGAAAAACTGAGTTCCTTCAGTCATCAGATGACTGGTATCCCCCATGGGGATACCAGCGCTTGCTGGAAGAATGCTGTCCAAGGTCCTGAAGTGGGTTTTGCCTTGCCCTACATGACTGGAGGGTGCAGATGGCGCAGTGGTTTAAACTGCTGTGCTGCTGGGCTGGTTGATTGAAAGGTCGCTGGTTTGAATCTGCACAACGGGGTGAGTTACCGTTGCTCCGTCCCAGCTCCTGCCAACCTTGCAGTTCAAAAGCGTGCAAATGCAAGTAGATAAAAAGGTACCACTTCGGTGGGCAGGTAACAGTGTTCCATGCACTTCGGTGTTTAGTCATGCCGGCCACATGACCATGGAGACTGTCTGCAGACAAATGCTGGCTCCCTCAGCTAGGAAACGGAGGTGAGCACTGCCCCCTAGAGTCAGGCATGACTGGACTTAACATCAAGGGGAAACCTTTACCTTACATGACTGGAAACCATGAATTCCTGCATGACAACCCACTTTCAGCTGGGCCTCACACCTCAGCAGGGCAGGCACTCTGATATGGCACCTGCTGAAATTCACTTCACTGCATAGGTAGAAATGGTACAGCTCAGTCCTGAAAACACAGTCCGGAACTACCTGTACATGGTAGTTCACCTGTTACTAACCAATCTGTGCTTTATAATCAAAAATGGGCACCTTGCTTGTCATCCCACCAACAGACAAACCTAGAAAAGTGGTGATGCAAGATGACATTCTCCATGATACTATTTATCTGCAGAGCACCTTCTCAGGTGACATTAGATCTGCCCCCATAGGCAAAACATTTATATAAAGATTGGATATATTTTAACTTATTTAACTGGCTTTAGAACATGCTGTATCACTGCTGTTTTATATAGGATGGAATATACCTGTTATTTTTATGGCTGTTTTTTTTCTAGCATTAACCACCCTGTGTTTCAGAACTAGAAAAAAGAGTATAAAATAATTAAATATTGAACGAACAAACAAATAAACACATAGCAAATACGATACATGGGCACAATGTTGTCCATTTGATGTTGCCATTCTAGCATTTCTGTTTTTATTACCTAACTGAATAATGATACAATACAATACAATAGTACATCCATAAAAACAAGAAATTTAAAAGAAGATAAAAATTATAATACAAATAAATTGTATCATATAATTCAATCAAAAGTATTAATAATTATTTTGTTTGATACGGAACACATAAGGTGCACCCCCACAGAGGGACCTTCAGCTACATAATTATTTATTCACATCCATATATCCCCCTTTTCTCCTTTACTTCTTCTATGTTTCCCCTATCTCAGGACAACCCCCTCCCCATCCAAAACTTCACTGAATCATGAAAAGGTTTAATAACCTTTCCTTTATTAATACATGTTCAATGAACAACCCCAAATGTCATTAAAATTATTCTTTTTTCATCAACTCTTTTTTCACCTTAATACTACAGGTTAACTTATCATTAATAGCTATGTTCCAAATTTCCTTATACCATTCACTTAATTGGAAATCCCATTTTCCTTTCAGTTCTTTGCTATTATAAATCTTACAGCTGTTAATAAATTTGTTTATTAATTCTTCAATATTCCATTTTCATTTCTTTTCATGAATAGCAGACTTCCAACATCAGAACTAAACTCATTTTAGCAGGATTGGTTTCATATATAGCATTAAGCCTTCAAACACTTAGAAGAGTCTTCCATGGTGTGAAAGTGTATCATTAGTTTTTCACATCTACCACACATCACCCCATGTGGCTTCTTAATGCTGTCCATAGTGCACCCAAAGTTTCAGATTAGAAGGAATGCAATTCAGTTTTCATATCTAGGAGAAAAATCAGCTATTTTAGGATTGGCTTTGCCTGCAAGCCTTTATTATGTACTTGTTGAGTCCCTACTGATAAATGCATTTCCAGCAATGAGACTTTTGAGTTCCAAATGTGCATTGAGAGTGCACAGATCCAGCTACTAGCAATGACACAGCCAAAGGGCAAATGGCTGGAGGTGCTTTTGCTACAGAAATGCACAATACAGCGTGTTTTTCTCATTAGTCTTATCAGTCCTAGTGAAGCACTCCTACTAATCCTTGCCTCCTGCTGTCCAACTGGGCCTTTCCAGAAGCTGTTTCCAATGGTCACGGATTAATGATACACAGAACTTGGAAAGGGATAAGAGAAAACTGAAAGATGGAACACTAAAAGCAAGAATACAGAAGCTTCCAAGCCACTAGAAAGAATTGGAAAGCTTCTAAGGAAAACAAAATATTCTAGGGGAACACATCCACTTCCAGTTAGACACTGAACTGCCCAGAGCACTTTGACTACCAGGAAGTGTAAAAAGGTAATTAATAAACAAACAGAAATTCAGCCATAAACCTTGACTTTTCCATCTCTCTCTCCTGCCCAAGAAAATAATCCTTATACAGAAGTCCTATATCCACTTCCCTAGAATTACATTCCATGGAAATGAACGTTTTATTCTTATTCAATAGGAATGTACAGGATGCTGCTGCTAGGCATTTTAAAGATACATTCCTATGTCTACCTGATGTTGGCTGAGGGAGCCAAAGGATTATTCAGAGCCCAGCTCTGAAGTCCTGTGACCCTGGAGCTGGGAATCTCAAGTCCAAGCCCCATCCCATCCTCCTTCAGAGCTGGTGCAGAAAGAACCACACTAGCTGCCTCTTCAAAGATGCAACTGGGCCTTGGAGAAGAGGAAACAGGGCGTGCTGAGGGGCAGAGAGTGGAAAGGAGCAGACTCAGGCCAACAACTTAAGCCTATTGCATCAGTGTCCCAGCCTCCCTCCCTCCTCCTCTCTTGGCATTCAATGTAGATGGCTAAAAATGTCCATCTAGACAAATGCATGGCATGAGATGCAGTATCAGTGGAGATCACCACTTATATGCACTGGAGCCATGTAAGTTTCAGAGTTTGGAGGCTTATGGGCACCTGAAGAGGAGGGCATTGAAATGCACCTTAACTGTGCTTGCTTAGCTACCAGTGAGCTCTGTTTGAAAAAAGTAATGGGAACTGCTTCCAAGACAAAGTATTTGCTGCTGAAGTGCTGAATTTTAATATTTTGTCTGAATATATTTGTCAAGAAGCTGGATGAATTCCTGAGTTAGCTTTCAGTGCTTTAGTAACACCATAAAATTCTGAAATGATGCTTTATCTTCCCATTGTTACATATTAACAATGTTGGGCTAGCATCTTGCTGCCACTGTTCCTTATACCACTGACTTTACTAGCGCCATGGAATTCATAAGCAGCTACATACTACATGATCTAAGCAAGACTGTCTTCGCTATCCTCCAGTGACATGGATGATGATTCATATTCAATATAAATATTGCATCAGACTGCCAGGTTTTGTTCTTTGCATAACAGGTAATCCACTGCACCTAGATCAGCTCATTTTAGATCAGGGATGGAGAATCTCTGGCCTGCAGAGATTCTTCATCTGGTCGACAGAGGCTGGAGAGGCCTGACCCCTCCTCTCCCAGCTGCCTTTCTGTGCCACTAAAAGAGGCTGCCTTTGTGCAGAGAGAGGCACGGAGTGAAGATTCTTACATCTCATTGCACTGGTAGCCCTTTCTCTCCATGGTGAAACACTGCTGTGACAGCAGTCACTGGGGCTTCAGGGCAAAGTCTACCCCCAGAGGTCATCCAACCCTTGGTGGTGAGCAGAGAGCAATCTAGCCACCATGGACTAAACACTCCCCTCACCCCTGTATTAGAGCATAATTATGCAGAGGTCTTTCAATATCCTCCAGCGCACTGGTCCTCTGTATCATTTCCAATTACTGTGTGGCATTCCTGTACTCACTATGTATGGCCAGTGAAGAAAGCTAACAAGAAGAAAATAGATGCATTCAAAGCATGGTGCTGGAGGAGAGATTTGCAAATACTCTGGACCAAAAGACAGACAAACAAGTGAGTCTCAGATCAAATCAAACCAGAGCTTTCCCTGGAAGCAAAAATGACAAAACTCAATCTATCATACTTTGGGCACATCATGAGAAGGCAAAATTCCCTGGAGAACACAATCATGCTAGGGAAAGTTAAAGGTGGAAGAAGAAAAGACCAAATGTCAGATTCCATAAAGGAAGCCACAGCCTTGAATTTCCAAGAGGTGAACAGAGCTGTCATGGATAGGACATTTTGGAGGGCTTTCATTCATAGGGTCACCATAACTTGGAACAACTTGGCCATATGACACCAATATTTACCTCATAACATATAAACAGGAATTCTGCCACTGATTAGCTCAGATCCACTACCTCCTTCACTGAGCTCTTGCTTAGCAGTGATTCAGGAACAAAACATATTGCAGCTACGGGATCGCTGCCAAATTACAGCAAGGTGATTTCTAACAAGGGAAAAAGCCTGTTAGTTGACAAGCAGGTACAAAGAATGCAAGACAGTCCCAGCTCTTTCACATGCTGGCTTGTTCCCACCCACCTTCCCTTGAATTGGCAGCTAATTGAAAATTGTGTTTTTAATTCAAAGCCACTTTTTAATTCTGCACTGTTTAAAAGCGTTTAGGGATCCAGTAGCATATCGAATTTCTGGTGCACCTTGTATCAGTTTGATACAAGACATCAAGAAAAGGCCTTGTCAGTATTGTTCAGCAAATTTTGGCTGAAAACATGTAAGGGCTGATGCAGAAGCACAGAAGAATCATGGGGGGGGGTCCTAATTGCTTTAGAGTATGTGTAAAAACTTTAGGCCCTCAGGTGAGATTTACCCTCTGAAATTCCTCAGTGGCCATGCTATTTTCCCCCTGCCCACTCCACTGGTGGTTCCCCAGCTCTTGTTTTTTCCATTCTAGATTGTTTCAAATGCCTAAGGCTAAATTACTGGTGAGAATAGCCTTAAGCTAAATTATGCCAGTATTTTTACTCTTGTCCATTTTGCCTTTGGGCCACCCACAACTTGAATGCAACCCTCAACAGTGTCTCTCAAATTGAATTTTACCCTCAGGCTGAAAGCAAAAGCTTTCACCCCTGCTTTATTACATTATTACATTTATACCATGCCTTTTTCCTATTTTGAATGTAGGTGGAGTATCCTTATGGGGTACGCAACTTAGTTTCCTCCTGATGTTTGGACCACAGTGACCTTGAGTTCTGGTCAGGAGAGCCAGTGGTCAGGGATTATGGAAGTTATAGTACAAGAATTTTGAAGGACCATGTGTGTTATACAGTAATAGCTATATACTAGTAGTAAATTCATTATCTGCATGCATATCTCTATGTAGCCAAAATACATACCATGCATACAAAGAGGTAAGTATTAGAGGCCACATGGATATCCAAAGGTCTGCAGGAGTACAAAAAAGTACCAAATTAGCCTAAATAGCCTCCCCACCCAAACAAGACCCCAATCAAATGAGGATTGGGGAAGTGCCCACAAAATATTGATTATTGAGGGGACGATTTTAAAATGGTCACAAGAAAGCACTCCAGTTTCATGTGTGATGAGCCCAAACCAACCAATGGTTACTTGTGCCACAAAAACTGGCAACTATTTCTCACAAACACCATTTTTGTTACCAAGGAGTCTATCGACCCCCTCCAGCTTACTCCTAAATCACTATCAAAATATGCAAAGCTAAAAGCAAATCCCCAAAAAGGAAGGCACCCACAAATATGCCTCACTGGCATGATGCCAATCCAGGCTAAACAAGAAGTGCGAGCTTAATGCAAGAGCAATGGTGAAGAACATGACTGGTCCAACAAATGCATATCTTAATGGCTAACCTTTCATGGGTCACATGTCACAGGATGGCACCCTTCCATATTCACCAAAAGTGAGCAAGACATGTGCATGAAATGGACAACGTCAAAGATAAAGTGAATGTGACCCCACATTTTCTCTGTCCCACATACACACTACATGCATTCATACACAAAGCACACAGGGAACCATGCTCTTGTGTAACACAGACATAGTGCACACCCATCCGTTCATGCACATTCATTCACACACACACATTCATATCCATAAAAAATCAAATTCACATATTCCCAACATCAATTAGATATATACACATTTTCCACTGAAGCCAAGCCTAACAGGCACATGGAAGAGATACTCAAGGAGGGAGCCACAATGTATGGGGAAAGAGAATCTTTTGCTTCCTGACTGTGATCCCTCCCCAGTATCATTGTGCTGCAATTAGGCTTCTTAAAAGCCTTACATTGAAACCAGTGGGCATTATTCTTAATTACTATTATATTTTAAAATATCTTTGGCCATTTTAAGGGTGAAGCCTTTTCTATGACACAGATTGTTAAATATGATTCTGTGCATACACAGCCAGTGTTCATGGAGACATACACAGTTTCTGTTTGTCCTGCTGGTAAATGTTTTTTCCCCTTGTATGGCTAACAAGGACTATGGGAGGGTAATTTAGTAAAATGGTGCGCAGGATAACAGTTAACCATCCCTTTCCCCAGTACTATTGCTCTGATCAAATGTAGACCATTATCATGGCTACTTTAAAGTAAAACTTCAAATGTCAGGGAAGTCAATCACAGTTTTCCCACATTACATGTGGTCTGGTCTTCAGTTAAAAAAAAAAAAAAGCAAATGCAGTTTCTAATTACACTCACAGTTGGATACCATATATGTTTACTCAGAAGTAACCCCTGAATTCAGTGCAGATTTACAGCACAATCAAATGCAGAGGCGGGCATACTTAGGCCACCAAAATCAATTGTGCAATCATAATCAATTATAATCATAGGATTTCAACAGCAAGTTCTTACCAATAAACATTACCACTGTGCCAGTATTAAAACCTGTACTGGGATTCTTCCAATAACATCACAAAGAATCTTCCTCCAGAACTTGCTTCCTGATAACAAAAAAGAGAAGCTGCAGGAAATCTGCATTATTGTCCCCCATTACCCAAAAGTGTATTGGGGAGCTAATTGTAGTCACAAACTCTGTAATGTTTTTCAGTACATTTTCAGATGATGATGATAATGATGATGACACAAGAATAAATACAAAGAAAGAAAGATAAAATTTGGGAAATACAAATTTCATACACGCAGAAGCTAAGTGCATGTGGACTGTAAACCTTACTCTACAAGGCTAAGCATATCACACAATATACAGTCCTGATGCTGTAAATCAGTCCCCACAGATGCAAATAAGATTTTGAGGCGCTCTAAAGATAAGAGGATGGGCATCAAACTGGCAAGGGCAGTTCAATGTAAGCAAGTGTGAAGTAATGCACTGCCAAGTATTGATGGAAGTTGATGGAACCTGAGCTAGCAGTGACTGAACAAGAAAGGGGTCAGCAGGTTGGGCAGCTCAATGAAAATGCTGCTGTGAAAAAGGCAAACTCCATGGTAGGCCTGACTGCAAAGGGAACTGCCAAGTTTATATTCTACTGATACAAATCTTTGGTGCACCCACATTTAGAATACTGTGCACAGTTCTGGTCAACTTACCTGAGAAAAGACAGGATTCGGTAGGAAAAAGTACAAAGAAGGGCACCAAAAATGATCAAGGGGCTGGAACAACTTCTCCATGAGATGCAGCTACAGAAATTGGAACTGCGTGGCTTAGAAAAAGGGTGAGGAAGGGGAGACATAATAGAGGTCTTCACAATTATGCACAGTGTGGAGAAAGTATATAGAGAGAGACATTTTACTCCTTCTCCCATAGCACTAGAATCGAGGGTCATCCCATGAAGCTGATTGGTGGGAGATTTGATGTTGGGAGTGAGAAAGATGGCAGCTTTGGGCACACATTCTCAAGGACTCCTGGCTGGTTTCCCGAAGAATCAGAATCAGAAGGAGAAGAGGGGAAGGAGGTGGGGTGCTGGGAATGCAGGCCATCCAGAGGCACTGAACTGAGAGAAGCAGAGATGCATATCTCAATGTCAGACTCCCCAGGTGGGCAGGCAGTCTCTGGGAATAACCGAGGTGTGTAGTTGGCAGGAAGGGACTTGGAACAGGGGAGTTTCTCAGAATCAGGCACGGCAGGCATGGCTCTTGATCCCATGATGCATCACCAGCAAAGGAGGGTGGCTCAATTAGAGGACTGGTGTGTGAAGAAGAGGCATGCTTGCTTTCAAAAGACTTCTGCCAAAGGGATGGGGTCCAGGCATGCTCATAAAGAGAGTTCTGGAGGTAATTACTAGCCTGGGTTCAACAAACAGCTCTGTAAATACTCAGAGATTCATTCTGGCTGTTTTGTGCTTTTGGTCCATAAAGAACACTTTGCAAGGAAAGGGTCCATGGCTTTGAATGCACAAAGGAGGAACCTCTGCTCCTGACATTTAGGATGGAAAAACAGAAGTACTTCTTCACACAACATGCTGTTAATCTATGGAATTCACTTTGAAGTGGTGATGACCACCAATTTGGATGGCTATAAAAGGAGATAGCCTCGTCCAACAGGAATCCAATCAATGGCTAGTAGCCTTGCTGGCTATATACTGGCATGCCTGCACATACCAGCTACTGAGGAGTTTGGGCAGGTAGAAGCCTTTCACCCCGCTGCTTGAGGAATCCTGTGTACAGCTGATTTGCCACCGGGTGAATGGAATGCTAAACTGTAAGGACTTTTGATCTAGTCCAGAATGGCTTTTCTTATTCTCTCAAGAGATAGTTCTTAAGGTTCTGAATAAATTATTGTGGATTCATCTTGCTCCCCTCTATTTCACTGTAAGCCTGATTCTCAATACAATCAAGATACCATCATAATCAGGTTTCTAGGATCTCCTTTTGATAATGTCAATCTCATGCTAAAAAAAAGATTGCTCCCTGTTATCTCCAGATATTTAAAATAAATCATATTTTTGACAGCACAAGCAACTATCTTTTCCCCATTACATTCCTCTCTGTGAGTAAAAATCCACTGGTTTCCTGATTGGGCACTTAATTAGAATTGCTAGAAGCCACCACTACATGGGAGGTTAATTGTCAGAGAGGGAATTCAATCAGTTTTGAGAAAGCCAAGGGGAAACATAGGTCAAAACATGGAATCAACAGAAAGCTAACAGACATACCAGATATAGTGTGGGGAAGCCCTAACCTAGCCCTTTATATTGTGATTAATGTGCAATGGTTATCACAACTACACTATTAGCTGGATAATCTTATACTGGAGATAGCTCCCTGTCAATTTGAAGTCTGGACAGTCTCTTCTCTCAATATTTGAGCTTTGGAGCATCCTTGTTGGGAAAATGCTTTGTGCAGAACAGTGCCACCTGCTGGGAAAAGAAGCAACAACATAGGACATGAGGGGTACTCACATGTTAACCCAGTACCATTTGACTAGCCGGGTTCACAAACCAGTGAGCCTGGCTACTTGGTTTTAAGCTGATTTACTCCCATCTAGTCTCAATGGGATTGATCTACTCTAACTCATAAAGATCTTGAATTATGAATTTGACTGTAAGCTGCAATCCTAAACACACTTCCTAGGAAGCAAATCCCACTGAACTCTGTGGGAGCGCCTGCTGCGGAAGCCTGCTGCATTCAAACTGGCTTCATGTTGGGCAACAGGCACACAGAACAGATTCATAAATAAATACTTGCTGCCGTTTAGGAATAAAGATTTCAATATCCTTAGAGAGAAGTCAATGAAGGGATTCATTCAGTGGGCAAGCAACACAATAATTGGTTGTATCAAACAGGAAGAGAGGGAATAATAAGCAAAATATCATAATGCTCTACTGTGAGCATATGTGATGCCCTGGCTTTGAATAATTCATATAGTCTGGAACATTTCATATTCAAAAGGCATAATATGAATAGTAAATTTCCAGAGAATGGTAATGGCAATTATTGGAAGCGCTAGAGGAGGAAGAAATGAAGTTACTGTTTACAAGTGAGGCAAGTTGGCTCTCCTAGAGCATCTCTTAATATCTCCCTGCAACCTCATGAACCTGACTGCTACAGAACAGTGCCTCAAAATTATCTGAGTGTGTTAAAACATTTATTGGAAGTGTGTGTGCATAAGCAGTTGCTTGTAAAAACCTAATATTCCTTAGTGTGTCTTGTAGTCAACCACAGAGAAATAAAGAAATAATATTTTCAAAAGAAATGCAGAGATGCATTCATAGCTGGCATAAGCACAAATTTCTGTAGAGCTACTTCTACAACAGGAAAGGTTGCACATACAGGACAGATATCTGGATCCAGTTTTCCAGATATGGCCGCTTCAAAGATCCAAATGCTGATTAGAGTAATACTGGTCTTACTGGACTTAGACAGGAGCTTGATACCTGCTGGCTCCAGGATTTTAATGGCCCGTGGGCAACACAGCCTTCATGAGCAGCCTCCTTCAGTGAGTCAACCTCCTCCCCACCATGGCTGCTATGCTCCCTTGGCCTCTTGGCAGGCAAAGGCATCTACTGCTCTTGCTCACCACCATCACTGGCTAGACCAGATCCCGAGGGAGACAAGTAAACAAGTTGCAGTGGTGAAGAGGAGGAGTATAAACCAATCAGAAAGCTTTGGCTATGAGGCAGTATTGAAATTAAAGAAATAAACTTTCCTCAGTAGATGTGGGTTCTTAGCAGGTGCCCAGCCTACCCTTGATGTTGACCCTGGGCCAATCTAGATTAAAATCCCAAAGGGCAAAATCTCTATTGGGACTGACCCAAACATCACATAATAGTATGCAATCTTTCAAGAAGCCTTTGCTGCAATGGATGCTAAGCAAATCAAGGTTGGGGAAGGAAGGTGGCATGGTGCCATGATGTTAGCAGTAATACTAGTCTAGGACAGAGCCCTGGAAGAGACTTTTAGACATACTGGGCTTAGCCTCTGCTAGGTGTTAATACTAGGCCAAAGTTGGGACAGATCCCTGCCCCTTTTTGTAAATATAAATATAGAATCTCGCCATTTTCAGATCCAGATCCAGCTCCTAAGTGAAACACACAGTTTCCTTGTGAGGCAGAGAACAAAGGTGAAAGAATATCATCTTTTATACTAGCAGTGCTGGAGATTACTCTTTAGTGTATTGCTAGGTAACCAAGTCAACTGGCACACAAAATGAATTACTACAGAAGAACAGAAGCAATCGATTTACTCAACGGTTTTGTTTGCATTACCTCAAGGATATTGGGAACAGGTACTAAGAGTTTAAAACAAAACCCAATATAAAACAGAGAATCAAATCTAGCTACTAAAATATGTAGTACACCAAAGAACTCTCCTCTGATAAGGGAAGTAAATAGAGCATGTGCAACTATGTAACTTTGAAAATTCTTTCTGAAAGCTTCCAGCTGCACACTTGCAAAACTGAGGAACTAAGCATTGTAAGGTGTTTTTTTAAGCTAAGGAAGGATTTAAATATATTCCTCTCTGCTAGCACCTTACTTTTACACAAAATAAATAAACGCAATCCTGGCATTTGCTGGATGCACACTGCCATGGACTCCCACTGCCACCTAGTGACAATGAGTATTAAATGGTCTATTTTGGTTGATTCTTGGTAAGTCTGCTACCCAACCATACAGCTTATGCCAGAACCATACAGCCAAAGCATTTTGCAATCGTGCCATGATCATTCGCACTACATTTTACAAATGTAATAACATGCTTTTTTCCTATACCTCTATAATGGTCTTTGCTGTAAACCAGAGAAGTTAATATAACTTTTAATGTTTAATCAAATAATTGTTTACAATGTAAACAATACTATGATATGAATGTATTTATTAACATATCTGAAAGGTGTATATTGAAAAGACACAGAGGTACTTTTTCATATGATCGAGTATTAGTTTAATTTATTCAGAATACTGGAAAAGAAAGGAGACCCTCCATTTAGGAATATGATATATCAAATCTTAGGATCATGCCAAACTGAATACGATCACTTTATGTATCTTATTTGACATGAGGGGAACTGAATAGGTTTGAAGAAAAGTGTGTGAAGCTATTTTTAAGGTAATGCCCACAACACTTCCTTAGAATTCCAAATGGGTCCACATAGCTAGTTAAAGCAAGGTAAAGGCATTATTCTTGTATTAAATGTTTATAAAATTGCAGATGACAGGTTTGATCTGAAAAACAGGCATCTTCCCTTCTGTTATACCAACATGGCTCATGTCCCTTGTAAAGTAAAATAACAACACATTTGTGCACCATCAGAAAACAAAGAAAACATAACTCTTACTTCAGAAATACTGTTTTTACCCATATGCAATGTATGCAAAATAAATAAATTAACCAGTTAATTTACTAGAACTCACATAATTAATTGATTCATGGTACAATCTGGTACTTGTCTTTTCGAAGTGGGTATAGGATTGGGAATGCAGTCTACACTTAAGAAAGTCATGACTTGTCTTTCTTTCTTTCTTTTCTTTCTTTCTTTCTTAGGGGTATTTCTAGCCAGTCCAATTACTGTATGTCTCTGGACAGCTTTCAATAAACCACCCAATAAATAAATCATAATAAATACATGATAATAATCCAAACATGATAACTTTAAAGGTGTATCATATGTGGATCTTTATGCAGCCAAAGTGGCACCATCCAAGGGAAGGGAATCAGAAGCAGCCCAATGAGCACAGCATGCTCAGAGGCCACTGAATCCTGGCTGACTATTGGAGATTTGGGAAATTGGAATGAAATTAGGCATCCTGGGAAAAGGCATGGCTAGCTGGAATTCTAAACAAGAAGACTGCAATGGTTTGCTGCAAACACTACTTCTTGTTTTCTGTTAGCCAAAGAATACACTGACTATGTCCTTTAAATTCAAATGTCAGTATATTATAGCCTTAAAAATTGACACACCATACTGTTCCAATGCTTTTATTTGCCATTTTGTTCAGTCCAATGTGCTTTCAAGCAATTTAAAGGCTCAACAGTTGGTGAAGTTATGCAGTTCTAGTGCAAGACCAGATGATTATTTTTTTTAAGATAATGTTGTGTTGCAGTAAAGCTGCATTTTCTCAGTACTTGAAAGGCTTTTTTTTCTCACTGGGAAAATGAGATTCCTCCCCTCAATGGCAAGTAAATGTTCCACCCTCCCTATTTTCTGGTACCAACTTCCAATAAACCAACTGTTGCCTTATGGCTGAGGAGGAGATGTTGGCAATGACATTTTAAAAATAGTGTGCACCCCCAAGGTCTGAATAACCTACATTTCTGAATGGAGAACAGATATTGGGAGGAGGGTGCATTTGATTTGGATGGATCCTAAACCCTGAGTGGAATTTGGCTGCTTTGGAGAAATTTGGATCTCTTCCAAGCACGGATTTTTTCCAGGGTGTGGGCAAAGTTATACTATCCTATACCCTGGACAGAAGACCTGCACACTGCTTCTGTCTGGGATGGTCATCCTCTTCTACGAAGCACACAGCTTCAGGACAAATGCACATGGAATAGTGAGGAAGGAAAGAGACACCTCCTAGCCAGCCAGAATAGCTGAATCAAACCTGGCGATCAGTCAGGAGACAGATGTCACAGCCAGATCACTCTCACCTCCACAAAGCTATACTACCGCATTTTTCGGTGTATAAGATGCTACTTTTTCTTAAAAACATTTACTTAAAAATGGAGGTGTGCCTTATACATGGGGAGCCAAAAGGAGAACCGTGGGCGCGCTTGGGGCGGGGGGAGACTGGCGCGATTGCGCGTACCCGTGGGTGGGCAGTGAAGCGGCACACATGGGGGGGCGGTGAGGTGGCACGCGGGCGGCAGCAATTTGCTCGCTGGGCATGGGTAGGAAAAGTGGGGGGTGTCCTATACATGGGGGTGTCTTATAGATGGAAAAATATGGTATGGTGTGTGATTGCAATATCCTTATGTGTCTGCACATGCTTTATTGCTCAGGGTCAGATTACATGACATCTAGAAGCCCATACAGAGCGGCAGAAAATCCTGGAAATTCAACAGAACAGTATATTAATTAATGCAAAGATCATGAGAGTTGGACTGCCTGGTTTTAAAGGAGAAGTTAGATACAGTGGGCATAACAGAGACTTGAACATTTTGGCGGTGGTGTCACACTATACCTTAAAGGGGCATAGTGTCTAGCAGACTAGAGACACTAGAAGGGGCAGCCTCTGAAAAAGAAGTGCTGTGGGCAAGAATAACAGGCTCCAAGCATAATTTCATACTGTCATTTACTGATCCAGAAAACCCTGGTGATCTTGAAGCTGAAAATGAAATCAGGGAGGCATTCCAACAATAAAATAATGTAATAATGGGTGACTTCAATTACCCCCTTTCTAACTGAAGAAACATGGCTGTCATGTTCCAACCATGACAAAGAGTGGAAATTCCTCACTGTCCTAAATGGCTGTGCTCTAGAAAAACTGATCACAGAACCAACCAAAAGGGACACAGCCCAGGACCTATAGAGAGATATTAGTATTGAACCAAGTACAGTGGCCACAGTGCTATCAAATTTAATTCATATTTAAGTGCAAATGTGTAAAGGAAATTAAACACAGTCACATTTGACTTCAAAAGGAAGCATCTCGAACATGAGGGGACCATTAAAACATGAACTGAAACAGAGAGTCAACGAGATTAAATATCTCCAAAATGGTTGTAGGTTACCCAAAACCATACTAGCTAGAATGTATACTGCAAATCAGGAAGGACAGCAGCAAGTCCAAGAGGTCACCATCACAATTAACAAGAAGTATCAAGGAAACTCTGAATTGGTGCTCAGAGCTGCCATTTTTATTTCATACAGTCAACATCATCTAACTCTGTGACATTGTGGGAAATTAAAATGGTTGTTCCCAGCCAACATTCCAGCGTTAATATGGGGCCAGGATATCATTCTATTTTTCCATTGAGGTTCATTGCAGAAGTTAGCAATAGGTCTGACCAGAGTGTTCCCACTAGGTCTGTACTCCACAGTATTATGTAGATGCAAGTTGACATTTGTTCTATTTTCCCTTAACTTTTGGTTAACAACATCATGAACTATGATTATTGTTACAACTGTGCTTAATCCTGAACATTCTGTGCTTGGTCCTGAATTTTATATAGATTAATTTATTATTAGATATCTATCTCACTGCTTTCTTACAAAGAACCCAACATGGCTTATATCATTCTCCTGCTGCTCTCAGTCTTATTCCCACAACAACCACCCTGTGAGGGAGGTTGGCCTGAGAGTCTGTGACTGGCCCAAAGCCACCCAGCTGATTCCATGGCTGAGCGGGGACTGGAACCCTGATCACCTGACACCCAGACACATACTCTTAACCACTATACCACACTGGCTCTTGATAATTTATCCCTAGCTGTGACATATTGCTCATCAGTTTAGTACTAAAGTAATATTCTTTAAATGAATGTCAATAAGTAAGTGTATATTCAATATTTTAGAATTAACATTAAGAATGATAAATGGTTGACATCTCACATAGCCATATGAAAGAAAAAGCTGCAATCCTCTGCGTGTTTAGCCAGACAAAACCCAACTCCAGCAACTTGATGTTTGCCCCAACTAGCACGGCTGACTCGAAATCTGGGACTTTTAAGACCTTTCTCTGTTTAAGCACACATAGGATTGCACCCCTAAACGATATAACCCGAGATTTTTGAATACAGGGGGTAGGCAAGGACTCACCTAAGTGCATCCGGAGGGCGCCGCATCCCTCGCCCGGGCCCTCCTGCAATGCCACCTCCGCGGCCGCAGGGGCCGCTGCAGGAGCGGAGAGCTCCTCCTCCGTGGCCGGATGCCGCGGGATCCGTGCGCGGCCTGGCGCGGCGGTTCCGCTCGCTTTCGGTCGCGAGGCGGGGGGCGGTGCGGGGAAGAGCTTGTCGTCGTTTTCGTCGTCGCCGCCGCCGCTGCAGTCAGAGGCGTTGGCAGACCTGAGCAGCAGCCGCAGCACGATGCCCACCGTGGAGGAGCTGTACCGTAATTACGGCATCCTGGCCGATGCCAAGGAGACCGCGGCCGAGGTGGGGACGCGGCGGGGCGGTGGAGAACCGTCTGCTCGCCCGCGGGGCTCCTGGGCCTAGGCCGGTCGCGGCGGGGTGGGGGCGAGAACCCCTCAGCCTGTGATGCAGCCACGCGGATGGACGCTGGCCGAGCGGGAGCAGGGTCTCGGGAAGGCCCCCTTGGCAGCCCAGATACCGCCGGTAAAAGGCTTGGCAGCCCAGATACCGCCGGTAAAAGGCTGCTCTCATGCGGGGAGGAGGACGCCGCTCCGTTGCTCTCGCACACGCAGCCCGCTAAATGTTTCCTGGATAGGCATAATTGCTGTGCCGCAATCGCTGGTTCGTTGCGTGGAGTTGATCAGCGAGTGTCTCTCCTGGTGCTGCTCGTTTGTGCTGAGGCGGCCGTTCTGAGTCTTTCCTTGTTCGAGAGACTTTCGCAGCCCTTCCCCGTATTTCCTCTCCACTCCCTGATAGGATTGAAAACGCTCTGAGGAATTCCGAATAATGAGCGCCGTTGAGTTTCGCACTCGCAATAGCTAGCAAAAACTTTCAAACTGCCTTTTCCCTCCTTCGCTTGTGAGCGTTCATTGAAAAGATGTCCCTGATTGCAGCAACAGTGAGTGCTAAGACTAAAATGAGATGGTAGGATTCTGTCTTTACCATGCCAGTTGGCAGCTGGGAAATCCTATTTCGAAAGTTCTATATAGGGGACAAGAACAGTATTGTTTTATTAGCAGAGGTTTGCTTAAGTTTTCCACAGATGTAATTTTATCTGCTGGGAGGAAAGCATCATTCAGCACAGCGGTGCTTTCTCCCATTGCACCCTTGCAGGGGTTCAGTCTGATTTGCTTGCAGTGGTGGGGGAATGTCCCTTTTTCAGTATGTTCAAACAAAAATCTAGCCTGAATGCACTTTCTGTTGTGCAATTTACCCAGAAGTAGACCTACAATGTAGTCCTTTCAGGATATTGTCACCTGTGCAGTGGTAGATTATGTTCCAAAATTGCAACAACTTCTCCTTTAGTTTTCTTTAACAAGAAAGGGCCCAGGATACAAAAACATCCCAAAAAATCTGTTTTTGACTTTGGGGTGCTATTTTGGTCTTAGCCAATGTATTGTGACAAACTGACCTCTAGGAAGGCAGGCCTGATATAGAGTAGAAAAGTGCCTTTTGGGGGAAAATTTAGTTCCATACATAGACACATGCCACACCAAAAAATGACAGTCTGACATAGTACAACACATTTGGACTAAACATGAATAGGATACACTGTAAGGATATATATTCAAAATCCTATTGCATAGATTCCTCACTCTTCAAGGGCATGACACACCTCATTTTGGGGAGGAATCAGCATTACATGATTTTGAATATGTATCTTCTAGTATAATCCTTTTCATGTTTAGTCAGAGGTAAGTTCCTTGGTGTTTCTTCCTTAAAATCTGGGTGATCTACTGCAATATCTTTGCATTTAGGCTGGTTGTGTAAAAGACCAGAAAGTGCTATATTCTTCAGCCAGCTGTGCCAATGACAGCTTCTTTTAATTTATAGGAATGTGTTTCATGTATTATTCTGCAAATATTTTCTGTATCAGATCCTGCACAGTCCACAGAAATAATAAATATTCCGTTTTCTTTGCTTTTACTTAGAGAACACAGTTACATGACATGGTTTATCAGGACTCTAAAGAATTGTGAAGGACCCAACATACTGGGGCATGCCACTTGATCACTTCCACTGGACTGCAGACTTTCCATCCATAGTTGGTTTGCTTGTGATGTCTCCACTTGCTTGGGCAAAGAAGCCAGAATGCCTGGTTGACATGTCACAAAAAACGACTATGGATGGAATGTCCATGGTTTGTTTAGCAGCTTCCACTCTTAGCAGGAGCAACTGAGCAGCATGTACCAGAGCCACTGGTTTAAGATAAGCCAGAAATCTTTAGAAGCTTGGTTATTGTGCCTTGCAAATGTGGTTATTGTCTGCTGTATTCTGAACTTTTGGATAGATGGCACTGTATTATCAAGTCTCCATTTAATTATTTTAAGCCAAAAACATAGAAGTTGCTTGGCTTCAAACAAAAAGCTGGTTCACAGTTGCAGAACAGACACTAAAAATACCTTTCTGAGTGCTTATATGGCACATGAATGTTGTACACGTAGTACTCTTGAAAGATCTTGAATTGCAGTGAGCTCTAGTAAGTAAACAAGTGTGCCTAAATTGTTAATATTTTATAAGCCAATGATTTGAATTCCACTAAGTGCAGATGCCAGAGTGCTGGTATGTTATGGTTTTTTGAGGACTCACTCATATTGGTGTGGTAAGTGCATCATCACATAGCTGACTCACGTTTGCCATCTAATTGAGGTTCCTTGTGCAACCCCTTCTTCCAGAAGGGCTTGATCTTTACCTTTCATGCTTCAGAAAAAATTGAGTACCCATGTGTGCTTATGAAATTTTTCATCTTGAGTGGTATGCTATAAGCAAGTACATGTACTTTGTTTATTATTGGAAATTCATATTTATGCATATCTATACAATAATATTCTAATTTTTCAGGATAAAGTAGAAATTGCATAAAAGAAGTGTTTTCTGTCTTCTTTAGCATAAAGATGCTTACCAGGTGATCTTGGATGGTGTCAAAGGGGGTGCCAAGGAGAAGAGATTAGCAGCACAGTTTATTCCAAAGTTTTTCAAACATTTTCCTGAGCTGGCTGATTCAGCTATTAATGCCCAACTGGACCTTTGCGAGGATGAAGATGTTTCGGTAAGTGCCTTTTCTTTCACAATAAGCTGCTGTAGGAATGGTTTACACTTGTGTCTTGTTCCTCCTTGTTTGCTTATTTGATCTCTAACTTGCTTTTCCCTCAAAAAAACAAAAAACAAACGGTGTTCCTGGTGCCTAACATGCGCTCCCCAGAGAGGTCCACCTGGTGCCATCATCATATGTTTTTCGGCACCAGGTCAAGACCTTTTTATTTAATCAATATTTTAATATGTTTTAATGCTGAATTTTATTGTTGTATTTAATTAATTTGCAGCCAGAGTGGATTGTCAATTTAATGTTGTAGGCTGTCCAGAGATGCAAGTAATCGGGCGGCATATAAATAAATAAAGGAAATAGCAATAAAATACAGATTCAAAATAAAATCCCAATCAAAGCATGACATCAAAACAAATAAAGAACAGTTAAAACCACAAACGCTGGAGTATAGGAATAAAACCATATTTCTCTGGAGTTTTGAGAGAGGCAGAAATGATAGGGCCTATCACTACTGACACCAAAAGAAAGGAGTAGGTCTTACCTCTGTGGTCAATGCAGTGAGGAAAATTGCACCAACAGGTTCTTCAGGTAACTATTTTATCTGCCAAGTTCATTCAGTTGTGAAATGTGATTGTGCATAAACTGCTCAGGTTACACCTGGTATACATGCAAGGTCCATGAGATTTGTTAACAATCATTGACAACTCATGTTTGTTACCATGTTGTATTTCTGCAACTAATGCAATTATGTGTCAGTTAATGGTGGAACACGTTTATGGCTTAAAAATGATGGTCCCAGTTAAACCTCAGATACCGTTCAGGTAGGCATTTATACTTTACATTCTGTTATATTATTGGTTCTGATTATGTGCAATTCTACTAGAAAATGGGAGATCTTTATAAAGGAACGTTTCCGGGAGGGGTTTAACTTGCAAATGATGTAATGTTTAACAACCTTAACCAAGGTTTTTTATTTGTATAGCTTTCTTGGGGTCAATTTAATTTTAGTAGTGTATTGATGTTGTCAGCTTTTCTGTCTATGGAAGCCAAGAAAGGTTGGTGTGCCTGTCCATTGACATTAGTGAAATATGCCATGAAGCCAAATATCCTGTGGCTAAGTGCAGGTATACTTTTTTTAATTGCACAATATCATCATCTAGTAACAGAAATAGAGAGGTTAGCTTTCTTGGTTCATTCAGACTTGCTTTATTTAGAATCAGACATATTTTTCCTCCCCTGTAACTACAGGCAAAATTCAGTTTTGTATAACTGGGCTTCCACTTGCTCGGTGAAACTTTCTCTGTTCCCTGCAGCACCACATGCTGGCTCACATTCTACTCCTTCTAGAAAGACAGGAAGAATTTCCCTCTCCCTGTTCTGCTGACTGAAGCCATTCCATTGGCATAGAGGATGGGACAGAAGCAGAGTTGGAAGGGGCCTAAAAGACCATTGAATCCAACCCCCTGGTCCATTACTACATGTGGTCACCCATCTGGCTGCAGGCCCATGCTTCTCCAGCTTAGCAAAGGAGAATCATTATGCTTCCTCAATATATAGCTATGCAGGCTATACCCTAAAAGTACATTTAGAAATGCACCTTTGTGGTTTTTATAATTGCTGTACAGCGGCAGAGTCCATGTGTTCCCAATGTGTATGTTAAAATTTTAAAAACAAATTACTTGTTAAATAAATGTAAACAACTAAAATAACAATACAAATTAAAAGGAAGGAGGAGTAATTTGAGGCAAGATGAAAAGTGTTGTGCCAGTTTACAAAACTATGACAGAAAGGGAGGAGCAGTACTATCCTGAGTAAAAGTATTCTGGAGTTCCAAGGTCACTACAGAGAAGCCCCTGCTTCTTGTGGAAATCAACCTGAAACCCACAGGAGTTGTATCCTTGGCAAGACTTCTTTGATTCTTTATGCATATTTTAGTTCTGTTAATGTTGGCACAAGGCTTTACTTCTGTTTTCTTTGTTCCTCTAGGGCAGTGGCAGCTCTGTCTCTCATCAGTCACTCATGGACTAGATTCCATAGAGGAGGTTCATGATATTTATTTACTTATTTCATACTGCCCAGTAGCCAAGGCTATCTGGGCTGTTAACAAGTGTTTTTAAAAAATAAAAATTTAAAATACATAGCCTTAGGATCCTAGAAACTCAGTAGTGATGGACTGATGGATAGAAATCAGCACAGTTCAGCAGAAAATACAGAAATAGTGGCTGTCTTTAATGGCCTCTTGTTGAAATGTTGGTATAGATATAGGTGGAATTATTTTATTTAAAACATTTCTGTGCCATCAGTTGCATAGCCTCAGTATGCCTCGCAGCAAAATAAATAACCATATAAAATACAATTAAAATTCAATAATAAACATTGAAACATTCAATCCAACCAATATATTCCAAATTGAAGAAAAGAAAAAAGGAAAAGAGAAAGAATATGCAACTGATGGATATTTCTTTTTAAAAATATTAATTTAATTATTAAAATGAAGGGTAAATAAAAAGGTCTTTACCTGGCACCGGAAAGAGCAGAGTCAGCGCCAGGTGGACCTCTCTGGGGAGCATATCCCATAGTTTGAGAATTATCTGTATGAGAGGATTTGTTTATTTTTTCACTTGATGAATGTGTGAGTTTTTAATTTATTTTATAGATCAGGCGCCAAGCAATCAAGGAATTACCTCAATTTGCTACAGGGGATAACCTTCCCAGAGTGGCAGATATTCTCACCCAACTTCTGCAGTCAGGTAGGAAAAACTGGTGTTCGTTTTTGTAGTTGGCTCACAAGTTATAATTAAAGTAAAGGGAACTAACTTTTGCTAAAACTGCCTTTGTACTCTTAGCCTTCTTGCTTTTCCCTCACCGGTGTTCAGGATCCTCCCCACCACCACCGCTTTATTCCTGCTGACTTATCTAAAAGATTTCTAAAAGTTATGGATGTTCACCAAATGAAATTTCAAACATATATAGGGAGCTGGTGAGGCACATACCAGTCTTGACTCATGATGAAAAGTTCACAGGGCACAGTATGAGAAAATTCATTGTAGTAGACTTGGCAAGAACTCTTGTGGTCCCTAGGCATCTGAATCAGAGCTGGGAATTGTAGCTTTGCCTGAACACAGCCAATATGGAAAGAACCATCTAGTTGCCTTGCAGCATTACAAAAACAACTTCAGAAAGGGCACAAGGAGCAGAGAAGCCTGGAAAAGATACACATTATATCGATGCCTCTCCAGTGTCCTTCTAGTCCCCTCTGAGACCCTCCAGCTAGATGGGGGAAAGGTTTGCCTAATGGAAAATAGAGGGCAGGAGAATAGGGAAATGGACATTACCTCTATTGCTCTTCCCTGCATTGGGTGATCATAAGCCTTCACATTCAGGGGCCAATAACCATAGCATTACTCCCTAGCATATCATTGCAGGCAGAAAAGCTCTGGCATATCTCAGAGCGAGCGATTGTCTTCAGAGCTGTATATGTTTGTTGGAAATGGTGCTGCTTAGAGTGTTCTAGTGGAATCTCCCTGTAAGCATGAGGTAGAGCTCTGTGGTTTCTAAATCTTGATTAAACATGGTATTTTGTTGAAGCTTCTGCTGTAAACAAAATGGTGTTGTTCATTATTATTATTATTATTATTATTATTATTAGTTAATTGCATAATATACTTTACAGGGAATTGCATGTAAGTTTATTATAGGGCAACAAAATAAGGCAGCTGGAGTCAGTTTTCACTTGAGCTTTGTTTGCGCTGCCATTCTTCTTGCCTTCTGTTTTCCTGGCAAATGTTTTGTTACTTGCATCCTTTAATTAGTTCTGGGGAGAATTTTTGTATGAGGCTCTATATTTTCCTGATTTCCAATCTTTGAGTTGTGTTATTTAAAAACATTTTTGATCATTAGTGTCTTGTTTTGTCTAGATGATTCTGCAGAATTCAACTTGGTTAACAATGCTTTGCTAAGCATATTTAAGATGGATGCTAAAGGTAAGGGATGCTTTTTTATTTTGACATGTTTCATAGTCTGAATGCTATCTTTACACTGCTGGTATTTCTAAAATATATGAATGACTTTTGGTGGATATTAGGAGATACTAACTAGTATGAGTACTATTTTTATGATTGTAATAGTAATTATAATTTCTGAAGATGCTATAAATTCAATATTTGGAAACTGCTGCCACCAGAAGCTATGGTATTGGCCATCAGTGAGGGAAGCAGTTTTCTCTGCCACCTCTGACAGGCTGCCTTGTGATGGCTGAGAGTTCCTGGCTATTGTAATACCATTTTGAGGGAAAACCTCAAAATTTGCATTAGAATTGGATCCAATATTAGTGTTCATCCCTTTATTGATGTCACAATTACAATCGTTATTCAAGAATGCACTGCAGATCTGTTGGAATCAACTGGAGCTTCTTCACTAATGTGAAAGAAGGTTTTGTAATCCTTCAGAAAGCTGTTATCACAGTTTCCAGTAACCAACTCTGGGATAGGCAGGTGGTAGCCATGGGCATCAGTGTGCCCTCAGACACCTTTGGTGCCCACCAAGATGCCCTACTCCTTCTACTTACAAAAAATGACAGCTGAATACCATCTGAGGTTATTTGAGAGCAAAATGAGGGCCTCTAGCTGCTCTCATCTCTTCCTGTTAAAGCCTCTGGAGCACATAGAGGGTTTAGTGACATTCTTAGAAAATGAAAAAGGCAAGCTGTTGTAGGCTGATGTTGTCATCTATAATGCATCCATTTATGGTGGTGCTAAGGTCAGTTTCTCAAATCAGCAAAAAGATCCATGACCCTAGAAAAGTTGCCTATCCTGCTTTAACTTACACATGTGGGACTCTTACACATGTAACAAAAGTCATTTTGATTCCACTGTAAAGATATTAGTGTGTGATCTCTCTCCACTTCAGGAACATTGGGTGGTTTATTCAGCCAGATTCTTCAGGGAGAGGATATTGTGCGAGAAAGAGCCATTAAATTTCTGTCCACAAAACTGAAAACACTGCCTGAAGAGGTATTAACAAAAGAAGTAGAGGAACTCATACTGACAGAATCAAAGAAAGTGAGTACATTAATTTAGTTAAACTGTAACAAAAGTCTGGTGATTTGTTAAAGAATAAAACTTTACGCCTAAGTTTTCATACATGCATTAAAAGTCAGAAATGAAACAAAATGCAGAAAGAACAAACAGTGATAGTTATGGTATTAACACTATCCATTCATAAGAAAACCTTTGCTGGTGAAAGCACAGACTTCTTGGCATTGGTAAAATATCTACAATTATGAGAAACCTTTGGATGAAATTCATTATTGTGAAAGCAGACTTCTACTCATACAACAGGACTTTACCTCCCCCCACAAACACCCTCCAATATTTTGAGGATGTGTATGGCTTAATTAGATACCAAAGTTCTGATTAACTACAGGGGCTAATTGAATCTAATTAATTGCAAACTCATGGTTTCAAGTTTCACTTTCCCTTTAAAGTTCCTTTGTGCCAGGGTGACATAACAATATCCATTTTGGCTTTTATGACTCTTTACTGCATAATTTACTATCTGAAATTAACCTCCTTTATCAATATGGGGTCTGCCATGTTTTTTTTTCCTTTTGTTCTCAGCTATATACGGGGTTTGTTCCAATTAGTATTAGAGAGAGGCAGGCTTGAATAGTGGCTGGCTTTCATGTTTTCAGAGGGAGAACAGCCACTGAGCCTTTATGCTAAGTCTGTATAGCACTCCCTCCCCTTCCATCTTCAGACTGTGACAGATGGGGGGTGTTTCATCCTATTCAGCCTGATCTTTCTTTCTTCCTTTTCTCTATTTCCATTTGTGTTTCACACCCAGTTTGAAAGTTCTGGTAAATATGTTCATTATTTCCATGGTATTTTAGTTCTGGGATAGAGAATTTGTAGGCCATAGGCCACATCTAGTCCTATGTGATGTTAGAATGACTACAATCATTTCTATTTTCTCCTCTTCTTTATTTCTTTTAAGGTACTTGAGGATGTGACAGGTGAGGAGTTTGTCTTATTCATGAAGATACTGTCTGGCTTAAAAAGCCTGCAGACAGTGAGTGGACGGCAGCAGTTAGTTGAACTAGTGGCTGAACAAGCTGATCTCGAACAAACTTTCAATCCATCTGATCCTGATTGTGTGGACAGACTCTTGCAGTGCACCCGTCAAGCTGTCCCACTTTTCTCAGTAAGTGTGTTTATCAAAAACAGTGTTGTGTCTTTTGCATCAGTCTCGCACTGCAAAATGGCTATGCTGGACTGAATGTCCCTTAATGTAGATAATGTCTGAGTAAAACTGGAAGGCCATTGTGTTTGTAACTTAAATACATACATTCATTTATGTATGAAATTGTTCATCCTGTTTTAGCCCTTTAAGGGGCACCTAAAGAGGCTAACAATGAAGAAAACCACAATAAGATACAATTAAGCACAGAATAAATAGAACTAAAACACAGTCAAGCTCTATTGACATTGCTCTAGTGTTGGTTTCCACTAGTGTAACATCACTTTAGTATTCTAGGTGTGCACCAGAAATACCAGTTATTTTAAAGATTCCAAAGGGTAAATTAGTCTGTATTAGTTTAGATACCTCCTATTAATTTCTTCCAGCTTTTACCTCTACTTCCCTTTCAAGGATGGCACAGGAGTTCATGGCCTCCATGCAGCCATAGGTCTGTCCCAACTAATATTGGGCCCCACTCATTGAGCAGGCCATACTTTGGATCCATAATAGACCTTTTCAAGAAAGCACCCTGACTCCCAGTTGTGTTGGGATTCTGGACAGGCTTCAATGTACCATTCTTGGGCAAGGTAGTGGAGTATGTTGCAGCTTCTCGGCTCCTTGGATTTCTCATTGAGACAGATCATCCAGTTCTACTTTGGTCTGGCTTCAGGTCAGGTTATAGGACAGAAACTGCTTCAGTCACTGTGATTGGCAATCTGTGCAGAGTGTCTTTGGTTCTGCTGGACTTTTTGGAGGCTTTCAGTGACATTGGGCTGAATTTCTTGATGTGTTTGTCAGGCTGGGATGGCGTGCACTGTGTTAGAAGAAGCTCTGTTTCTTCTTGGAGAGGAGATGATGCTCAGGAACTCCTGTTCAACTTTATGGCCATCGGCCTGCAGTGTCCCTCACAGTTCCATCTTGCCCCCATGCTACTTGTATTCATAAAATCATTGGAAAAAGTTGCCTCATGTTTTAAGGGTTCAGTGCACCAGTATGCTGATAACTTGGGTCAATCTCTCCTTTTCATCTAAGTCCATGAAACCTGTTCTGTTTCTTTATCAGTGTCTAGAGTTGATAATGGGCTGGATGAGGGAAACAGTTTTATTCATTGAAAAGAAGTGTTCCTGCTTCATTGAAAGGGAGATCAGGAGTTTAACATGTGCTGGATGTAGTTACATTGCCCCTGAAGGGTTAGGTGTGCTCCTAGGTTAAACCCTGTACCAAGAGACAGTGATTTTGTAGTGGCCCAGGGTGTGTTTGCACTGCTGAGCCTAGTGTGCCAATTGGATCTGTCATTTGAGATGTCTGATCTGGTAGGGCCTTCTCAGTTGCTGCTTCAAGGTCTCTGTTGTTTTTCTGGCAGGCAAAGATATAGCCAGGCCTTTGACAGATAAGCTACTGAAAGTATTTTTTATTTGTGTAATTTCTGTATCACCCAACAGCCGAAGCTCATGATTTTGAATTTGATTGTGAATTTCAATTATTTTTAATTGTACTTCTAATTAAGTTTGGATTTTGATAGCTTCCTTAAATGATATTTTTTGGGATAAGTGTAGGATTTGTTTGTTTGTTTGTTTGTTTAGAACATTTCTATGCCACCCCCTTCGCAAAAAGCCTCGGGGCGGCTTACAAAATAAATAATCATATAATTAACCTTAAAAATCCGGAAACATCTCGGCACAAGCATAAAAACACAATAAGTACAATCAATGATTAACAATTAAAATAACTTTTAAATAAAAAGGTCTTGGCCTGGTGCCGAAAAACAAATAACGACGGCGCCAGGCAGACCTTTCTGGGGAGCACATTCCATAGGTGGGGCACCACCAAAGAGAACGCCCTCCTCCGGGTACTCACCCTCCTAATATCTTTCACGGAGGATGTAAATTAAATAAATACTCTTTGTGGCAAAACTAGCAAAACCTTTTGGCACTTTAACAACTAGCTAAATTTGTACAACATAGGTTTGCGTAGAGCAGAATCCACATAATCAAAACTGTTAATGGGAGAGGAAGATTATTCTGCTGTTAGAATAAAGAGTTTGGTTTTCAAAGATGACTATTCCTTGCACTGAGATTATGCTTTTCAAAACACTGAACAAGTTCAAATTTCTGTAAAATGAGGATTATTCTTGCCTTTTTAGTTATTTTGTGAAACTCAATTATCTTTTACCTGAGCTGAAAATGAAATAGTTTCCTTCAGGAACTTCTTTAATGAAAAGTCTTGGTCAAGGACTTCAGTAGCAGTAGTAGGTGGTTTCATAGCATTTGTAGAGTAAAACATCTGAAATGGGATTGACATTTGACTAGACTTTTTCCTGTTGTAGATCCCATCTTTTGTTTTATAATTGTTTTTTATCCAGGCTTAATGATTTTTGTATTTTATCTCTTTCAACCTTGACTGTTCTTGTTGAGTATAGTAGAAGTATTTCTGTAATTCAGTTTTACAGGTAAGTGTGAAAAATACTGTATCACCTCCACTCCAGAAAAATACCAGTCTGTCTAAATAATAAGCTACTTATTTAGGAAGTAGTATGTGTCCCAAGTGAGTGCTTAACTGCGAGCATATTGCATGTAACTGGCAATGCTGTTTGTTTGAGCTTCCTTCTATCTAAAAGCTTTGAAGATGTTTCTATCATGTGGAAAAATAAGCCCTGGCATTTTAGAAACTTATTGGTATTAAAATGTCTGATACTGATTCCTACTGAGTTGTTTAAAAAAATAGAATTGTGTAAAGCACGAGAGAATTTTGCAGTAATATCTGCTGTTTGATTTTCCACAGAAAAATGTTCACTCTACAAGATTTGTCACTTATTTTTGTGAACACGTGTTGCCAAATTTGAGTTCTCTGACCACCCCTGTTGAAGGCCTTGATATTCAGTTAGAGGTAAGCTAATCTGGAAATATACAATATAGCCTGCATTATATTTATTCATAATGTGTCAGGTATAAGCAATAATAAAACTATTGACCATTCTTGACCACTTTTGACCATTAATAAACCTGATTCAGAAGCCTTACACTGCTAAAGTTCTATAGATTTCTCTTTTTGTCATAAAGCTTGATACTATGCTGAACAGTCCTTTTCTTGAGTTTTTAGTCTAAAAATGGTCTTATTAAAGAGGCATAGCATGAAGTCAGAATTAATTTACATTAAGCACAATCTTTTCAAAATTTACAATTTTAAATCATTTTGACTCAACTGGCATTGTCATATTCATAGTCAAGCCAGTTATTTTTTCTTTTTCTGAGTTTGTTTTGTTTAAAATTATAATGGTATAACATTGCAACTTAAAATTTTCCACGGATTCTCTTCTTTTCAGGTACTGAAACTACTTGCTGAGATGAGTTCCTTCTGTGGAGACATGGAAAAACTAGAGTCAAATTTAAAGAAGCTTTTTGATAAATTACTGGTAATAAGAATTTTAGCCTTGGGGATATAGTAAAAGTTTTTAATTAAATTTCATTAGATTTCTGATAGTACTTGAAAAGTTAAATGCCGCAAGTTGAATTCCTCATGCAGTGGAGGAAACCCCCCGGTTGTAATACTACCCATGCTTTTCAGGATCATGTTATAGTAGCTAATTGATTACTGGGATGGTACACTGCTGTTTATGACATTTCATAGAAAGCCTATATAAAAGTGTTGACATTCTTTAAGTTTGAGTAACACAAAGCCTACAAGTTGCTTGATTGGCATCTTTGAGGTGATAAAAGGAAAGTCTTGATCAGTTTTTATATTAAAGAGCAATGATCCACATATTGTTGCCAGCCTTGATACCCAACCAATGGGTACTATCAGATCAGCCTTCCCCAACTGGCTTCTGGACTACAGCTCTCATCAACTATTAACAGCACAGCCAGTGGTCAGAGATAATGGGATCCAACAACATTCAGTGGGCAACAGGTTGGGAAAGACTGCACTAGTCAGTTGGAATTTGAATGCCTTTGAACACATTCAGAGTGGCTTCACCTTCCTGGGGCAGTTGCCAGGAAACGGTGGGAACTGGGGAATGGAAAAGGACTAAGCAGCAGAGGCAGAGATGCAAAGGAAAGCAGTAGGTGATAAAGTATGTTGAAGCATGAGTTCAGTTTAGGGAAGCAAAAGGGAAATGTAAGCTCATGCTTGCATTCAGTCTGTCAAAGGAATGAGATGGGGATAATGCTGGCAGTCAATTTTAAAAGATGAGCAAAATGCCGTGACTCTTGGCAGGAGATGGTGCTGTATTTCTGATAGCCAAAATAAGGTAACTCCATCATTAAAGGAATACATAATAGGGGAAATGTTACTTCAGCCAATATTTTTCATTGCAAATGTTGCATAAATACTCTGGTTTCTGTTTCTTAGGAGTATATGCCACTTCCTCCAGAAGAAGCAGAGAATGGGGAGAATGCTGGGAATGAAGAGCCCAAATTGCAGTTCAGCTATGTGGAATGTTTGTTATATAGCTTTCATCAACTGGGCCGAAAACTTCCAGACTTTCTGACTGCCAAGCTGAACACAGAGAAAGTGAAAGATTTTAAAATTAGGTAGAGTTTTTAAAACATTGAAATACTTACATGCCTGTTTCACCAGAATAACTGTAATGGAATCATGCTAGAAGTACAGATGTAGAATTATGCTGTTCTCTCCTGCAATGGATTATGGTACTTAACCGTAAGATTGATGGGGAAAAATTTAACTACATTACCCAAAAAGGTTCTTTAAACTTCAGACTGAAAATGCTAAAGATATTGGTCAACATAGATAGGGTTGTACTGTTAATCTTCTCTTCAGCATTAGGTTTTTTGGCCCTCTGAAATTTTCTCTTTAGGTTAATTGTAAAGTATTTGAGGATCAGCTTTCCCAAACTTGCAGCTGCCACTGAATGGATTGACTTTAACTTGCATATACTTGTGTTAGGATAAAAGTAGTAATTACGCAGGTTGTGAAATAAAATTTCTTCAGTTTCCTAACACACATTGAATATTAGCTACACAGTAGGCTTCCACCACAGAGTTAACTGCATGTGTATGTTCTACAGTGGATTAATTCAGAAATGAGCTACAATATAGGGCTCATGTATTTGACAGAATCCACTTCTGACTTCTCAAATCAAGTGCTACTTCAATTAATAGCAGCAGAAATTAAACCGAGGGTCACATAGTGAGCTTACTGTGATAACATGGTTGATTTCTGTTCTTGTCTGATTAGGCTAGGATTTAATTAAACTTTCTGACAATTTCTGGAGATAAAGTCTTGATATGTTTGCCCCATCACAGTTTCAAAATAAAAACTGAAAGTGCTCTCATAAATTGATAAATAAGCTTGGGGTTCCAAAGATGGTAAGAATATATAGAAAGACATTCTTGCAGTTTTCTCTGTGGCAAATACTATTCACCATTGAAGCCTGTGATGTTGGGATCCTAACAAACTATTGTTAACACCTGCATTAATGTTCCCTCTGCCCAAGCCCTTACTTTCTTTCCCCAGCCTAGAACTGAGCCCAGGCAATACTGAGTCTAGCCCACCACTAAAGGGGAACAGTGTGGAGAAACGTAATGGTATCTAGACTCCGCTGTCTGGTATGCTGCCCCAGTAAGCCCTCCCAAGTCCCACCAAAGAATGTTTTGCCCAAGATCTGAGAACTGGAGCAAACCCTGATCTTTCCCTGGAGCTGAACTGAAGTTTGAGACTGTCTTCCAGAGCTGATGCTGACACAGTGGAATTTCAGCTGGTTCTTGGTGGACAGGGGTAGAATAGTATGTGGTTACAAGATTATCTGTTAAGTATGTTTTACTATAAGGTTATATGTGACATTAAAATAACCTGAATAAATCTACTTCAGTATTAGTTCCTTCTTTTTAGGTCATATGCAACCTTGCTAATGCAGTTCCAGTTTGCTCAGTTTTCTCTTTGGTTGTGGAGAATTTGAAGTCAGTAGCCATCAGCCTTTTTATTCTATTCTGAACAGCTTCACTTTGGTTTTGCTAAATGTTATGTTGTTGCATAACTTCCAACTATCCTGTTTTGTTAGATTACAGTATTTTGCTCGAGGACTGCAGGTGTACATCCGACAGCTTCGCTTGGCACTTCAAGGCAAAACAGGAGAAGCATTAAAAACAGAAGAGGTATTTAACACTATATAGAAGTACTGTTTCAGCAAAATTTACATGGCTAAACAATGACTTAGGAAAACATGCATAAAGACTGACTGTGAGGATAGATGGACTGATCATGGGTCTCATGGGTTTCTCACTTGACTTCCCACTTTGGCAGCATTTACTTTCGTTTTTCCTGAATTTTGGTTAGTTGTGCCATTTAGATCAATGATTGTGATATAATAAACTAATCCAGCTTCACACATCAAGCTTTAAAATTGTTTTGTTCTGAAACAGATCGGAATTTGTTGTAAACTATGATACTTTGTGAGGAACCCAGGAAATAAATGCTGTCAGAGTAATCCTGGGCATGTGGGAAGGAGAACCTACAAGCCCGGAGTTCATCATTGGCTAGGTTTGAATGACATTGTGTGGCTCACTGTGGGTTACTAGTCATGGTGGTTGTCATATTGCTCAACTGTACAACTTGATGGGTTGTATGAAAGTTGATTAACATGATATGACAAACCTCAAGTGGGAGTGCCTATTCAACATGGAAGCCACACATTCCAGAGCACCCCCATGAATTCAACAATGCATGATGGGCTGTTGTGTCATGCAAACCACCCAATGTTGCCTTCCTTTTCAAGCATGTCTCACTAAACCATGGCTCACCATTATGTATAAATCAGCCGAGAGTGACTCCTTTATCATAATTATCTGATGTATAAGCTTAGTGGATTATGACTTCAGTGGCTCCATTTCTTCTTATGGAAAAGGTTTTTCATGGTTCCACTGTGCCCTCTGAAAATCTGCTTTTCGTGGTTGGGGGATACCTTGGGAGCAGTATAGGGTTCAGTACTGGGTTGAGGGGCTGCACAAAAGTCCTTTTCTGTGTCATTTCATGGGCAGAAATAGTTTTTAACTCATGCAGGCACCATTGAATTCATGTTAGTAATTAGATCCCAAGTTAGATGAATATAATTTCTATAATATTATCTCACAGGCAAAATGAGGGAGGTTCTCTTTCCCTTTCAACTGCCTCTGCTCCCCAAAAATCTGTTTGGAACACTGAGCAGGGGTCAAAATTCCTCTTGGGAAACAATGTTTGCTTATTTAGCTTCAGTGTTATTATTTCTTTCTAAAGTCTTAAATGTCGACCTCCAAGTAGTTCTGTTGCAGTGCTTTAAAAACAACCTGTGTTCTTTTTGCAGAACAAAATTAAAGTCGTGGCATTGAAAATCACAAATAACATTAATGTTTTAATCAAGGTAAGCAGTTCTGGTTTTGATTATACAGTTAGAGAATGGCACTATTCCTAAAACAGAACAAGCCAAACTACCCTGAGATCATCAGTAAGCCCTTTTTGCTTGATTACCACTGAGGGCTGCTCAGTTAGGGAAAGAGCCTTTTTAGTAGTAGCCCTATCACCTCTGGAATTAATCTTTGGGGGGGGATGGGATGCTAGTTTTATGTATAATCCCAGTTTTATCGAATTGCATTGTTCTGTATTTGTTTGATCTTGCATGCCACTTTGGGGAGGATTAAAAGGTGGCCTAAAATATTTTATTAAATAATAAAATGCGATTTCATGAACAGTTAAACACAGGAATTTTTTTCCTGTAGGCTGTAGATTGTAAGTAGGAGTAGGCAACAGAGGGAAAAGATACTGAATTATTTGTTTTACATTAGTTTTTCCAGAAAAAAAGTCTTTTTCATGAACCAGGAAACTTGATTTCAGGGAACGTAAGAAAAATGAAGGGTGCAATTCAGTGATGCTTCCCAGAACTCCAAACTCAGAAGGTGGTGGGCATCCAGTCTCTGCACTCCTTCTGCCATGTTGTCCTAAGTGTGGTGCCTCAGAGCAGGAGAGAGAGCTACAGTGCTACCATGTATGGCCCTCCCCACCCCCAAAAGCCTATGTCTGAGGTCTTTTTTGGGATCTTGGAGCCACAGCTGGAGGATTTCATTCTTTTAAAAAAATGGAACTAGGGCTAGGGAGAGAGCACACCAAGTTCAGGGCCACAGCTGCAACCTTGGAGCAGGTTTCCAAGATTAGAGGTGGGACTCTGAATTTGCCTATGGCCATCTGGACTCTGTAACAGCAATACAATTGTACTGTAAGTGTGTTTTGCAAACATATAAAATCTTTCTGGAGTGGATTTAATTTGAGAAAAATATATTCCCCCCCCCCCAGGATCTCTTCCACATTCCCCCTTCATACAAGAGCACAGTTACACTGTCTTGGAAACCTGTACAGAAGTCTGAAGTTGGGTAAGTTATCTGTGAAGGTTTGTGAAGTATTCCTATGATCTTCTCTTTGTACAGTTTTGGCGGTCTTATTTAAAATAATGTTGGATTTTGTTTTTACATGTAACTATATAAGTATATGTTAAAAATATTAAGGTGAAGTGAATTTACCGTGGTTCAAACCTTGGAAGTATAAATGGGTTGGTCCAACAGATTGGGAGAAGTAAAATAGAGGATATATTTTATAAAAGCTCTCTCGGTACACACCACTGACAACAGCACACAACATTTAAAACAAAAAATGATAAAACACAGTAGCATTGTATTTGTTTATAAGAATGTAGTGGTTTGGTATGGATTGAATCTGGAGAGACCCATAAATGCAGTGTTTCCACATGTGTGCAGGAAAAATATGTGGGGGAAGGGTTGTTCCCTGTGAAGCTTTGCTCCAGAGAGGCCCTGACCTTTAGGGAGCTACCACCAGAAGGAGAGAAGAATAAAAAAATCACTCAGGCAATTTTGACAGAAACCACTTAATGAGGTTCTTCAGCCATCTGCAGGGGCATTGCAGGGGACCATACAGAGGCACAGGGGAAGAGAAAGATCAATTGCATAAGCTGTTTTTTGTTCACACAAGAGTTACCTACAAGGCTTGATTTGCAGTTTGCTAAACTAATTTTGTATATAGTAGTCTTGACTTTTGCAGTGCTGCACATATCTTGCATTATTAATATTTGACTCTTTATTTGTTTTGGGATTCTACAATATGATGATTTTGTCTTCTGAAAAAAGACAAAAAAGAGCCAGTGAAGATGCAACTTCAGATTTGCCAGCAAAGAAGGCTCCTGCAGGACCAAAAAGGGACGCCAGGCAGATTTACAATCCACCTAGTGGGAAATACAGTAGCAACTTGGGCAACTTTTCTTATGGTGAGTGTTGTAAGAGGTTTTGCTGCTCAGGGCAGCAGGCTGGAGAATCTTAAATATAATCCTGTCTTGTGTTGCAATACGAGTGACCAGTTTCTATGCTTCCAATATTTTCAGAGCATAGAATCAGTTTGTGATTTTTATTTCTGTGTCTAGCTATTTCTTCAGGATATAATCCAGTATGACTTTGCTTTAAATGTTGAATACTGTCTAGTACAAAATAATTCCATTTGGTCAAATTAGTATTTTCCTGCACAAAATAGTTTAGGGTTATGAAGTAATATTCTTGTTTCATATTCAATTTAGATTGCTTGGGAAGCAGACAAGCTCTTTATCAAATATGTATCACTCAATTAGCAGATGCTATCGTGACAGTTACACTTATCTCTCATCTATTTAACATAGAAGTTAAAATATACAAGGGAACAAATAGGCTCTAAAATATTATTTATTTATTGGAATTTGTTTGAAAGTCGCCCATTAGCATCATGCTCTCTGGGCAGCATGTCATAGTAAAAACCTTGAATTGGGCCTGGATTAGAACAGCAGCCTGTGCAGCCAGCAACGGACAGGTGTAACATGTTCATAAGAACTGGTGCTCTTCAGCACTTGTGCCATCCTTTTCTGGTTCATTTGAAAAGTCCAGACCATCTTCAAGGGAAGTCTCACATATAGTGCATTATAGTCGAGGTTACCGTTGTATGAATGACCGTGACAAGGCTACCCTCACCCAAGTAGGAGCATAGTTGGTAAATCAGCTGAAGCTAATAAAAGCTGCTCCTGGCAACTGAGTCCACCTGAGCAAGCAAGATCGCTTGGGGTCCAGGAGCACTCCCAAACTATCAACCTTCCAGACACATTTGGACTGCAACATCCAGAATTTCCAGTCAATGGCCCTGCTGGATAGGAATTCTGGGAGTTGCAGTTCAAATGCCTTGAAAGGCCACCAGGTCAGAGACTGCTGCTTTGGGACTGTGCAGCCCTGTCCAGGACAGGTTTACAGTCTCCCAATCAAAATGGAGATTTAGACTTCACAAGTCAGAACTGACATGCTCAGCACAATAATTTAAGGGGTAATATATACATATATACAGTATGTATGTTCACTGTGTGCATTACAGTGATGACGATAAAGTCTTTGAAATGATAAAACTAGATTAGGTAACAGTTAACATATGTAGATTACTAGTTTTACTGCATAGTGAAGGTAACGCAGGGGAGCACGCTAAATATTTCACAGTTTGTCTTGGGTTTGTTGTTATTTTTATTTTACAGGGTAACTTTGAGAGACAAGCATGGTTCAAGGTATATTTAAAAACAGATTCCCATTGTCAGATTACTTCGTGCCATTTTTAACCAGGGACATCATCATGTGGACCAGCACTCAGACAAACTGGGCTATATGTGCTGGGAGCCAGCCTGGTTCTTGCTAGATGAGTTCTGCAGATTTGTACAGAATGGAAGAATTTGGGGTTGTGAAGCAGTGCTGTCAGGCCTATTGGATTGTATTAGACATTTAGAGTAACTGCTGCTTTAAACAAGTCATGCACTAGATCTGAATTAGGAACTAACCTCTTTTATTTCCTTTTATTTCAGAACAGAGGGGGGGTTTCCGTGGTGGACGAGGAAGAGGATGGGGTGGACGTGGTAATCGCAGTCGTGGAAGAATCTACTGAACCCAGTGGCATGTTCCAAAGCCATTATGCTAAAACATCATTAAAGTTTGAAGGATTGCCTGGAAGGTTGCATTGTTTAAAGGACTGCCTTCTCCGAAAGACTGATTTAAATGTTCTTATATCTTTGTATGTATGATCTACTTTTCTAATGGACTACAAACTCACCCACAGTGAAGCTACAACTGTATTTTTGGATGTTTAATAGCTGTCATTTTGAGTTTGTGTTTTTTTTTAAACATCCAGAATTTTTTTCAGGAAAAAGCATGGGTGTTCCAGCTGAAGCTGCTTCCAGATTTTACATTCAGCTATAAATATGGCTAATACAAAGTGGACAGTGTATAATAATTGAATTCTAGATAATGGATGGAAGTGTCATAACTGAAGTTGAAATCAGTAACCTTTCTCCAGACAAAACCTTATTTTTTACAATAAGTGGGGAAGAGTTGGGAGGGGAAGTAGTATAGGCTGTTAATGGTGGCATTGACTGTTGACAGAAATCCTTGAATTTTAAAGTATGCAACATAGATACAGAAGAATCTACTGTTCACATAAACCAGGCCGTTCACTTGTATGGAGAACTTGCTGTTAACTTCTGCATCACAGTTCACTCTTCTCCATATATTGTAACATAATGTGTTTTTTGCAAATGGATTTTAATGTCTTCTATAAATATGTGTGTGTCCGTATACACACACACACACAATCACACACACACATAAATGCATACGTGTGTGCCATAAAATTCTAATAAAAACCTTCTAGAAATGTAACCCCAGAATGGCAAATTTGTGAGGCTATGACAGTTCATCAGAGATCCAAAGTAGACAATAATATCCAGACTTTCCCATTAGTTTAGTCTTTAGCAGAAACCTTTCATTTTTATTCAGTTAAATCTGTGTTTAAAAATATCAAGCATGGCATCATACACTTAAAATTACAGCTGTTCAGTTGCACTTGAGTAAAAACTTCAATCTCTTTGTAATACTTAAGTAATTGTAAGAACCTTATTGTAATGATAAGCTTCACAGAAAGTTTATTTAAACAAAACGATGTTTCAAACTTGATTTTTCGTTCAGTTTGGCATTAAAACCATTTCTTTTGTCTTTTTTTTTAAGAACAAGCATTGTAAAATATCTAGCTCAGCAACAGAGCTGAAATAGGAAAAACCCTATCACAGAGCAATCCTATGGCCCATAGACTATCTGAGGCAGCATAGGATATTTCAAACTCCCAGATCTGAGGTTAGAGACTGCACTTAGGCTTTGGACCTGGGATCAGAACACCCCCCCCCCCTTCTGCTCTATGAGGAGGGAGGGAGAAGGGGCATTGGCATGGAGGGAAGCAGACTGAGTAGGCCAGGATATGAAGTATCCTGTGGTGTCTTCAGCCTTCTTTCCTTCTTATGCTCATCTGCATAGGATTGTACTATAAAATACCAGGTTTCAAGCTTTATTTAAAACCAATTAAATTTCTTTTCCTTGGCCTCATTTTCTACATCTGATTGTCCATACTGGAAACCATATTTTGGTATGTAAGGTATTTCCAAGAAACTTATAATGTGTTGATGAGGATTAGCTTATAAACTGGACAAAGAGGTTATCTTAGATGGCAGTGTTTTGTTTCCTACAGTAAGCACAAGCTTTTCTGTAAAATAGGTCTTCATGGAAAGAAATGGTTCAAGTTAAATTAAAGGTCAGATCTGTATTTGCTTGTACTAATCTTTATGGAAAGGTGATTTTAAAATTTCCATAGTTGAAATGATTTAAAGATAAAATTCTAATAAAGCAAATCGTCTGCATCTCCCATTAAGCTATTGCCCTTCACACCAGTCAGTTCAAATTACAAACTGATAGTTGATCAAAATGGAATTTGATTTTTTTTAATAATTCAGTGGTTTAAACAGAATATCACATAAGCAGGCTTTGCCTTATTCTCCCTGTAGCTCCCAGCCTCCCAGTACTGCTCTGGAGAGCCCACCAGAGATGTGTAGGGTGTGCAAAAAGCTGGGGAAGGGAAATAGAGGCTAGCAGTTTCTGTCCTACTAGCTAACAGTTTGGATTGGATACAACGCAATAGTATTGCTTCTTTTGACTATTATGACAATTAGTTTTTCTTAAGAATGTCAAAGCCTGATTTTTAAGGAAGTTTTAATCACTGTGCTCCAGTAGCTGGGGGAGGGGGGAGTGAGTCCCTTAAGTAACAAGCTGTCTTCATATATTTCTACCCAGAAATAATGTGCAGATTGTCCTTAGAAATAGGTGACTTTCATATTGTGTTGCATATGCAGTGAATTATTTTGGAGACACCCACTAACCACTTAATTTTATTTGTAATGTTTCCTTTATGCCTTTGCAATAAATCCATTTTGTAATTTTGTTAGTGACTTGTGATTGGTTTTATTTTAAGAATGCCACCTTGATAAAAACACACTAGACTAGTACATAATATATGGATTTAAGGGATAATGAAACTCAGTAAGAACACAAGCCCATGTGTGTTTGGTTAGAAAAAAGGCTGGCATGCACCCTAACCTGTAGTATACCCATGTTGTGATATAGTTTTGTTGTTGTTGTTAGTCGCAAACTTGTGTCCAACCCATTGTGACCCCATGGACAACATTCCTCCAGGCCTTCCTGTCCTCCACCATCCCCCAGAGTTCACTTAAGCTCACGCCGACTGCTTCAGTGACTCCATCTAGCCACCTCATCCTCTGCCATCCCCTTCTTCTTTTGCCCTCAATTGTTCCCAGCATTAGGCTCTTCTCCAGTGAGTCCTTCCTTCTCATTAGGTGGCCAAAGTATTTGAGTTTCAGCTTCAGGATCTGGCCTTCTAAAGAGCAGTCAGGGTTGATCTCCTTTAAGATTGACTGGTTTGATTGCCTTGTGGTCTAAGGGACTCGCAGGAGTCTCCTCCAGCACCACAATTCAAAGGCCTCAATTCTTTGGCGCTCAGCCTTTATGGTCCAACTTTCACAGCCATACATTGCAACTGGGAAAATCATAGCCTTGACTATACACACTTTTGTTGGCAGGGTGATGTCTCTGCTTTTTAGTATGCTGTTTAGATTTGCCATAACTTTCCTCCCCAGGAGCGTCTTTTAATTTCTTGGCTGCAGTCCCCATCTGCAGTGATCTTGGAGCCCAGGAAAATAAAATCTGTCACTACCTCCATTTCTTCCCCATCTATTTGCCAGGAAGTGATAGGACCGGATTCCATGATCTTAGTTTTCTTAATGTTGAGTTTCAAGCCAACCATTAATGTTAAAAATATGTGTTCACCTACAAGTGGTAGTTGGGTATTGGTATTTTCACACTTGGCTCAATGGATAATGCTAGGGATAAGGGCAAGAAACAGTAATAATTAAAGAATGCATAGCATCAAGACTTTCATGGATCAGACATTTTAGAGTGCTTTCATTCATAGGGCCATGATAAATTGGAGATAACAGTATATAACATATTTGGGTCTGCACATGCCAGGTCTAGATTTGATTGGAGAACATACAATTACCTTTTGTTTTGCGAGAATTTGGTACCATAATACCAGAATCAGTATCATACCAAATCAGACCCTGGGTTCATTTAGAATTTGCTATAGTATAGGCTCTGTACCTACTGGCAGTGGTTCTTTTCCAGCCCTATCTCTGGATTCCAGTGATAAAATCTGGTACGTTTGACATGTTTATTAAAATGAGCTAGGGAAACAATATCAACAAGCAAAACCACTTTATAAGATGCTTTTATTATCTGGCCATTTACCCTGTTCTGCAGCTATAACTACTCCCCCAAAGAAGAACCATTCCCTATTTAATTGCAGTGGCTTCTGTAAACTGAATGGCTGTGGATATTCCTAAATTCTATAAAATATTCCTAAATAATAATTTGAAAAATTATTAGGATACTCCCAAGCTCTTTTTGGCGGTATTAACTGTTTTTGTCTCATTGGGAATACTGTAAGAGTGTGCAAGAGCTCACATTATACTTCATATCTACAAGATATGCAAGTGTATTGGACAATGCTCATTCCTCCTCACATGTTTTCCAGACTAAGTTTGTAAGTTCTGTGGAAGCAGGGACCTATTTGCAATTGCTACGTATGTTAATGGCACTATATGATAATGTGCATCTAACTTACTGGGGCATATGTAAAAGATACTTGATTCCTGATGAGTAAGAACATACAGAACATATATGACAAGCTTACCACTTCAATTCCATTAGACTTAATGATCTAATGTTTATCTGATGTTAAGCAAGGATAACAGCACTGTTTTTCCAATAGCATTTTCTCACTTCATGTCTCTGTGTCACATTTTGGTAATTCTTGCAATATTTCAAGTTGTAAATGCAAAGGAAATGTTCTTGAAGGAAATTAAAAGTGCTACCCCAGTGAGCACATGAATGATAAGAAAGCAAGTTATCCAGAAAATCTAGCTAAGTGATGAAGGTGGCTACACCAAACAACAGATTTCCAATGCTGACATAACAGCCTTATATTGGAAGAAGAGGCTATCTAGAACTTTCAAAGTTAGAGAGAAGTCATGCCTGGTTTCAAAGAGCAAGCTGACTCATTAGGAGCTAAAGCAGCTGGTGACTTAAAGCTGAAGTCAATGCTCTTTTACCATTCTGAAAATCCCAGGGCCCTGAAGAATATGCCAGCTCTACTCTGCTGTGCTCTATTAATGGAACAAACCCTGGATGATAGCATATCTGTTTATAACATGGTTTACCGAATATTTTAAGCCCACTGTTGAGACTCAGGAAGATTCCTTTCAAAATATTACTGCTCATTGACAATGCATCTGGTCACCAACGAGCTCTGACAGAAATGTACAATAGGATTGTTTTCATGCCAACGAACATTCTGCAGCCAATGGATCATGGAGTAATTTCAACTTTCAAGTCTCATTAAGAGATACATTGCATAAGGCTATAGCTGCCATAGGTAGCGATTCCTCTGATGGATCTGGGGAAAGAAAATTGAAAACCTTCGGAAAAGGATTAACCATTCTAGATGCCATTAAGAACATTCATGATTCATGGGAAGAGGTCAAAATATCAACATTAACAAGAGTTTGGAAGACATTGATTCCAGTCCTCATGAATGATTTTGAGGAGTGCGAGACTTCAGCTGTGCAAGTAACTGCAGATGTGGTGGAAATAGGAAGAGAACTACAATTAACAATGCGCCACTCTGTTCTGTGTGTATGTACAACGGACCGCAGGGGGAACCAAGCAATTTCCCGCCCGTAGACCCAGCTGAGCACATGCTCTCTTGCTGCGCAAGTCAAATCGAGCGCTGCTCCCAACCGCCCGCCGGTGCGAGCAGCTGGAAGCTTCGGATTGGCTGCTACCTGCACGTGAGTGGGCGGAGTGTAAGCAAGCCCACGCCTTCTCTCGCCACTAAGCCCGCCCGCCTCCTTTTCGGGCAACTTTCATCCCTTTTGCCACATTCTTTCTCCAGCTGCGCAAAACCCTTTATCGTCACTTCCGATCCTAAAGGGAGCTGCTTTCCCTCTGTTTACAGAGTTATTCACAGAGATCCGATAGTGCTCTCATCGATATATCATTCTATTATTTCCTTGACTGAAGGCCATGTGTGACTCTGAGCTTTTCCTACCTCTAGGTGTATTTCAGACGTAGGCACATACTTCCTTCTCCAAGATGGCGGTATAGGCAGTTCCGCTTCCAGGTGACGCGAGCGGGCCGGGCTTGAGGAAGATGGCGGTAGCGGCAGGAGTGTCCGGGTGGGGTGGCCGAGGGGTGGCACGCGCCTCCCTGCGCTGGGCGCTCGGCCTCTTCTTGCTGCTAGGCTCGGCGCCTCAGCCGGGTGCCGCCACCACTCACTGGGTGGTCACCGAAGATGGCAAGATTCAGCAGCAGGTGAGGAGCTACTCCCCTTGTCGTGGAAATCCTTCCCCCCGCCCCGATTATTTTCTCTCGCTGCTTGGAGTCCTCTGGGTAGGGAAAGAGCCTCTTGACGTATTCCCAAAGTCTGAACTGCAGCCTTGTCATCTCCGGTCGGATGCTTCGTTTCTATCTAGAGGAGTTGTCAGTGGTGCTCACGCCTTTGCTGTTTCCTGCCTTAAGTCTCCTTTCTGTGCCTTAAGATCTGCATTTCTGTTTTGGCCTCAGTAGAGCCGCAAGGAGGCTTGTAGCACTTGCGTACTGATACATTTCTTCTGAGCATAATCTTTTGTGGCCGCTTAATCAGATGCATCAATAAAGCTGTATTTCTGTTGTTGTTTGGTGGGTATTTCTATAATAATAAGGGCTCTGCTATATCAGACCAAAATGTTGGCTGCTCCAGTAGCCTTAAAAGGTAGCCAGCAGGACATTACTGGGAAGCACATGAACAAGGAATAAAGTCAGCAGTGCCTCCCTGTTGCCTACAAGGATCTAGGCATCTAGTCTTCAGAGGTATACTTCCTCTAAACATAAAAATCTCTTTAGTTTTGGCATGCGGATGTTGACAGGTCTAAGAGTTCACTGTTCTTGGTTTTACACTGTTAGCAACTGTTTATGACCAATCCACATCCATTGTGTCTGAATTCTTTAAAGTACCAGTTTTTGCAAGAATCTGTACTTGTATTTCTCCCAGATCTAATAAGCACATTTTGTTTATTTCAATAAATTTCACTGGGTGACCCAAAGAGTTAGTATTATGTGACTTTCTCCATGTAAGCTGTAAGTATCAACGTTTGTCAACTTTTCAGAATTAAAACACCACAAACTTTGAAGCTTTTCCCTATTGAAATGCTGCAGTCCTGTAATCATTTAGGATGCTTCTGTCAGATATTCTAATGTGCATCACTTTGCACCTGCATTTGCCCTTCTGTTGTCCCTTAACTCAGTTCAGAATACTCCTTTGGAGTTTCTTGGCTTTCATGTGTAAATCCAGTTACCTCATTTAACCCCATTTCTACATTAGTTTAAAATGTTCAGTGATGGTTCTTCCAGGACAGAGGCTTGGGACAACTGCTGCTTGCTCAGCAAGATATAAACATATTTAATATCCTTACCCTATGCTGCTTGTTCTTTACCCAGTGATTCATAAGAGAACCATGTCAGATGTTTACTTAAGAGCTGTAAAAAGATTTTTGGAGGCCTCAAGTATAAAGCCTGTACTGAATTTCTTTTGTCTTATATGCTTGTTGACACTTAAGATTATAAGAATATAGGAAGAGACATGGACTTTCTTGGTCCCGCATTTTGTTACACAGTGACCAACCACATGCCTATAGGATTGAATATAAAGCAAATCTTAGCAAGCGCCATAGTAGTTCATGCATGGTATTTAAATAATGATTTCTACTTAGGACAGTAGGGCATGAAAAGTGTGTAATTTCTCAGATCCTCTTCAATTCATTTATTAACTAGCTTGATTTTGTAGGCTGCACTGTTAGTTTCACCTTTGCTCCCTTCATTAAGCTTGCTGTCCTCCTGTCTTTGTGTAAGTATAGGAATGTATTGGCAGAGACTTAAAGGTACAAAGTCCCATTTTGCTGTAGATTGGAGGCATCACTACTATTGGTCTGTTGCCTCTTATGATTGCACTGCAGTAGGTTGAATTGATTGAAATCAAGTTTCCCACTGCTACTACTTCAAATATGAAACATTTGTGCAGATTTCACAAGTAAACCATGTTAACCACTACTGCACAGATTATTTAGTGTGGTTTCCTTCTATCAACAGCCCTTGCATCTATGTGTTGCATGTAGAAGGGATATATTTGAAATACTCCTATGTGGGATTTATCTTATGACCTTAACAGTTTGTGAGATTAAATATGAGAATATAGAAGCAGCTGCACCAGACATGTGTTGTCTTTCCAGTGTTGATTCTTTTTGTTTCTTTCTGCCTGGAACCATCCTCACCATTACAAAAATCAAATAGCAAAAAAATGAAATGCCTGTGACTGGAGTAGAGTAGAATATTTTTATTTTCATAAGATGGAAAGAAAATAACTGGTAGGTAAAATATCTTTTCACATTTGCAAAGTTATCAGACTGGTTCTTCAGTTATGCAGAAAAGTTATTTAACTCAAGTCGTTGATTAACTTTAAAACCAACATGCTGCTATTGAGAGAGCATTTGATGGTAACCATTTTCTTTAACAAACCTAAAAAATAAATGTGATAGTTTGATCGTAGTTTTTTTAAATAATAGATTTTTATCCACCCTGCACTAGAGAGATTGATTGTGAGGAGCACTGTGAGGTGGTACAACCCACCAGGTTGGGACTTTTAAAGTTTTCCCAGTATTGATCATTTATTGAGAAAGATTGCCTGTTCACTAAGCAACAAGATATAGGAGGTGATATTCATATATAATTGTACTAAGCAGGCACAGGTAATATAGCACAGAAAAAGAATGCCATAGCAGCATGTTTTCTTTTTGTCTCTCTTGACAGTGCCTGAAAGCTTTTCTGCTGCCATTGGAGTGTTTAACTAATGTTGAGTCATAAGAAGTATTCTTTTACGAATGTGTTGATTATATGATAGTCTGGTGTCATAGACCTTCCTGTTGTTCAGTTTTCTAAATCCTGTATTTGTTGTTAACAGTGTTTTTCATTCCCTTTTACCTTCTCTCCTGCTTTTTATGCTTGCTTAATATAGCACCCTGTCAATCATACGTCTTGCAAATGCATTAATTTTCCTGTAACAACAAACATCAGTGATATTCTCTACGAAGCACATTGAATGTGCCTTGCACCAGTATTTCTTACTCTTCTAATATGACTTCTTTATATGGTACAAAGTCTGAGGGTTGTAGAAGTTCTTTGCCATGTTTTTCTGTTGGGTCTAATTCAGTTGTACAAATTGTTGTAAATCACTCAGAATTTTAGCTATTGGACAGTGTATAAATTAAGTGAATGATAATAACAGCACTGCAGTAATGTGCATAGGATTACAACCTTTATCTCTTGGTTATGTTATAATTGCAACCCTGTATGAATGCTAATCGTACTTCTGTAAACTAACTATAATTGGAAATGTACTGAAGCCTGTTGGTATGTGGCAATCTGAAAATTGCAGGTCATTTTCTGTTATATATGCAGTTGTAATTTTGCAGTTACACTTCATAGTTGTCTACAGTCTATTGCTGCGTATCATAAACTTTCCTGATATCCAGTTAGAATTATGATTGAATTGAGTATTTCTGCAATATTTTGAAAAAGAATCCTATTACCTAGCTTGCAGCCTGATACCATGTGTTTGTATTCAAATTTGATGGCTTGAATATAACACACAAATAAATTCATTACTGGCTACCAAGTAGTTCTCCCTCTCATTTGAAAAAAATGATTATTGATTTTTGAAAGTTAAAGCAAAATAGAAATAAAAATGAATGAACGCTCATGTTAATATAGTTGAATGCATTTTATTTCTGTGGAAAGTGTATTTGATTTATACTGTACTGGATTTTAATTACACTGTAGTAATGTCTTGATTTACTCAGCTTTTTGCACTGAAGTTTATTTTTAAAGCTATCAATACAGAGAATGGTATGTATACTCTAAGTCAGGCAAGGTAAGCTGGGATAGCATTTACTGTTCTCATTGGATATCTGGATTCTGCAGCAATTTTAGTTTTTAATGTGAAGCTTAATCTTTCTGTAGTATAAATAACATTGTATTTAGAGAGCATTGTTCACACCATTGTGTGAACAAAAGACATTGGATCTGTGTTGATCCATGTGGCTCAGTATTACAGTGAGTGCCAGTGGCTCTCCACAGTTTTAGGCAGAAAACCTCCCAGCCTTACCTGAAGATGCTAGGGATCTGGAACTTTCTGTATGCAGAGCATGTGCTTTACCATTGAGTTACACAGTTAAGGGAATAAAAGAAAGCGGTTCACATAATTGGCCCCTTTCTTCCTTGCACCAACTCCAAGTAGGAGTTGCCACTGGTACAGGATCTCTCCCCCCAATTTCAGATAGTTGCTTCTTCTCCCCAACCAATTTCAGATAGTTGCCTCACCACAGTCTTCATGAGCTCCTCACCCATGGCCCTCATCATTCTGCTCATATTTCCTAAAAAGAAGAGACAGGTTCGTCCAAAGAAAATGGAACATGCAGTGCAACTTTGCTTTCTCTTTTGCAACAGGTTTTGTTATGGAAATTAGTAGTTCTTAAAACTTTCCTTCAGCAGTGGGAAGGTGGTGATAAAAGCAGAAAACAGGATCTGCCTGTGTTTGGTTTCACGCTTTAACAAATATTCATGCTGCTTCTTTGGAATCCACCAATAATTGGAAACTGCCCTGAGCCAGCACCTCAAAGAACAAGCTCATTTTGTCCAAATCAGGAAAGTTAGGGGTGGGTACAGGAGGCCAGCGTCCTCTGAAATTTGATCTGAGCATATGTAGAAAATGCACATGTTAGGATTTCCTATCTGCATCTAATAGGTAACTTTAGTGACCTTATTTGAATAAGAACTCTAGATAGTTCAAATAAGAACTATCTAGAAACATAACATCTGCCCTAAAGTTGGAGTGCATTGAGAAGTGCATTGATTCAACACTTAAAAACAAAGGGGATCACCTTGTGAAAGAGATGTACTCCTTTGGGTGCATTTCCCTTTGCAGTTTTTCCCCCATTTGATAATGTGTTCCACTTGAGAACTAGCCACTGACAATGCTCAGTAGCTTCTATGCCGTCTGACCTCATTACATTTATTGTAAGCCGTCCCGAGATGTTTTGTGGGGGGCAGGATAGAAAAGCTTTTAATAAACAAATAAATAAATATTGTTTGATAGCAATATTTGACAAGGCGGTAAATCAGGGAAGACTGTATGGATCATATCTAAAAGGTGAAGGAGTACATTTGGACAACTCTGAAAGACCAGCAATGCAAATTAAAAAAGACTGTAGTATACATTTCTGGCACCATTTTTTTAAAAATAGCAAATCTGCAATGATTTGTCCAGAAAGCTGGTGGGACATCAGTGAAAAAGCTGCAGTTGACTTGCACTGGTGGCAGCATGAGTGAAATTGGCATCAATGGCTTGCCACCTCCTAAAACCCACAATGCGATTGTTCTCCTTGGTTCAGGGGACATGACAACCCATTGTGGGTTGAGCAAACCCCACAACAAGCCATGGGTTGTCCAGATGACTTGTAGCTATGAACAAGTCACCTTATGAGAAGCAGTCCAGGTTCACATGACAGCCCACTCACTGTATTTTGTTCAGTCAGTGCCACCATGTGCAGCAGAACAACATTGAAGGTTACCATTCCTGGATTTCTTTTTTAAAGAAAAGGTTTAGGTTTGTGTGTGGTTTTTAATAAAAGTCTCAGTTTTTCCTTAGTTAAGCAAAGGTATTAGACAAGGGTATAGTATATTTTATCTCCCTAGCTATTCAGTCTGTATGCTGAACATATAATGAAAGCAGAATTAGAGTCAGAGGAAGGAGTGAAAATTGGTAGAAGAAAAACAGAACATGCCATCTTACGGGCAGAAAGCAGCAATGAATTGAATTGGTTCCAGATGAAAATGAAAGAAGAAATTGCAAAAGTAGGAATGCAGCTGACCATTAAGAAAATACAAACCATGACTGCAGAAGAATTGCAAAACTTTACTGCCAACAGTAATGAAATTGAAAATGCTCAGTATTTTGTATACTTTGGCCCAGTCATCAATCAAAGGGATGATTGCAGACAAGAAATTAGAAGACCAAGACTGTGAAGGGCATCAGTGAAGGAACAGGTCATCAAGTGAAATGATGTTTTATTTGAGACCAAGATCATACACATTATTGTATTTCCTATAACTGTGTATGGGTGTAAAAGCTGGACAGTGATGAAAGCTTACAGGAAGAAAATGGATGCATTCAAAACATGGTCTGCAGAAAAGCTTTGCAAATAGCCTGGATGAGCACACAAACAAGTAGGTCCTGGAGCAATTCAAGCCAGAACTTTCCTGGAGGCAAAAAATGAATAAACTGATGTGATCATATTTTGGGCACATCATGAGAAAGCGAGACTCACTGGAGAAGAGAATCATGCTAGGGAATGTCAAAGATAGAAGAAGAGAGACCAAATATTAGATGGTTCGTCTCCATCTTCTCTAAAGGAAGCCACAGCCTTGGGTTTATAAGAGCTGAGCAGAGCTGTGAAGGACAACATTTTGGATGGTCTTCATTCATAACATCACCATAATTCAGAGATGACTTGACACACATAACAACAATTAAGGAATCCTGCCTCTGCTATGAAACCTTTAATTGCCAGGGTCTTTATAAACATTGTGTTGGCACCACCACTAGAGATAATCTTTAAATTAACAAAAATTAAGATGCTTATTAAGGGGCATTATTATGTAAGGGACTAAAGATGCAATCTTAATAATGTAAGAATTATAAAGGATCTTAAACTAATTATGCTGAAGGAATATTTACCATTCCTTTTTATGTACAACTGTACAATTTTACTGTACAGCACGGTACAATATTTACCAGGCATAGTCACCATTCCTTTTACATATGGTCTTCCACAGTTAAATAACATTTCCTTCACACTAGATTTTCCTAAACTTCATGCCCCTTAAATCCTCACAAACTGGAACAGTTGCTGTACGCCAGTCTTTCTCCGATTCACAAGCTTTCTGGAGTACTTGTGAAAGTCCCCCCACCCCCCTGCCAGCAGTCATAAAATAGCAACCTAAAATGCATTATGTATTGCTTTGTTCTTCAAATAATTATGTAGTATATTAAATTTAGAAGTGCAGTTTAATCAGTAATTACAAATTCACTGAGTTTACTTTCTAATATTGTAATGATAATTATTACAGATTTTATGCATAATTATGCTTGAGGATGCTCTGTACAAATATCAGATATGTACTGTACCTCCCACATAGCCTCATGGGGTCTGCACACAATTTGGAACTCATATGAATGATGCAACTGCATTGACCAGGCAGATCGTGTGGACCTCTTCATCCTCTTCAGTAGGATCGGTATAGATAGATGTTCTTTGAATGAACTTTTGTACTATAAATACCACATTGTATTTTCAGGCTTTGTGCTACTTTGTTCAGTAAAATAACATTATATAAGTAAAAAAAGTTAGATAAAAATTTATGGTCCAGGGAATATTTTTTTCAGTCATAAAATTGAAAGGGCCTGTTTTAACCATTGAGTCCAATCCTGTGCTCAGTGCAAGAATTCTTTTTAAAATATCCATGACAAATGGCTGTCCTTTCCCTCCTTGAATGCCTCTACTGAAGGAGAGACCCCACTGCTTTTCTAGGCAGGCAATTACATCGTCTCACCACTCTGGCTGTTTTTCCTCATGTTCAACTGGAATCTTCCTACCTGTAAATTAAGTCTGCCATTTCATGGTTATTTTAGAAAAGAGTTGGCATATCTGTGGTTAGTACTCTCTTTTTTAAGGCAAAAGATAACATAGTTCCTTCAGTTTTTCCTCATAGTCCCAGTGGGGCTTACTCCAGTTAAATGACTGGGTTCATGTAATCATGTCAGCCTAATGTGGCTTCATAGGAGACATTTATTTATTTTATTCAGTTAAAACATTTTTACCCTGTCCTTCCCAATAAAGCGTCTCAGGACAACTTACAATAATTAAAAACAGTAGTAATAAAAGTACAATCAACAATGATGATACAGTAATTAAAACAATAAATAGCAAAGGAATAAATAAATCACATTCATAAAAAGAAAAAAATAAATAAAAATGTGGCTATAATCTTAAACATCTAAAATCCTTAATTCTTAAAATGATGGTTAAATAAAAAGACATGATGGTCTGCAGTGTGTGTTGGGCATCTTTGCATATGCAAGGGGCAACTGTGGCTTTTCATGCCCAAACCTGGTCACAGTGGGTTGCTGGTGTGCTTAACAAACTACCCAGAACCCACGGCCTGTTTTGAGTTGTGTGGTTTGTTAACCACAGCAGCAACCCACTGTGGCCAGGTTCAAACAGCACAACAATCCAAAGTGTGGAAGCTTCAGTACTCAAACTGGCCACGCACCCATGCTACAACTCACTGTGGCTTAAATAAACACCTGGCGGGTTGCTGTATTATGTAAACCATTCTATAGTGTCTAAGACTACAGCTTTAAACATCCTTTAAATCTGTAGTCCTTTAGCTTTAAACATCCTTTAAATCAGTAGCTCTTTAAAATATGGAGTTAAGGATAGAAGACTCTTAGAAATAGTTATCAGTGGTGAATAATGTATGTAAATTTGTCTGAAGAACCTGTAACTAGTGATCTGGTTCATTAGTTTCCACATACAGGAAGGAAAGTAAATGGTATTGGAAGCTCTTATAGAGGAAACTTTGAAAGATATTTAAGGATTTAAGATATTTTTCTCCATGCAATTAATAAAATAATACACATCCTTTTGGCCTGAGAAGCCATCCTACCTTCACTGGATGTTCCCTAAATGTCTACCAGTTGTGAATCTTCATAAAGTCATGATGACTGTATACTTTTAAATTGGCTTTTATATTGTGCATGTTTAAGCAGCTATATTACATTTTGTAAATTGTGTGAACAACCTAGATAACTTTGACTAGGTGGTGTATGCATAAAAAAACCAAACAAACATTGTGACTTTTTGTTTCAGGTACTAAGTTTTTCATCCTCAGTTACCAAGGAACAAGCACAGAAGGTGGTGCAACGTACACATCCTGCTTTTGGGCTTCCCATAGGCTTTTGCTTGCTCACCATGTGAACATAATTCTGGACCAGAATGTCCTTTGGTTTTTCTTAAGTTTTTAATTGGAATTTAAACCACGTTCACACTATGATTTAAGATCTTGGTTAGCAAATTTGCACGGAGCCACATTTCTCTCTTTTGAACTGGGAAATGTAGCTTGAATGAATGGCGTAGTGGTCCAAAACCACTGTGGAATGGGGGTGCATCATTCTGGGCTAGGTACAACATGATTGAGCAAGCCAAATCATTATATCCAACCCCACTTTTCTCCCCGCCCCCCTCAGTAAAAGTGCTTATTTTAACTGTCTTCCAGGTTGACTCTCCAATGAACCTGAAACATCCCCATGATTTAGTAATACTAATGAGACAGGAAACAACTGTTAACTACCTCAAAGAGCTAGAGGTGAGTCTGGTATGATGAACTGGTCCTATTTGCAATCCAGCTTTGTAGGCAGTGAGAAGCATGAGCCACTACTTTTGCTGGTCAACTATCTGCCTTTGGGAGATTAAGACTACTTATGCTAGGAGCTTGACTGTCAAGAATGAGTTCCCAATAGTTCATTGTCAATGTCAGTTGTGCAACCTGTGGTCATTTCCAGTGTGGCCTGTGTGGATCCTGCCCAGAATTTCCTTTGTTAGTGCTTGTGCTAGCTAGGAAAAGCCTCAGACTTCCTTTTAACTGCACCAGCAAAGAAGGTCTTCACATTATTCCAGTCTCTCCTGAGGCTGGAGATAAGGGAAGTTGAAGGCTTGAGATTTCCTCATGCTAGCACTTATACTTTCCCTTATCCTTGTTCTCTTCCGAGTGTGTGAATATGAGAGTGCCTGTGCACATACCTATGCAGCTCCTGGCACTCCAGCAGACACCCACATAACCCTTGGAGACAATAAGCTTGTGCTCATCTACAAAGATAAAACTTGCAGCTTTTTAAAAAAGTATATTTTGCTCTAGGAGTTATAAACCTTGGCTAGAATGGGATGAATCATGGTGAGCCCAAAAGGCTTAGGTTTATTTTTCTTGAACAGCATTTTTCACCTCATTGTAAATTTCCTTTAAAATTGAATGGAGTTGAAGGGAGTTCACGATCTGGCATGCAAGACTGTTTTTTTAAAAACCATACTTGTTTAACAATGTTACTAATAACATTGTCTGCTATTTGAAATGCTCGATTTACTCCAAAAGCATTGTTTAGGGCAGCCGAGTACTTTTCAATTCTAATACTTATCTGTGGTACACATAGATTTTATTTTGGTATTCCAGATACCAATAATAGTCTCAGGTTCCATGGAAACTCACTTTCCATTGTTCAACCCATATTCTGGGTTTTTATGGGCAACTCTCATAACCCTTCCTCACAAAAGAGGTAATTATGATCGTTTGCAAAGTCTTACTAACATGTCAGCTAAATCCAGTATGAATAATGGTGGCTATTCATTTTGAATTGTCCAATCTGTTCCCTGGAATCTAAGGAAGTCCACCTAAGGAAACCACCTGTTGTACGCTACTAATTCTCAACATGGATCTAATATTTTAAAGGACAATATAGGACCTGTTACGTCTGTCTGGAAGATTGCAAGTCATAGCATTGGATCCTAAGAAGGACTGTGAACAGGTCTGTGTTGGCACAGCAGGGCATTTCTGCCTCCCTTTCCCAGTACTGGCCCCTGTGCACATACCTGTACAGTCACTCTTGAGGTCTAGGAAGCCCTTGTACTAACTTGGGGTGTAGTGCAAGGGGCTGCCTCAGAAGCAGGAAATCAGAAGAAATAGCATGGCCACATTCCAAAAGTGCCTTCTGCTTGCACAAGGTTCCCTCCACACTCCAGCCATAAAATTCTACATTTGTAAATTGTGATTGATTTACTCTTTCATACTGGATATGGATTATAAAAACGTCATGACCTAATTGCCCACCCTTTTGTGAAAACTTGTCTTATAAACAATATTGTCAGAGTGTGCAAGGTTAGTTTTACCATTTTATAATAATATGACTGTCAAATATTAACAATTTATCAACATTTTTTGTGCATCTTGTAGAAAAAATTAGTTGCTCAAAAAATCCATATAGAAGAGAATGAAGACAGAGACACAGGACTGGAACAAAGGCATAATAAAGAAGATCCAGATTGCATTAAAGCAAAGGTTCCCTTGGGGGACTTGGATCTCTATGATGGCACATACATCACTTTGGAAAGCAAAGATATCAGGTAATGAGATGACTAATTGTACAATAATTTACAGGAACTTTAATTTCATGTGGTAGGAGGAGGAGGATGGCGGTATTTGCTTGCTGGATTATTGAGTGATCTGTAAATTGCAGCTAATTCAGGAGCATGAGCATGTGCACATGATGGTAACAGTGAGGATTTTTCTAAATATATGTCATGAATTTCTTAGTTATTAGAACAAAGTGCACAGACCTTGACAGAGAAAGTATATTTCCCTGCTGAAAGACCCTGTTTGGCTCGCTGCAACATCTTGCTTAAAAGAAACCCTTTATTTAACAACTCTTCAGTTTGTGTCCTTGTAAATAGAGTAGGATGCACCTTTCCCCCTTTCCTGACCACGTGGAGTTTCAGGGAAACATGGAGAACACTCAGAATTATCAGGTCTGCACTTCAGTCTGGATGTTCTTGCTATAAAGGCATTGATATATTCACCATTCCCTTTGCAAGGAAAGGTCTTTTTATGGTTTTGCTTTTCATATGACTGCTGTTAAATGAGAAGCAAAATAACCAAATAATGCATTTGTAGCCTTGGTTTGCCACTGCCCTTGGCTGGTAGCTACTTTACTTTGACTTAAATGCCACGGAGTGGCATAACTTGTCATTTCAGACACTCAGAAGTGCACACTGAGTTACTGATTTATTAAAATTATGATAATGTTTGCACATGTTCCTGGTACCTAAAATGAATTTAAAATGGTAGTTGATGCTGCTGCAGTGTGTCACTTGGGCCCTTTGAAGGGACTGCCAGTGACTGTCAAAACAGAGAGGGTAAGCCTGCTTTTCAGCCATCTCGCTTTGCAGTCTCCAGAAAAGAAAAGGATGTGTATGACAAAAAAAAACAAAACAGCCACGGTGTGCTGCAAACAGCTCATGATTGCAGCAGGAGATGCTAAGCCAGTGCCAGCCTTCCCCAGTGGCCAGGGCAAGCTTGGGACATTCTGTTGGTCTTGCCTAGATGGTTAGAACTCATTCCTTCGGTCATGATGAGTGAGTGATGTGCAAAACCATTGGGAATTTCAAGGGTTGTCAGTGTGATTTGTTGCCTGTGCTTTACAGGAATTGGTCTTTGTTAGTATGAGACCCCATCACAGGACAAAAGCCATGTTGTATAGTCATGTGTAAAACCAGAGTTGCATAAAAAGCAGTAGCTTCTAAAAGCAATAATTTGTAACATTTGATCTTTCTTCCAAGAAAGATTTGGCCTCCGCTATAGTCATGTAGATTTTATACAGATTATGCAGTCGTCCCAAGACATTCTCAAACTGTGCCTTGGTGCTGAGTAAATTTTCTTCCCAAGCAGCAGACATCCTGGTTTCTCTTGAGAGTGAACCCTCCTAACTAACGCTTGCTCTGTATTCCCAAATTTGCACAAAGCTCCATCTATGAGTATGTCTGTAGATTCCTTTGATCAAAATTTTCTAGTAATGCAAGACAATAAGACAGAGAGCAACTTATTGTTATTTCATTTCTGTACCACCCCACAGCTGAAGCTCTCTGGGCAGTTTACATAATACATTAAAACATACGATAACAAATGCAATTAAAATAGCATAAAAATCAGGAAAAACATTAAAAAGTTTAAATAGCTAAGAACAGATTATAAAAACTGACAATACAGTGAATGACAAAAAGAGTGGCTCTGTGAAACCTGGTGATCTCGCTCAAGCTTCTAGGCTGCTGAGTAAGTCAATAAAAGCCTCAGAAAAGAGAGCCTTCTTAACCCGGCACTGAAAAGATGACAGATTAGGTGCCTGTCAAGCTGAGTGGGGAGGTTATTCCATAAATGGTGGTCCCCACCACTGAGAAAGCTCTCCCCCGTGTTGCCACCCTCTGCATTTCTCTTGGAATTGACACTCAGAGGACAGCCCCAAAGGTTGATTGTAATGTCCAAGTAGATCGTGGTTGGGAGAGGTGCTCTGATAGATATTGTAGTCCTAAACCATGAAAGGCTGTATAGGTTAAAAGTAGCATCTTGAATTAGGACTAGAAGCGTACAAGCAGCCAATGCAAATGGCCCAGAACTGATCTTGTATGTTTGGTTCTTTGGGTCCCAGTTCTTCACCAGCTGCAGCTTCTGAACTGTTTTCAAGAGCACCCTCATATAGAGTGTGTTGTAATAATCCAGTTTTGAGATTACCAGACCATAGACTACTGAAGCCAAGCTATCCCTATCCAGATAGGGGAAAAGCTGGGCCACCAGCCAAATGATGCTTCAGGCCACCTGAGTCCCAAGTGACAAAGATGGCTCAAGGAGCACGCCCAAGCTATGAACCTGCTCATTAAGGGAGTGCAGCCACATCTGGAACAGAATGAACACCCTCCCCCAATCCATTCAAAAGATCCACCACCAACAGCATGCCAGTCTTGTCTGGATTGTGTTTCAGTGTGTTTGACCTCATTCAGTCCATTGTTGCACCCAGGCACTAGTTTAACACATCCACAGCCTCACCTGCTGACAGTGAAAAGAAGAAATAGAGCTGCGTGCCATCAGCATACCAATAGCAATGCAATTAAAATTCTGGATGATCCCACTCAGTGGTTTCCTGCAGATGTTCAGTAGCATGGGGAACAGAAGAGACTATTGAGGATCTCAATGCTAGAAAAACCAATATTCCCCAAACACCACCTTCTGAAGACAGCTCTCCAAGTAGGAGCAGAGCTACTACATTGAACTGCAATTAAAATATGTTGCAAAACACTGGGGTGGATTCAGAATTTGCCAGCTGTGGATGGAAGAGGAGCTTTCCCCTGCAGAAAGTGTCTGATTCAGTGAAGGAAATCCATTGCTGAAAAAAGAACAGGTTTTGTTTCTCCCTCCTTCTGCTGTCCTCTACACCACACCCAACAAATCTGCTGTAGAGTTTTAGAACTGTCGGGAGAGGGTGCTGGTTACCCTCCCTCCCCCTTTTGCCAGCAAGACTGCTCCTGTAAGCTGAAAAGAAGCTACATCCAACCCAGTGTATTGGGCCAGACAGACAGATCTGTACGCTGCTCTGCAACAATATTTGTTTTTCTGCCCTTTCCTAGGCTTGGTTAAATTCTTGGTAAAGTTGGCCTCTTTCAGAACACTATTAATAACTTATTTGGGGACTTGATTCCTAAGCTTTTATTATCAGCATTTCAAAATCAAGGTGAATGTCTTGATTCTGAAGATCGTTTCATCAAGTTCTTTCTTGCAGAATATACAACTGGATCCTAGCTATGAATCAGTGTATGTCTCTTCTGGGAAAGGTATATTGCTTTTGGTTTCTAGCATTAAGCAGAAATGCAGTCTGATCTGATGCATAAAAGAGTGAGTGTAATGCCAGTAGACTTAAAGAAGGGAATATTTATCAGCATTCCCACATGATAATGTCCATTGATTAATATTTTGTTATTTTCATTGCAAACATGTATTCTAATATTTACATTACTTCTTGGTTTCAGCCCTGAAGACTATATAAACACAAAGTCTCCTTTACCTCTAGAGCTAGAACAGCCAGAATGTACAAAAATTCTAGATCTTCCATATAGTATTCATGCATTCCAGCATCTACGGGTAAGTATTCAATTTTATAGCCTTCTGTCAGTTTGATTATGATCTTCTCTTGCTGAGATGACCCAAATGCTTTGAACTACTCAAAAGCACTATTTTTTGTATTCACTTTAAATCTGGAATTTGTTAATTGAAGTAAATGTGTTAAAAAGTGAACTATTTCCTAAAGAAGCCTCATGAGCTTTCCACCCGCATCATCTGCACATTATTTGGGAGATGTCTCAGAAATTAAGATAAAACTTTTAGTAATGATGGCCACTAAATTCCCAGTTCAACTTTTGGGCCATCTACTATGGCTAATATTTCTTAATGTGTGTGCACAAGCAACTTGGTCCTACAAATTTTTGCCAAAAATACTCACCTTCTTTAAAAAATTGAAGGAATAAGTCATGTGAACAAATCTAAAATATAAATCCTTATATAATACGTGCTGATGCCTGCAGCCCACTTGCTCCTGCTTGATTGCTCCCTCTTGCACAAACAGCTAAACAAAGCAGAAATGGTACAATGCCTTTGCAAGATAGTTTACTAAAATCTAGGCACTCAGCATAAAAACCCTTTCAACTCTACTGCTATATAACAAGCAGCAGTTTGAAAATAATGTAGAAGCATAACATATTAAAACTAATCAAAAGCAGATGGAACTGAGGTTTGTCTTTAATGTCTCCTTGAAGACTGGCAACTCTGCTATGTGTTCCTTAGCAGAATATAAAAGGAATAGATACATCTTGGTACTTTTAAGTGATTATACCTATGGACACTTATGTCAGCTATGCATTACCCAATAACACCAATGGGAAGGTGTTGATGGATGACTTGGATGACTTTATTGGTGGTGTTATTTCATATCTCTGATTCTGAAAGGTTTTAAAAATTAAATCAAGGGAGATGCTGTGGCATCAGGTACACAATATGGAATAGTCTTCGTGGAGGACAGCTAATGATAGACTGAAGCATGCTCATATATTGATACCTACAGTGCTGTAAAATCATTTAATTGGCACCATTTGTAGAAGCATGTCATCACCTTTCACATGGAAATGCTGCACTATTATTGTTTATTCCAGTGCTCCCAGAATTTGCTATTCCTGTTGGTTTCCTTAGCTGCACTGTAACTGCTGGAAAAAAAATTAATGCATATGAAGCCATACATCCAAGCCTTCCAGGCAGAAATATTTTCCTTCTCTGTCTTATGGAACATCCTGCCAAATAGTAGCCAGTGTGTGCTAAATAATAGCAGCTGTTCACTTTACCACAATATTTGCAAACATTCCTTCCCTTGACATCAGGTTTTAATATCTTCTTTTTATGCTGTATATTTTTATTTTGTTTTACATTCTATCTTTTGTATGTTTCCTTGCCTGTTGTTGTTGTTTTTCCAATTTTGTCAGGCCTTCTTAAGAATCATAACAGTTTAAAAAGAAACAAATTAAAATCTTAAAAAGAAAACCACAGATATCATTTCTACATATGTAGACCATTATGTGTCCACAAGGTTTTCAGCATTAAAGCTCTGGTCCTTTTGCACACTTGCGTGGAAGGAATGTCCCATTGTACTCAGTGGAGGTGCTTCTGAGTATTACATTGCAAATGCGACAGGTGAGTTGGCACAACAGAAAAAGCACCCTTTGAATAAGCTATGCAGCATGACTTGTTCATGAAACAACACACACTGTGCCCCACAAACACTCAGGCTCACCAGGGGTGATCCACAGTTTCTTTCCTCTCAGTCCACACAGTCTCCAAGCTGCCTTGTCTCAACACTCCACTGCAATTGCAAGCCCTTTTGCCCTCACCATGATGTTTTCCCCTTCTTTTTCCTGATTTCTGAGCTGATAGCGCCTTCACAATAGCCAAGCAAGTATACTGGAGGGGCTACATTGCTTTGCCATCACTTTTTTCTTTTTAATTGCAAGGTACATGCACAATTTTTTGTTATTTTGTTATTCTTTTTTTACTTGGTTTTGTAGAAGTGTGAGAGGAAGCACTTAACAGTGTTTTGAAATGGGACCTGGTAATACCCTGGTGATGTTTGCTCTCAAAGTACAGTGGGCACCAACCGTGAACTTTGACCTACAGAAGCTGCAAATACCTTTTTTCTTACTTTGCACTTTCTTGACTGCTGTTGAAAGTCGAGCTGTCAAGAAAGAGCAAAACTGCAAGGGACCTTTGCTTTTGAAAATAGGATGGAGACTTTTTCATTTCTTTGAACTTTAATAGTAGACACCTCCTGGTTATTGCCCAGGTGAGGCTTCCCATTTTGGACTCCCACAAGCGTGCAGCTCTGCACTTGCACAATGCCAGTTAACAGAAACAAATTTACAGATTTCTTTTGTTTAAATAATAGTACTGATCCATTGACCGCCCCTTTAATGTGCCATTTAGGCAAATTGGAAGGGCTGATCTTGGCTGTGACCTTGGAGATAATGAAAAGCAATCTCTGGGGGGAAAAAAGGAAGGAAAGCCACTGCAGGTGCAAGAGGGCTTGAATTGAGCCTGTGACTTTCACTCCATGATGGTACTTGAGCATTCGTGGTGCTGCTGTCCATGGTGGTCACCATGGGTGAGCTTGGAAAGAATGACAAGGGGTTCTTGCTATTCTTGCCAAGTGATTCGCTTGGAACTTCCCCGTACACATGATGGGGTAAGTTACCTGTATTCTGGCAACACATTGGTTTATCTTGGGTACAAAGTCCCTTGAACAAGCCATGGTTTGCCAGGATGGCCTGTTGTTGGCAAGCCAGCCAGCCTGTGGAAATGGTTGGAATTCACCTGACACAACATGACAGTCCACGATGGCTAGTTACCCACAGTGAGTTGTCATGCAAACTAAATAATTACTTGTCTTTTCTAAAACAGGGTCTGCTGCTTTTTACCCCTTCAGGTGTTATGTGCTGGAGCAGTCATTGAGTGTGTTGGAGGGGAGTGGAACATGGTGGACTGGCCAGTTGCTGATTGCTGGGATTCTTATAAAAGATGATGGTCTTGCTAGATTCTGATCTTCTACAGCTAGGCACTAGTTATTTTCTTAAGCAGAAGGACAAACTGTAGAGTCACATAGTTTAGCTATGTCTTACTTGTAAGGGAATCCTGAGTAAGAACAACCATGTTGGATCAGACAAAGGGTCTATCTGTTTCAGCATTTTGTTCACAAAGTGGCTAACCAGCTGGCCATGGGAAACACATGAGCAGGACATGAGTGCAGCGGCACCCTTTAATTTAGAACACGTTAGTGGGCCACAGTTCTAATTAAAATAATTTTTTAAAGCATGCAAGCCTCCTATCAAGTCCTGATACTAGAGAATCCTGTACTAAAGAGCCACTGTGGTGTAGTGATTAAGAGCGTGGGACTGAGACTTACATGATCTGGGTTCTAGATCTCGCTCAGCCATGGAGAAGTCACCATGGCTCAGCTGGGTGACTTTGGGCCAGTCAAAGACTCTCAGCTCAACCTACTTCACTGGGTTGTTGTTGTGGGAATAAGACTGAAAGCCGCAGGAGGAAAATGATGTAAGCCTCTTTAAGTTCTCTGAAAGAAAAAAAGGTGGGGTCTAAATCTCATATTCATATCTGTCTGTCTATCTTCTGTCTCTCTCTCTCTCTCTCTCTCTCTCTCTCGCTCTCTCTCTCTCTGAGAACTCAATTGCCATTTCCAGCCAATTATTTTTCTTCATTCCATCTAGGGTATTCAAGAAAGAATTAATCTTTCTGCACCCTTATTACCTAAAGAAGATCCTATATTGACTTACTTATCAAGACGGTTAGGAAGAAGCATAGAGGAGATAGGCCATCGCATTTATGAAGGTCTCATGAAGGTATGACTACAGTAATTACCTTGATGAAATCCAGAAGCAGTAGGTTCTAGAAGGTATACAGCACAAATGTAATTGGACTTAGTATTACTAACTCTACTGCTGTCTGTTGCTGAACAGCAAACATTCCAACAAATTAGAAATGTGCTCATGTAATGTATGTAGAGGACTCACTTTTGCTGGAATCTGAATCATTTCCCAGTACAAGTCCTCATAGTTGCCATTTATTACAAAAAACAAAACAGGAATGTGTTCAAAAACTGATTATGGTGGTACCTAGCTTAAACACTCATTGAGCAATGGTTTCACATGCTGTTTTTTAATCTTTACAGAATTCTTCTTCTTGGGTTTTATATAATATGGCTTCCTTCTATTGGCGAATAAAGAATGAGCCGTATCAGGTGGTAGAATGTGCCATGCGAGCTCTGCATTTTTCTACAAGGTAAGATCTCTGTGAATTACACAGATAGCCTTCCTAGCAACATAATGTACTGCATTATGGAAAATTAACTAAAACAAGAGTGGCAGTGCATATGGCTTCAGTTCAAAAGGCAAATGTAGATACATGATCAAGTTCAATTCTCATACTAAGTAAGCATTTTCAGGCTAAGCCATCTCATCTCTAGAACTGCTTTATATTGTTCAGTCTATGCTGTCAGTTAATCTGAACTTGTTTGCATTGCATACACATTAAGCGTGTCTGTGTGTCATAGTGTTTGCTTATATAAAAGTGTCTGGGCATCATTCGTGCTAGCCTTGGAATGATAGTTCCCTATGCTAAGAACAAAGTGACTTACTTATAACTCACTTCACAATACTATTATCCGTCAGCAAATGCTGAAGTGATGGTTAAAATTCACACATAGCTGATGCTTTTAGTTCTCAAATCCTAGTTCTAGGGCAGATAAGACTATTATTCCTAAAGCTTTCTAAACCAGTGAAAGCATCACTGGGCCTTTAAAAAAATAAGTCAACAGTCTTTCTCAGTGTATTTCACCCCTGCCAGCCAGCCAGCCGGTCAACCCACATGTTTTTTGATTACCTGTTGCTTGGGTTTCTTGCAAGAGGAAGTAAGGTGGCACATAAATTATAGTAGTAATAGCAGTATTAATTTAAAAAATCAAGCTTTGGTTGGTTATTTGATTGTATTATACTCCACTTACCTCCATAAAGCTACTTAAGAAGGCTACTTGTGGTTCCCAGGTAGTCTCTCCTCCAGGCATCACCCAGGCCCAGACCTGCTTAGCATGGTGGTTGCCTCATGTGCCTTCAGACCATGTCTTGGGACCAGTAGTGTAAGGCAGTTCATATAGATGTATACAGCTGTGGACATAAACAGCTAGCTGATATTGAATCAGACCACTGTTACGGTTGTTCCTAGCAGTTTGTATGAAATGCAGTTATTCACAGTCTCAAACCAGTAGCTTCCTAGTTCTGTCATTTCCTACCTAAATGCCAAAGATCAAACCTGGGGCCCAGCGGTTACCTGCTACTTAGAAAAAACTTAAAGTAACCCCTTACTGTTTTGTTTCTTCTCTCTTCTAGGCACAATAAAGATATTGCACTGATAAACCTGGCAAATGTGTTGCACAGAGCACACTTCTCTGCTGATGCAGCCATCATGGTCCATGCGGCTCTAGATTTCAGTGATGTCTTCACCAGTTATTATACTTTAGGAAACATATATGCAGTAATTAACATCTTACTTTTTATTAAGTTGGAATGGGAACACTGCACTACTTACAAATAAAGCAATGGGACAAATCTACTGGACTAAAAAGAATTGGATTCAGCAGTCTTTGCAACTTATCTTTAAGCTGACAGATAACAGCATTTGGCTATATGTCAAGGCGAGAGATGGGGTCATACAGAGTCCATTAAATAACTATATTAAACATAATTCTACTTCCAGAGTAATCACTTGATGAAACTGGTAATAGGAAGAAGTTCAGAAGTTATATTTAATTGATATGTTTAATTAAAGATTGGACAACCACATATTGGAGATTACATGAACAGTGCCAGCCAGGGGTCAGACTAGATGTCCCTTCTAACTTGCTTCTTTTCTGTGTTTCTAAGTTCAATGCCACTAACAAGTCTTTCTTTTCTCAATCCTTTTTCAGATGCTTGGAGAATACAACCACTCAGTGCTATGTTATGATCATGCTTTACAGGCCAAACCAGGGTTTGAGCAAGCCATTAAAAGGAAACATGCTGTCCGATGTCAGCAAAAGCTTGAGCAGAAATTGGAGGCTCAACACAGGTCATTTTATCTTCTTTGAAAATCAAGGAATAATTAGTTTCTCTCCACTGATGGAAGGTTTCGGTCAATGGAATGGGGAGGGACATTATTTTCAGCTTTATTCCCTCCTCCCCAAAGCCCCAGAAAATCTGTTGTAGAGGGTCTCCCAGCATTCTGGGACAGAATTGGCAGATGGAGAGATGGGAGGCTACAGGAGGGATCAAAAAATTGCACTCTTCCCTTTTCTCCTGACAGAAGCCTTCCTTAGGCAAGCAGCTTATCGCAGCATAACTGTATCTCATTGAAATACTGAAAGTTCTAACAACATGTGCACAGAACCTTGGAGTTAGTACGAAAAGTAATTCTTTATGGAACAGAGGCTTAAAGCAACTTGAATTTACTGTTCTTTGCTATTTACATTTTTCAAGATCACTTCAGCGAACATTAAATGAACTGAAGGAATATCAGAAGCAACATGACCATTACTTGAGACAGCAGGAGATCTTAGAAAAGCACAAGCTGATTCAGGAAGAGCAAATCCTGAGGAACATTATCCATGAGACACAGATGGCGAAAGAGGCACAGCTAGGTATCTGTCACATATAGCAAATGTGAAAGCCAAAATGGTATCCATGTGGTTATCAAAAGAAAGAAATTCAGGTTAGATGCAATTAGGGCTTTTAAATAAATTCATGCATTAAATAGAATGCTTGCCATAGAAATGGTTAATATCAGAAGTTCTCTTTTGGAAAATTTTATGGTGGTGGTCAGTGAAATTGATCTAGCCAGTATCTAACTGACCATGTGCAGGCCTTTCAGACTCCTCTTAGGTAGTAACCCATTCAGCAGACCTTCTGGAACAGCTTGGTGTATGTGCAGAAGACATGCTACAAAGGACGAACTGACCTCTCTGGACTGTGGTGGTTACTAAAATGCATGAACTAAAGTCTGTTCCACAGAGTTTAGTCTGGAGTCTCACATTTCTGGACTGGATATTCAGTTTTTTTCTGGAAAGATCTTATATGCCGGCAAAGATATTCAAGTGCACAGGCTCTTGATGGGTACAAGAAAACACTTGCAATTGGTATCTGAAATGTTCAATTTCCATGCAGAATTGAAACTTTCAAGAAGTAACACAGAACAATAATTCAAGGAAGATTGTGGATCCTTCCTGGTTTTGGAAGAGACTTGTTTTGCATTAATGCTGTCAGTGAGCATTTTTCATTAGTTCTTAACTTGTATTATATGTTTACATACTACAGGGAACCATCAGATTTGTCGCCTGGGCAACCAGCAACACAGTTTGCATTGCCAGTGGGATCAACCTGTTCGTTATCACCGCAATGACATGTTTGAAAATGTTGAATATGTGGAGGTTTGTCTCCAGTGCCTTTGTCTTTTTCATGATTTGTGAAGAAGAGCACAAATCATTCTGTCTGAAGTTCTGCATTATTATTTCTAGCAATTTACTCGTAATGTAGTAAGGCTTTTAAAACAAGGGGCATGGGGAGTCCTAGCCAGTCAGCCACATGTTTTGTAGGATCCCTTTGAAGCTCCAAAATTCCTTGTTGGAGAATATCTTCTGCCTGGCTCTTCAACACTGCAGAAATTATACACCCATATAATTGGCTTGAATTATTTAAAAACACCCCTGGCTCTGACAGAAACCACCACAACCTTCTCAACTCCCTGAGCATGCTCATCTGTTCCTGTTGAGACTTATGACATCCTCAGAGTGTTTTGTAACACTCATACTGGCATGGAACAAAGGACACGCAAGACGAATTGCTATGTAAGAACAAAACCTTGCTTACTATTACCCTTGTACTTAAACATCTTAATTGCACAAATAAATATATTGAACTTTTGCCTCCCTCTTCAAAAAATCAATAGTCATTCTGTAATATCAGTGTTGAAAACCGCCACCCCTGTGTTGAAGACACTTGAAGTATGCAAATTCAAGCTATGAAGCTTTGGGAAATAGCTGCTTTGTAGTGGAATAATTATCTATTTATTGGCTTTTCTCTGTGTGAGAGGATCTCTGGGCCAGGCTTTATTTCTCAAGAGGAAGGGAGTATGCTAATGAAGTGTTAAGACTTGCCTCCTCAGTGGAGCTCTTTCCAGATCCCCCCCTGCCTAGCTCAGGAATCTGGTAAGTCTTTCTATCTCTCGGGGTTGGGGGGGGGCACCTACTTTGCCCATTACATAGGATTTTCTTTCCCCATGGGGAAACTGGTCCTTCACTGGGCAGTCCATCTATGGCATTTCTTGTTTTTAGTAAAAACTTATATTCATGGGCATATGGGACTCTGTCACTTTAACATAGAAGGTCATAAGCATCAGTGATTAGCAGTATTTACTTAGGAGTTTTCAGAAGACCTGTCTAGTGAAAAATCTTTAGGATTCAAGAAACACTGTTGGTTTTATACACTTCTAAGGACATATTTTACCTATTTCCTAAACTTCCATCCCAGCCCCACATTCCTTACACCTGGAACAATCTTTGTCTCTAATACCTGAGCTCCTCCCATTTCATTATTGCTGTTTGGATGGTTTCTCTGAATTTTACTGCCTGTTTTATGACTTTCCCCAGCAAGATCTCAGGGCAGCTTCCTGGCATAACCCAACCACCTGCTCCCCATTCCTGATCTTCACCAGTCACGCTAGGGTTATCTCAAGCAGAAAGAATCGCTGTCAATTTTCTCCTTGTCCTTTTAAGCATCACAGACCAACCAGCAGACCTCCTTGTCTTACCATTTCCTAGCTGGTCTTATTCATCTAGCTAGAATCCCCAGGCAATCAGAGTTAAATTTTCTTGATTGGTCCAGACCCCATCTAACAACATTCAAAAGCAATTTTCTCTCCCCTCTCCAGAATGTTACTCACCAGCTACCATGCAGACCCTTGACAGAAACAAAACAAAGCCTGCTCAGATACACAGTAATTTCACAGCGGCCGCAAAGTACTCATCACAAAACCATAAATATGGGCATTTCTTCACACCTCTTAATCCTTTCACTTCATCTTACCATTTCCTATTCCTAATGTAGAACCTTTCTCTTATCAAGCCTTGTAAAAATTTTTAGAATGCTCCTTTTTTCTTTTCTTTTCCTTTCTCCTCCGTGCCCTCTATTCTGATAGTAGTTCCTAAAGACAGAGAACAGAAATCTGTAAGAATTTTGAAGCAAGAGGCACCCCTGTCACCTTGTTCAGCTGTAGCAGAGACTTCAGGAAACAACGCTTGGCCAAAGGGGTGGGGGAATAATATTTTCTTTGTGTGGTTGCTGCTCCTGTCCACTAGAAGGATCTCAGGCCAGATTGATCCAGTATAAAGCTTGCAATAAGCAGTTGATTTAGCCAATCCTTTTAGTAGTAGTGCCCACATTCAGAGGTTTCCAACCGCTTAGCTTTGCTAGGTGCAGACAGCAGCAAAATCTTTTTGTTTTCCTGACATTTGGAACAAAGGTGTCATTCCCTTAAGCCGCCAAAACTGAATTGTGGCAGTGGACAATTCATGTAATTTCTCAGTCCCCAAAATGCTGAGAGCAGTTCAAACAGCTACTTATGATCCCACAGTTCACCTAATGGTGGCACAGAGTAATATATTCCATAAGAAAAGAATAGCAAATTATTTTTCTACCAGATCTCTGCTCCCCTTGCAAGGATAGGGCCATCCCCAAAATCAGAGCTACTCTGGAAACCAATTGAGAGATCCACAAATGCCATCATAAATGAGGTGCACAAGTTACATTGGAGTAGAGGTAAAATGGATATGTGAAAGATGTTTTCTCAGTTCTCTTGTGCGCTGCATAGAGTTTTGTAGGACTTCTTCTTCTGGCAACCTTTCCTGGTGCAAAGCTCAAGAACACCTTCAAGAGACAAAGAGATTTAGATGATATTGGAGTTCTTGCAGGAGACCTCATCAAGTACATGAGTGTCGGGATATTATGATGTGACAACTCTTAAAAGTGTTTCAGAGGCACTTCAGCCATATAGAGTAAACCTCATAACCTCCCAGAAGACTCCAGTGTTCTTTGCTAGCACAAAGGGCAGAAGGAGTAGATGATTTAATATCAACATGGGCTCTTGATCTCCTCTGTTTCATTCCATCAAGCCCCTCTGATCTCTTATCTGCTCACACTGATTTCCGATCGTATATTATTCTATCAGAAATTTGGTTGCATTTGGGAACTGGGAGAGGCACCTTCGGAGAAGCAAAAGTCTTAAAACTATCAGCATACTTGCTGCTCCTTGAATTAATAGGGGAAATAAAACCTGACCTGGGGATCCTCTGTACACCAAGAATAAACCCTCATGATAAGTCCCGTCAGTTTTTTATAATGTAAAAATCAGATCATTACAGATACAAATTAAAATAGTAGCTAACCGTACTGATGTAGTTTTGAAGCATTTGGAGTTAAGGCAGTTGATGAGAGTGCCTACCCTTTTTGATCTTATTTTTTAAAATAAAGAAGCATCTTCCACATCTGGAAGAAACTTATCCTAACATAATCTATTCCACTTCCTTAATGTCTATGCTAGAATTTTGCCTGTGTCTTAGAACCATAAATCCAGGAAATTTGAAGCAAAATTGGGTGATAGTCTAGTGTCTCTGAATGCAGTGTGGCTAGTGATTTTCATAAGGCAATACTTTTCATGATAAAGGAATTCCATCAAGCTACCAATTCCATGCTCCCTTTTTTCTCCTCTCTATTTCTAGTTCAGTGGTGCTGATTCAATCTCCAGTATGACATCTATAAATTCTGAACTTCATGCCAACCACAGTGACCTCAGCCATTCCTTGGAGTCTTCCCCTTTGGTCCGTTCTGTCTTCTCACTCTGGGGTCTAGACTCTGATGCTTTCCAGGTATGTGGTGGAATAGCTGATTTTTGTTTGCTTGACAAAGCATTGTGGCACTCCTGTTTCTTGATGATGCTCTTCTAAAAGCTCAAATACATGACTAAATATGCGTACACTTGAACTAACATCTCTTGGACTCATTGTATCTCAATTTGTCAAGAATGCATTCTTATTTATTTATTTATATCCTGCTTTTTTCTCACCTAAGTGACATATAATTCTCCTCCTCCTGCTCTCAATCTCACAACAACAACCTTGTGAGGTAGGTTGGGTTGAGAGTGTGAAGTCATCCAGTGGCTGAGTAGGGACTAGAACCCAGATTGTCTGAGTCCTAGTCCCATGTTCTTAATTACTGCACCACACTGGCTTTTCGGTATTAAGTAGTTTCACTCACTCATCAAGGTTGCCATGCAATACAAATCACAGCAATAGTATGATTGAAAAATCTGTTGCGTGATTCAAAGCTATAGAATAGCTGCTTGACATTTGTGAAGTATTGGCCTGCTGTGATCAAAGACTTAGCTTGATGGATAAAGAATAACTGTCAGAACAAACTGGACACATTCGTAACACCTGCTTTTTCTATTATTTCATGCTCTGGATATTTGAGGAACTAGCATATCAGGAGAGTGATATTTAACAAAGCTACTTGACAAATGAAGAAACTTTTTCTTTCTTCAACAGGAGAAACAGAATATTATGTGGCCTAAAAGGTCAGATTGTATAAAGTCCTATCCAGTCATCCCTTCCCCAGAGGAACTTCCATCTTATTTCCTGCAACCAGAAAATAGGGGACAAAGGTTAGTGTTCATAATGCATATCTTTATATACTGCTTTGCTACTGTTCTACACAGCATAGCTTACAGGATACAAATAAAATCAGTGCAATAAAAACAAAAACATGTAAGTATCTGCATAGTTAAAAAATGTAGATTGTTAAAACATAGATAATATAATCTGCACTAAAGCAAACCAACACAAATGAGGCTAAAATATATTGTATATGTTCATCAACTGTGTTGCTTTTAGATGGAGGGCTCCTAGCACTAATAGCTAGAAGGCTCTGAGCTACAGTTCCACCTTTTTCTTAAATGGGTTTTCTAAGTAGGGAAAATACAGAAGAAGCTGTAGGAAACCCTAGGAGGGGTGCAAATATAAAGCAGCATCTGGATGCCTTGTAAAGTTCCATGAAAATAGTAGGGTGATGATGAAATAAAAGTCTCAGTCAGACGCCTGCTTGAAAAATTGACAATTTGGTTGCAGTTCAGTGCCTGTTACTTTCGGAATAAGTCACAGAGAGTTCAGCAGACTTTACTTACCAGTGAACATACAGATTATTGAGCTGCATATTTTTTTAGTTTGCTTTTAATAATTTGGCCTGGTAGGAAATGCAAATCAGAGTCAATGTTTTCAATGTGTGAATTAACAATGATGATTTGTTCCGCCTCTTCTAGTTCTACAGGACTTTAGTTCTGCTCTCTGTGGTTGCTTCAAATTGATATCCCTGAAACCTGGACCATGTTGCTACATTTTCTTCTTTCTTTTGTTTGATAGAATCCATTCAGTGCTTAACAGCCCAGGCAACGACCATGCACAAACAGAGGTCTATGAGCCAGATTGTTCTTCCATTACTGATGACCATAACAGTGATTCTACATCCATTTTGATCAAAGAACTAGACAGTCATCTAGATCTGAGCGTAAAGATGCCAGATGATCATGCGAAACAAGTTAGTGTGTGTGCTTGTGTTGCTTAGCGCTCGTTGTCATCTCTGCCCTAGGAATAGTTACCCCAGATTTGACAAGTTCTTCAAAGCAAACCAACTCCCCTCATAAAATCAATTTTAGAAATGAGGGAGTCTTTGAGAAAGGGATGCCATTACAGGATGGATGTTTCCATTTATAGAGAACCTACCTGCAACACACTGAAGGCAGCCCCCATTTTTGCACTGTGATCAGATTCTGAGGGTGTGGCTTATTCAGTTAGTTGACATCATACATACAAAAGAGGGCATTAATGTACTCTGAATCAGTAGTGCTTTAGATAGGAGGAAATGTAATACCTGCCTAAAATATACGATGATGTTTCCAACTTTTCCTCCAAGCAAACAGAAATAGCCTTTTGCAAAAATAAGCCATTTTGATGACATCGTTGACTACTTCATTTCCTAGTTTTGTTTTGCTGGTTTGTTTTGGCGGGGGGTGGGGGGTGGATTTTGACAGCATCATTTCTTCCAGTCTCTGTCAACTCTCTGCCTTTGTGCAACTAGACAAAGGAAGATCTGGTTCCAACCAAATCTCTAGTTGCTTGCTTTCATTTCTGAGATTACAAACCTTATTTGTGTTCCTTATTTTTATTCTGTAGGGCCAGCCTGGATCTCTACTAACTTATAAATTGACATGGTAGTTTTGCTTTTCCAACCAATGCCTGCCAATTTAGCTGTATATTCAGAATATAAACATGAGATTTGCTTCTGTAGTGGTAAAAATTTAGTGGTAAAAATCTAGTGATCCCTAAGATAGTTAAGCAAACAAACTACTACTTCTTACTTTCATCAAGCACTTTTTATACTTCCTTGAAGTATGGTTCTAAAATGTTTTTCTGTGTTGTGTAGATATTATACACTCGTGTCAACAACCAGTCAATTACACAGCAGCAGATAGGGTCATTCATCCATCATGCCATTGTAAAGGTGAGTCCAGTTCCAGTAGCTGCAACATTTGCTTTTTACTCGCCTCTTAGAATATATTAAATGTATGCCAGATTCCCAAAATATCATCATTTACGAAAGCATTTGAATAATTTAAAATGTTCTGTTTAAGTTAACTATAAAACTGTCCCACTCTCCTCTTCTTAAAAAAGCTCAATTTTGGTATATGAGTCTTAGGCTACATCTTGTCACAATTGTTCTTGTGTGTCTTCACTCAGGCTTCCAGTTTGCCTAAAAGTGCTTGAAACTTCTAATTCTATTTTCCAACATTACTTCCCAGCATACTTTGCTAGCCTATCATCTAGCTATCTTTGAAAAGTACACAGCTATCAGTATTTACCTTTCAAATATAGTCTTTTAATTTGTAAATTGGTCCTGACTGCTTTTTACAGTGAACACATCCTCATTGTTTACAGCTTTATCAATAAAATGTTGCTTTCAGCTCCTCTGAGATGGCTGCTATCTTCAAGATTAGGGTTACAGTAGAAAAACCCTAGTGCATTTCTTGATACTTTCTTCAGCAGATCATGCTTTCCTGGGATTCAAACAAGGATCTGCACTGTGTGATTTTTAGTAATATCCTGAACAATCAAATCAATGAGAGGGGAGAAAAGCAAGTAGTTTTTTCTGCTAACAGGCAATCATACTATTACTAGACTTAGTGTTAACATTTTCCATTGTTAGTTCTTTGGTACCTTAATTTATTATCACATCATTTATTAAGAAAATATTCAGAGTGTGATCCTATGCATGTTTACTCTGTATTCAAGTGAAGCTTACTCCCTAGTAAATGTGTTAGAATTGTAACCTCAGCTAGTCATCCTTGCATGCAGTGTATCACACAATCCTATAATGCAATTTAATGGTTATTTCCACATTGTTCATCTACCAGACAAAGAGAACCAATTTGCAAAAGCTAACAAACTGTCTATAATTTGTTAAAAAACCAGCCACCCCAAAATCTAGACGTTGGGATTAGAGAGAAGAAAAAGGACATTGCCCTGAACCTTGTGCCTCACTTTTTTTCCAGAAGAGAGGGACATGGTTGATAGTTTGTTGGGGAAAATAAATTTCTAAGTATAATACTTGATCCAAGCTTTGCTATCCACAGCAGCATTGTATGTTAGTGAGGGCATTCAAGGATAGGATGGGCATGCACATGGTAGGCATGTCATGAGTGGAGCCGGCTGGAGCCAGGGGTCAGACTAGATGGCCCAGGAGGCCCCTCCTGACTCACTCTGTTTCTGTGTGCCTAAGTGTAAGACTTTACTTGTTCATGTGGAGATGAAGACATTCATAAATGCATGAGAAAACAAAGGCATGCATTTCAGCATGGTGGTGCTCGTCACCTGCTACCTGCTGTTGATGTTTCCAGCCATCTAACCTGTTCATCTCTACATCACCACATCCTCTTTCTTGATCTCATTGTGATGAAATATTTATATATGGTTTGTGCACCAACCTGTGATGATGATCACTGAAAACTGTTCTGAACTTCTGTCACTGTGCAAGGGAAGCAATGGAAAGCTAACACTGCAAAGAACAGAATGAGATTAATAATGGTAATCTTTCATTTCCCCCCCTTTAAATTCAGGCAAGAGATCCCTTATGGCTGGCACTCAATGAAGCGGGTCTGTACTGGCGTGCATTTGGAAATGGCACCTATGCCTTCACTTGCTTAAGAAAAGCATTTAACTTGACCCCACATGAATTTCAGGATATCCCTTTAGTCAATCTAGCCAACCTTTTGATTCACTATGGCCTTCACTTGGATGCCACCAAGGTTCTGCGAAAAGCTTTAGCCATCAATGGCTCTGAGGTGAGCATCTTTGTTTTATGATAGTTTAATTGAAGAAAAGCAGAAGACCTCCTGTTCTCATGTAATCCTTCTAACCTTTCAGTGCTAGATGCAGTAATATAAATAGCTAATTATATTTGAACTTCAGCACACTGGTTCTTCTACTGGGCTGAATCAAGAAACTAATATTAGCAAGTATAAAAGGTTTATTTAAAAGTAAGTATTGTTTAAGCTTTACTCTGCTCATGCAAGGTACTTGCTCCCTATTTTGGACAATATCTTCCTCCAACAGTAGCTCCCAAACAGCAGGAAGAGCACAGAGGAAGCTTCTGCACACACAGTTTTGAGTCCAAACCAGTAAGCTCAGTGGGGCACAATGGAACAAACTAATGAGTAATAATACTTATTCTGTAAGGAAGATGTATTTGTTTTCCTCAACCTACAGGTTTTGAATTCCATATTTTTAAATCTCAATTTAATGGTGGGGGAGAAGGTTATGAATACAATGTGATATGTGGTTTAAATATATTAGCTTATTTTGTAAACCAGACCTGCCAAGAATATGGAAGTGGTTGTTGTAAAATCTCCAGTTCTTTGGACTGCTGAACTGCAGAATTAGGGGTATGTCTAGTCCTAATACTAAATGTTTTAAAGATATTTGAGCTTTTTTCCTTCATTGTTTAGGGAGAAAGTAAAAGGTAGAAAATTAGGCATTGCTCACAACTGAAATTCTGGCCTTTCCTCTATACCTGTTCTGATGCAAGTTTGCTTTTCTCCTTTTAGCCTTTGACTTGGTTGAGCTTAGGAAATGCCTACTTGGCTCTGAAGAATGTTAGTGGAGCATTACAGGTTTTCAGACATGCCCTGGATATTGCTACAAAATGCCTGGAGTGTGAGAGGAGCTTGAAGCTGATCCGCTGTTTGCAGTTCTATCCATTTCTGTACAACATCACCCCTTCCACCTGCAGTGGTAAGCAGCTGCTCAATAAGTCCCCAAATTAATCTCCTTTTCCTGTACCACCACCTACAGAAATTGGATTATGATTCTTTCTCATTGCTCTGGTATTTCCTTATATATGTCCAAGAGGGAAAGGAATAGGGTTTTTCATTGTTGAGAGTAATTGTTGAAAGAGGCAATTGAACAAAGCTCTCTCCCTAAATTCCCAACATAAATCTTCTAACAATCTCTGTTTGCAATATTTTCTACTCAGTCAATACTAGGATAGTACCAGTCCTTCTCTGCAGGACATTATTGAAATATTCACATATTTATACCAAGAATTCAAGATTAGAGGCTCAGGGGAGTAGTCAGGAATAGTTTTAAAACCAGCACTTTGATTAGAAAATACTAAAACAAGTATTCTGTTTCTTCAGAAAGTACTGTAAATACTTGAAGAATTCTAGCTTCTCATTCAAGTGGAGCAATAAACGGTTTAAACAAGTGCCTTCAGCATGATCTGCTAAAGCTTTGGCACATTCCTGCTCATTAATAACATATAATTAGATATACAAAATTAGAAGTGACTCTTGAACCAGTCTAGAATTTAATTATCAATAGAAGTTAATATGTCAAGAGTTTATTAAGGGTTAGAGTGGAATGCATTATCTTCACACGAATACACATTATGTGCCAAGGTGCAACATTTTCATTGCTCAGAAAAGATATATGTCAAGTGTTTAGAGACAGAGATATGGGGCATATCCAGGCTCTGAGAGATGCAGAATCTAGAACCTGGCTTTTAGATTTCTGTTTCTAGATTCCCATTTCCAGAGTTCAGATGAAGAGAGATGTTTGAACTGTGAGGAAAGTTTTTGGGCAAAGACTCAAACTGCAAAGGTGTTGGGCAGGACTTCCAGCTGTCTGGGATGGTGCAGAACTGCCTGTAGTAAATAACTGGATAGTAATGCTGTTCATTCTCATTCCATTCTTCTCCAAATCCCAAGTACTACTGTCTTTCTTTCTTCTTCTGGTTTCTCCACATATTACCCAAATCCTTCCAAATTCTTAGAATGGCAGCAGACTCCAAAGAAGCTGGAAATGTGTAAAAGCTTCCACAACTGAGAAATATTTTCCTGACAATGTTGGATACTGATATTCACCACTCTTTCTTAAACTATTCATATTGCCTCTCTTTGGAGTGTGTGGTGTCACACATGCTGTTAAGCCCCTCACATTTGGATAGTTCTGAGTATCTTGGGAATTAACATTAAGTTTTCTAATATGACTTAAATATGCATATAGGCTGGAGAATTCTGCCCTTTGCAGGTAAACCTCATACAACTTCTGAAATATGTGTGCATTTTCCCTGCTGTATTTCCTATATATCTTTAGAGTAATAATGCCCTATTCTGTTGTACTTTACACAGGTATTAAACCAAGACCATAAATAGAAAATGGTTTTTATTAAGTATGGGTTTTGAGAACTTCCTCCCCATGCTATACTGTTAGTTCTTTCAACTTGCATGACTCCTCAGAAAGAAAATACTACTTGTCTGTTTATAAGAATGAGGCTCCTAATATCACTCTGGGTTTGATACTAATTTGGGATCCTATGGATTTTATTTCTGCCCTATATTTAAAATGTGGATCTTGTCAGAAATATTCAGGGGAAAATACACAAAACATAAATATGGTTTTGGAAGCCTCCATATTTATGTTCCCTCTACGTTGCTCTTCATATGCTGTGTTCCTTTCTTTTATAGACTACAGAGGTGGGCAATCCTTCAGGTCACCTTGTCTGTCCCCTGCTAGTGTGAGAGCATTAGAACTTTGAACATGAGAAATGGTGTGGACATTTTTTGTTGTTATTAAGAATGTGAAATAAACATTCAAGTGAATCCAACTTCATGATACTGATGATTTTTTGTGGGGCTCAAAGTAGTACTTTTCAAGTGGAAAGCAGAAGCACCAGCAGTTGGCCAACCTGCTTAACAGTCGTTGCCCCGTGTAATCATTTTAAACACACACAAAATAAAATTCTTTATAAGAATTAAGACATTCAGACCTTCAAATATATTTGACCCTTTCTCAAGTATAAAGGGTAGCCTGATCTAACTAAACATACGAAACTGCCTTATACCACATCAAACCATTAGAGCACTATTTTCTCCACTTACTGGCAGCAGCTCTTCAGGGGTTCAGAGGTTTTCTGAGCCATGTTCAGTATTGGTTCTTCCCTTTATATATAAATAGACTATAAATGTTAGGACTTATACTCAAAGATGTCCAATCACCTTTGCATGCATGGCCTGTGCCCCTGCTTGCTATAAGTTTTTATGAATATGGAACCATCTCAGTTGTTGGGATAAATAGACAAGATAATTTTAACTATGATGTAAAGCAGTTACACAGTGAATATCAAAAGAATATCCACTGTATAGTTACATATGCAGAAAACTGCACATCATTCAGCATTAACCTCAGAATGCAGCAAAATTAATAATTTCCTGTTCTGTTACTTGTGGTTATCCATTCTTATAATGAATATCTGTATATATTTTTAAATATTCATTCAGTAGTTAGGACTGTTTAACATGCCAGATGTTTCCTAAATAGGTAAGGAAATGCATGCCAAAAAGGTTGGCTCATATAGGAAGCTTGTATTTACACATGAGCATCCTGAGCCATACTTAGCAACATTCATACTCAGTGTTTTATGTCTGTCTATACAGATATAATCAGCTATAACAAGCAGCAGTTGTTACAGTGATAGCTTTAATATTTCACAACTTCCTAGCCGTGAGAATCAGTGACTTGTGATGGGTATGTAACCTATGGATGGCTGAAGCTTTTAACTACTTTTTGTGAATCACCCTTAAAAGAAATGTTCAGACAAGTGGATGCACAAAATGTAGGTTGTTGCTGTTGCTCTTGTTGTTATGCGCCATCAAGTCGACTCTGTGAAAAATGCCCTCCAAAATATCCTGTACTTGACAGCCCTGCTCAGCTCTTGTAAACTCAATGCTCCAGCTTCCTTTAGGGAGCAAGTTCTTCACCATTGTACAGTAGTGTCCCTTTTGCACAATCAGAAAAAAGTCTGTGTGTGGGGTTTGTTTGTAATCCACTAGTTAGTAATTCACCAACTCCTATTTATTGGCCAGTGGTTACTTTGTCAAAAATTAGTCTCTGTTATATCTTGAAGTAAACTAGATTGAGGTTCATGCAACCAAATACTAGATGTCATTGAGCGACCTTCGGTGAAGTACTATCTGCATTTGCTCCATGGTTTGTCACAAAGAGAAGATGGGAAGAATGTTGTGGTACCAAATACTTATCTTCCCCAATCGATTAAGATAGAATGACTAGTGAACAGATACCGGCCACATAGATACTGGCCAAGCATAAAATTAAAGTACAAAAGGTCGTAGTTGCCAAGATGTTCCTGATTACTGTGCTGTTGGTTTCCATTCTGCTGAGAGATAAGCAGCACTGGTCCCATAGGCCTCCATGTCCCAAAACTACATCACCTTTTTCTTCTTGTGTGTACCTCAGGTCCTAGACACTATATTGCTGAGAGTCTAGGGGAGGTAGATTTGGTTAAGCAGGCAGAGCACATTTAACATTAAAGCTTCCACTAAATTAGTTTGCATATAGGCTGTAAATAGAATCACAGTCCTATAGATGTCATAGCTCTGGTGCATTCCAGATAAATGGACATAAGTTTGCAACCTTAAAGCTGCTTAGACTACACCCATATTTCTGCCCTCAGACAGGTAATGTGGCAAATGTGTTTTACTTCTAGTCAAGGAAGCACCTGTTTTTGGCTGATTAATGTAAATATCAAGTGCTATTGTTTGGGCTAGATCTATAACTACCTTGAAAGGTGGCTCCCAAGCCAAATTTGAAACATTGACTTTGGCAATATGTTACCACCTACCTATTCCAGACCCTATTATACAGTTTAATTATCTTCCTCTGGTGTGATGGTAAAAATGCATGTTGTTGAATGCTAACTCCCATCACCATCAGCAAGCATGGGATTTGTAGTCCAACATCAGAAAGGCCAGAATTTCTCCTATCCCTACTTTAAGTTGTGGGTGCTTTTCTCATTTTGTACCCTAATTGTTTTGTTTTTTCTTAGTTTCTAGTACATATGTTAATCAGACAATGATTCTACTCATTCTAATTCATGTATTTCTGAAACACTGTATTTTTTTCTTTAACCAGCATCTATACTGTGTGTCCTGTGCAGGCTTTTTTTCTGCTGCCCTCTTGTGGTATATCACATTTGCATTTCTTATATGCTTCTTGGAATAAAACTCTTCAGTTGGTTTCTTTCAGTGTTCTTTATTTCAGAGCTATATTGGAGGAATGTATATGCTGTTGAGCCCAGAATTCAGAATGGGATAGCTTGTGACCTAGTTTTCATAATCAAAATAGACCATGGTGGCTTATTTAAATCACAGTGCAAGGCACAATTTCTGTAATTACCACCCATGCACAGCTTGTTCTGTCATCCAGCCCTGGAAAACACAGGTTGATAGAGAGGGAAGCATTCCTACAGCTGCCAGGGAGTTATCAGAAGGTTGTTTCCCCTTGCAACATGCCATTCCAACTCAGGCTCAGGCTGTGATCAGGTGATCATTGAAACTCTCTCTGCCATGCAGCACAGTGACTTATTTGATAATGTAAACTGACCCCTGTATCTAGCAAGTGAAGATGTGCCACTTCTTGCTAGCCAGCTTTTCTGAAGAGGACAGAAGCAGTGTATCATCTTCACAGGAAGGCTTGAAGGACCTTTTTAAAAGATGTCTCCAGCTTTTGCATTTGGGGAGAAAATCAATTTTTCCAGTTTGGGGAAGAAGAAGAATGTATTTAGAAAAATACATTCTTTCACTGTTGCATTATTGTGGCCTCCAGAAAATCTAGGAAATCAGGCACTTTCTGGCCAGTATGTATCCATTAACATGTATTCAGTCTTGAGCCATAGATATACATTGCAGTCAGAGTAAGGATTGCTGTAAAGTAGGATTTTTCATCTTGAATATCATTTCTATATAGGTAACCATAAGCACACCGCAAACCTGTGATATACAGAGGGAAGAAGGGTTCCCTTCTTGGGAACAAACACATGTTGGGAAAACACAATTAGCTGCAGTTGTTTCTGCATTGTGAAACAGACCTAAATGTGTGTGTGAAAACAGGAAAGTCTATCCTTTTTCCTGTGTGAAAATACCATCTGGTTGTGATATTGAAGCAGCCCTAGCTAAGTAGGAGAAAGGCTTCATATGGGCATCAGCAACTCATAGTTTTTGCGTTTTGACTAAGGTGATGAGTGCTGCTTGAATTGTGAAGCTCTCCAGAAATTTTGACAAGGAAAAGATTGCTACCCTCCTGTACCATTGCTTTATATATTTACTGAATGAATAGCACAAAAGAACAATTATTAGGGTAGATCTGAGTGATGGGAATTACAATTAGCAGCACAGGGAGGTCTTGAAATGATGGTATGTTTGTCTTCACATACATATATTTCTGAAATGTTTGCAGCTGTGTAAATGCACTACAGGAGTGAAATTTACCTAGGGCTCATTTGCCAGAAAGTGCTCAATATGCCTCACAAAGTGACATTTGAGTTGTTCCAAATAATACAAAAAATACAGTAGTTTAACAAATATTATGCAAAGTTTATATCCAATGTAACAGGAAATCCCCTGTTCTCCCCCGACTCCTTTTATAATCCACTTGTATTCTCCCAATCCTGTCCTTCGGAATTGGAGGTGGGGGGGCTTTCTGTAAAGTCTGAACTCTAAGATGCAGGGGGCAGGGCTGCAATGGTAAGGCAAATTGGGTAACGTGAGTGGAGTGTCTGCAGCCCCCCATTCCATATTCCTGGCCTTTACTTTGAGTCCCCTAACCCTTAAGAACCTTGGATGACACTTGAAACATCTGTAGTGGGAAAGACTGGGAGGGAATCCCCTTGCCATGAATAATGCCATGGAATGCAACGTTCTATGACACAGTACACTAATCCCACTTTTTAGAGTATATAGTGCAGAAAAATGACAATTAAATTACTTTTCCAAGAAAAAAGAAATAATATAAAGATTTGTAAAAGCCTCTTCAGCACAGAATAGTTTTCAGGTGTTTTCCGAAGGTGAAAAACTATGCAGAAAGAGTTAGCTTAAGTAAGTTGTTTGCTGTCACAGCCTCTCTGTTTTAATTGCCTGAATGCCTCCCACCTCGCTTCAGGTATACCAGTGAGATACTCATGCAGTAGGTCCTCTGTAACCACAGTTCATCATCATGAACTTCTCTATGAGCAGTTCTCCTAAGCCAGGGGTCGACAGCCTTTAACACTCAAAGAGCCATTTGGACCCGTGTCCCACAGGAAAGAAAATACTGGGAGCCGCAAAACCCTTTTGACATCTAAAATGAAAATAACACTGCATATATAGTTTTTTACCTTTATGCGATGTATAAAAAAACTATAGTGTGTCGTATTTATGAAATCAATGAACTGCTACAGAGAAAACAAATTTTTATTTCTGCATGCAACAAAAATATTTTGAACTCCGAAAAAAGAGATGCTGGGTTGAAGGTTACTTTCAAATAAAATACTCAATGTCTATTTGAGTCCTCCTCGTATTTATGAAATAAAAGGCCAAACTTAAATTATCCACCTGCAGCAAACCAAACATGCCACCTGCAGCAAACCAAAAATGCCATCTGCTACTGTGTGCCCTCATCCTTTTATCACGTGTACTGGAGGGTGCAGTCAGCTGTCAACCTGAATAAAAAAGGACTAACTGATACTTTCATACAGTACGTAGAGTTTCTGCAATGAAACAAATATAAATAATAGTCTGGTGAAATAATTGAACAAACATCCCTCTCCCAATGTAATAATGTTGCTGAAATTTTTATAGGAATCTTAAAACGAGGAAGTAGATCTATATCTTGATTATGATTTAACTGTAGCTCTTGTTCAGTCACTAAAAACGGTTATTTTTAATCTTACATTATAAACTAGTAGAACTTTCATATATTTTGAATAAGAGAACAGCTTCCTGCAGAGTCAAAATCAGTGCTAGAGGGCTGCATGCATTAAACAGCAAACCCCATAAGTTCATCAGCAGTAAAAGCAAGCAAATCTACCCGCGTACTTACCATTAAACGTTCGGTTTTCTTCAGAAAGTTTAATTTTCTTCAATTTATCCCTGGTTGGCCTACCAGGCTAAACGCTCAGTAAACTGGCGCGGGTCGCAGATACATGTGTATTTAGTGACTGATTAGCAGATAAACAGTCAAGTGATATGAATTGTGACAGGTCCCAAGCACAGCTTTTAACATTCAGAGGAAGGAGATTACATTGGACAAAGAAAATCTTTTCAGCAGTGTTTTGTGTAACATGAGAGCCTGCAGGAAGCTTGTTCCACTCTTTCCCTGCACAATAGCAGAGGAATGTAGCAATTTACTTAACCAGCTAGCGCAGCGTTCCTGAGTGGATGCCTCATCATCACCTATTGGTATTTTGTAACTCGAAACTCGGTGGCAGATCGGTGGCTGTGGCAGCGCGTGTTTTGAGCAACGGAGCCGCAGCTGAGGGATTCAAGAGCCACGTGCGGCTCCGGAGCCACAGATTGCCGACCCCTGTCCTAAGCTAATCACCTGGCAGATCTAAATACTGATAAGATAATCTATGCCTTCTGTCCTCTACACACTTACGTACTTCCATGTTTTACTTTTGTTCTTCGTCACATAGGATTTGACCTTAGTTTTGCACTTAAGTTCGCTATGAAATTTGGTCCTCGTGGCTGATTCTGAAGATACAGATGCTAACTAAAAAGAAAGCAGGAAAAAACCTACCAATTTACTTCTGGAAATTTAGTCCAATATCAGATTACAGTTTTATACATGTGAGTGTGAGCTAAAATAGCAATCCAGGATAAGCACAGCACTAATTGCATTTCTGAAAATTAAGAACAAAAGTGGCTTTTTAAAATGGACAATATGTACACTGCTAGCAGTAGAGGTGGTCAAATACATTTTTCAGCTTGAGGCAAACCAGCAAATGTTGTCTGTCCTCCATTTACAAAGAAAAGCTGCGCTGTACCTGAAGTTAGCAACGTTATTTTGGCACCTGAGGCAGAAAATCTCACAGATGTTTTTCCCTGGCAGTAAAAATTCAACAGCAACAATGACAAAAAACTGCTTGTTTCTTTTTCATGATACCCAAAATCTTCCAGAGGTAGCCACCTCACTCTGCCGAATGGTAAGGCCAGCCGTGGGTAGCAGCCTTCTGCTGCATGGAAAATTCTGTGGTTCATTTGAGTTGAAATTTCCTGGTCTTTGTGTGGAATCATGGCTAGAGTGAAGACTTCAGCTTTCCTGACTGAATGTTTAAAAGTAATTTACCGAATGGGCAGGATTCAAGTTAAATTCTGTCATGCTTTAGTTCCATTGAAATCAGTGAAACAAGTTAATCATGATTGATACGTGCCCCATTAATTTCAATGGGAGGAAACCATAACTATTGTCTGAATGCAAACCTTTACAAACATACTTTTTTCCCTTCTTAAAGAATAAAATACATTCACCTTAGGGTTTTTAAATATCAAGAGGAGATAGCTTGGCCATTATTGCTGTGACATGTTCTACTGATCAGGAGACAGAACCGGTTTATATAAAAAGATCCATATCAAGATATACTGAGAAAATTTTTCATGTAAATAATCTGCAAATTTAGAACATTTATTTATTGTGGAAAGAATTTTAAAAACACGCACTCTATATTAAGAGGAGAAACTAAAATTCATGCAAAAACTTGGTTGAAAAAAGCCAACACCATTCTGAAGGTCTGTGCCTTTCACCCTCCCCTATTTTCTAAAGGACGTCAAGTTATTTTTGAGGCACTAATTGAAATTCAGACCAGAACGCTGCTTAGCCTGCTGCACTATATGTAGCATCAGAATACCCTGAGAGGCATTGCAAGTAGCATTTTCTAGTCTTATCTGCTGGCAACGTTAGACAGTTAAATTTAGAAAATCATCTTCCATGTTCGGCCCCGTTCCCAGTCACTGCTGAGAACATACTGTGGTCTCTGTCCACATCGCAGAGATGAATCCTTTCTTATCAAGATGAGGGCAGGGTGTGGTGGTTTTTGATGTAACCAGCCAAGCCAGCTCCCTCCCCTTTATTCATGGTTTAATTGTGTGCTTTTAAAGGAATTACATATTGTTAGTCATTCCAGTAGATTCTCTGAAGAGATGGACTTGTGTGTACGTGTGTCACTTTATAGTGCAAAAGTGACCATATAGTGCAAATATATCAGACATTTGTCCTGATTTTTCTTTTCATGATTTATTTAATGATGGTTTATATTTCATAAGGGTAATTTTTAGCGCTATCTTCGCTGGGAATAGAGCCTGTTATGCAATGGTCAGATGTTGGCTGTGTCTGTAGGGAAACAGAACAACTCTAAAGTTTAAAAATAAATGGGTATACTGGAGAAACCCATGTTTTGTTACACTTCACCATTGTGTATAGTTAAGTGCAATTTTGGAGGATCAGGGTACACCAAAAACTCAAAACAAATTACAGGTGTAAGCCTTGATTTCTTATCAGTATAAATAAGGCTATGCTCTTCTTGAAATATAGATAGGTAATGAACACTGTATTGGAATATCAAAGTAAATTTAGTTTTGGTCACTTTGGTTGCATTACTCGCTGATGTAAATGGATGAAAGTAAGGAGGCTCATTTAAACCACCCTGCAAAGTGTTACAGTCAAATAAACCAGGGAATGCTGCTTGATTATTTTACTTTGCACACTTCTATTTGTGTTTTAGCTTAGTGACATCTTGTAGACTGAACAGGAGAGTGGAAGAAAGTCAAGTAAATGGAGACTAGAAACAGCATGACAGATGGACTGATATGTAGTAGACAGAAAGTAAGCTCTAGGCAACATTGAGTTTATACTTCATAGTCACTCGAAGTCTTGCTGATTCCCTCTGTTCCTTTGAGCCTTCATAGATTTCATGGTAGGGTAGATTTTAGTTAAACATTAGAAGAATGGACTAATTATGGACCAATTACATAGAGGTTGGTGTGATCCTTTCACTGGAGGTCTTCAAGCTTCCCCTGTTAGGGATGCTGTGATTCTGGATTTCCTGCATTTAGCAAGAAAATGGGCTAAGTGGCCAACAAGGCCCCTCCAACTCCATGATTCTATACTTCATGTTTTCTGAAGCTGCTTTTAAGGTAAGACTGTGCATGAAATTCAGTCATGTGAATGTTTTCCCTGATCTGCTTTCCCTGTGCCTGTTCTACATAGTTCCTAACTTTAGAAGATATTACCCACATTTCCTAAAACAGTATTGTGCAGCAAAGTTCTATTTCAGTTCACAGTTTGATGCTATACATTATTACAAACCCAAAATTGCATTTGCCTTGATTTGTAACAGTATTGTGATACTGAGTTGTGTTCTGTTTGTAGAAAATAATAGAAATAGAATAGAAATTCTCCATAGCAGTGTTAGTTCCTACTACTGTTACCTTTCCCCTCAAAGAACTCCTTGGTATTCTTAGTTCAGATGAAGTGCAAGAGACATGTTGTGGCAAGCGATGGGAAATGTTTGAGGTTTTTCAGTATTCTGCTTAGATGATCAGACCAAAAGTGGCTCTTTAAAGCCAAAACCAGTATGTAAGCTGGCTTCTGTTCTGTAAGACCAAGCAAATGTAACATAAGTCTACTTAACTTTGTACACATAGCAAGACCTGCATTCCCCAAACATCCAGACAATTTTAATTTAACAAAGATAGCACTCATATAGAACACCATGCTGCTACCATTTTGTTATCCCTTTTCCTCTGTGTGCTTCCTTTGTCCTTTTCCTGCAGCACTATTCTGAATGCTTTAAATTTTCCCATAAAATCTTTTATTCTTAAAAATTCATTTTATCAGAATGCTATGATCAAGATTTTGTCTGCTGAAGGGCATCGTGTTCTTCAAATACACCATACTTGTACCAAAGTTTGGATCAGATGTCAGCAAGAAGGACTCATTTCTGCATTGGGATCCTGAGTTCACTATCTCCTATAAATTTAACATGAAGTTCTCTGCATTTTGCAAGGAATTAAAAGGACGAAACCAATTAAAGTTTAATAGGGGTGGGGAGAGAGAAGATGAATGTCAGGGGGTGGATATGAGAAAGAGATGAGTGTGGGGAAAAGTGTGAGACTCAAATGCAGTTATAAGGAGTAGGGAGAGTTGAGCAACACAAATGTAATTGTTCAGTAGCTCTTTAAAATCGCATAAACTTTTAACTGCATAGCTTAGAGAACAATCCTGTGGCGCCTAGATAGCATTGCAGGGGCCATAGGATTGGACAGGAAAACCCTGAGAGTGTAGCCAGAACTTGAACATTGAAGGGTTTTCCCAATATCATTGCCCTTGTTTTGATTCAACCAGACACTGCTGAGATTTCTGTGATGGCTTCCTATATGATGCAGAAAGGATGCATTCCAACATCATTTGAGGGAATGTCAGTGGGGAGGAAGGAAATGGCTGGGGAGCCAAAGGATCTTAAGTTCACCAAGCAACCAACCATACTACCATCCCCAGGAAACATTTAGATGTCTTCAAAGCACGTCTAAATGTTTCCCTCCCAATGCCATGATAGGACTGATTTTTTTTTCTTCCATCCAATATTGTAAGCTCTGCCTCTCTTGCTCCTGCCCTGTCAACAAGAGTTGACATAGCCGAAGGAGGATCCAAGTGCTCTGATCTTGGACTGCTCCATAAATAGTATAGAATTGTTCTTTTATTCGTCCATTAATCCATCATGCAAAACATGTTTGTGTAGCATCTCCATTCTGATACTGAATAGAACAATGTCAATGTGTTAAAGAAGGTAACGCTTGCTTATGACAGAATGTCTTTTATAACTTGTTTTATTTTGTTTTCAAGTGTGGTCCCTGGCTTTAGTATTTAGGCTGGCTTTTAATAATCAGGACTAACCCAGCAAAGGGCTATTTTATCTAATGGGCAGTTTTAGAGATAAGAGGCAAACAACCAATTGGGATTTTGCTACCTGGTTTCCATGCCATATCACAAACCATTTTGGAAACTGTCCTCATTTTCATAAGTGGTTTGTCATACGAATATGCCAGAAGAAAGCTCAAACCCCTATTTCTAAGGATACTTAGATGTAAGCAAGTATTTCTTTCAGCCCTTGCTTCTTAATGTATTATTACCTGGTCAAATCCTTTAGGATGGGGTGAGTTATAAACTTGACATAAAGAAGGCAGTATAAACACTTTCACAGTTAGACAAGATTACCATGTCTGTCCCCTATGCCAAGAAGGTATAGGATTCCTTCATATTTAATAACATTATGTAATTTTACATGAAGAGTTTTTTTAAACCAAATTAAGGTTTCAAAACACCTTACCACCCCACTCCACAGCTGCATACTTCCATTAAAATCAAGAACCATCTAACCCTGACTGCACAGTATATATAAGAACAGAAATGCCTGTCTGACCAGTATTTATTTCAGTATGCACATCCTACCAAAGTGTTCCTGTTTGCCAAATAGATCCAGACAACTCAAGCATGGAAATCAAGCATACCATGGAGGTAATAAAGGGCAGGACAAATCCCTAGCCAATCTAACTTGGCCAAAGTTAGTGGGTGAAGTTGATATAGTTCGGGTCAAATTTCTTCCCAATTCCAATATACCAAGCAGGTTTTGCTTATTACTCTGCAGTTATTCCAGTGGCAAATTAGGGCATAGCAAATTACTTCTAACATGCAAAATATGTCACTTGTGAGAATCCAGAAGGACTGTATTGTAATCTTCACAGCAAAACCCTTTAATTGTGCAATTACTTCAGTAATCTCCCTGTTTTCCTGAACCACAAATGTACCAAATCTAGTGAGTCTGATGTGCTTCTGCAATCTTGAATATATTAAATTATTGGGCTGCAGTTCTAAGCACACTCATCTGGAAGTATGTTCCATTGAACATAGAAGGACTTACTCCAAGTAAGCAAGCATATGACATGTTTGTGTGTGTTTGGGGGGGTGGGGGGGTGGAATCTAAATATCTAAGATGTAGGAATTGGAAGCTTTGGGTCAATTCACACTTAGATTCACGCACAGTAACAGTGGTGGCTGATTAGAGTTTAGTGCATGTGAAATGGCTTCTTTTTGCATAGCTATATTTTGCATGTCATCATAACAGCTGATAGGCTGGAACTGGGTGGTCCATGTCCTTGGATCTTGTGATGAGAAAGTAGCTCAGATGAGAAATCCCTCCCTTATTCCTGTAGGATTTCCAGGTTTCTCAGCTGTGTGCTATGGTATCATGTCAGGAACACTGGAAGCTGTTACCATGCTCTAATTATGAGGATGCTAAATCATGCAAGAATCTAGCTGTTTTCATTCATCTTAGTAGCATTTTACATGGTTTTCTTAAGGCCAGTTGCTTGTGTGTATTAATAATTCACATGCAATGTAGCAAGTGTTTTGCCCTGAGGAAATCATGTCTGTGTATGTGTGTGTCACACAGGCCACTGCCATGAGAGGAGCCAAGATGACAGCCATCCCAAGCAGAAGTACTTCAACGTGCACGATTCTAAGACAATATCCGTGGAAGAAAATCTTGAGGCAGCTACTGAAGACGATTCGGCAGATCTTGTTCCTAATTCTGCAAGGGATTCATCTTTGAGTTTAGAAAGTAAGTGAATGTTGGACAATGAGCACAGCGAAGGGGATTATATTTGTCTTTGTTTTCAGAACAATTTTTATTTTGCACCTGTCACTGATCAATGAAACCCTTTTCCATTTGTGGAAGGGAATCCGGACCAAATAGTGTGCCTTCTTTTTGCCCTTCTCTGCTTGTGGGCTTTTCTGCTGACATCAGGTGGACAGCTCTCTCTCTGCACCCCCCCTTTTTTTTTCTCCTGACTGCCTCCACCAAACCAGCCTTAAAGCTCCTTGTGTCTCAGATTGTCACTTCCAGGTACTGCGTGTTGGGTTTCTAGGCTTAGCATGGTTAACCCAGAAAGTGAAGAGTTTTAAAGAAAGCAGTTGAAAAATTTACTGGGAAAAATATTAATGAGAAAAAGTTTTATCCCAGAATAGGTAGCGCACATACAGTACAAGCCATATATGCAAGTAGTAATTAAAATATCTAGACATACTTGAATCCGGCTAACCTTACTAGATTGTGTCCCCATTTTATCCAAGTCCCTTCCCAGCAATATCTTAATGGTTTGAAATCCTTTTCCATTTCTCCAGATTTAGCAGCCCTTTCTTCTAGGACTGAGCTACTGTTGTTGTTGTTGTTGTTATGGCTTTCTACCTGATCCCTTCACTTCCCTTCTAAAAATCTGCTCCTCTGTCTCAAGCCTTTATATATTAAAATATACCCTGCATGTTTCTGCCTCCAATGCAGAGAGTAGCTTCTTGATCATTCTTGCCCTAAATTCCTATCCTGAGTCCTTCTCCTAATTTCTGCTGTACTTCCTGCTCATTTCTGTATTTCCTCTATGTCTGCAGACTTTCTGCCATGAGGCTTTTTCCAAACTCTGCTTCCTGATTTCAGTAATCATTAACTGAATTTTTGACTTTTAGGCTGATACATACATCCAAAAAGGATGTAAACTTAACAAATCCAAACAAAACACTAGGCCAAAAAAAAGGACAGTTCTGCTGTTTTACTGCTCCAGTCCAGATACGGAGTGTCATCAGGGTTGCAGCTCCCACAGTGGGGAGTCGCAGTGACACAGCATTGCCACATATGCAACTTAAGCACCTGTGCAAGTTTAGCACCAGGGCAAGGAAGCTGACTTTTCCTCACCTTCTCCTAGTAAGCAGCTTTTAATTAATAACTGTTGAAATAATTAAATAACCAGGGTAGTTGACTCTTCCCCACCTCCTCCCAGTAAATTACTTCATTTCCAGGTAAACAAATCCAACAGCAACAACAGTTTTGAAGCTAGAAAGCCGGCAGGGTTATATTGCACTGAGAGAGACATACATGACTTTCTGCCAGCTGGACAGAGAGCGTGCTTGTATTTTAAGCGTTATGAGCTCTTGGCTGTCAGGAAAAAAGTATGTTACTTTGAGCCAAGTTTGCAGTCCTGAAAAAGCTGAGAGAATCAGAGAGGTTTGTGGGTGAGACCTTTGGTGTTCCACTCCTTGGGTGAAGGCTTTTCTGCTATCATAAAAAATGGGAGGTCTTGGGGAACAAGAGAATCATGGGGGGAAGGGGAATTGATTCCTTAGAAAAACCCTATTCTTAAGAAGACAAAACTCTTCTGATGAGAAGGATGTGCTTGCAGGGACAGGGAGCTTGTGGTAGTGAGATATTTGATCATCAGGCACATAAACTGTTGGATTTATCATGGGCATGTGGACTACATGGTAATTTGTCTGCCAGGTGAGAAGATACCACATGCTATCTAGATAGCTTTGTGGATAGTGTGGTGGAGGCAGGGCTTATGGTCTATGTTGGTACCAGTGACACAGGGAAAAGTAGTTATAAGATCCTGGAAGCCAAATGTAGGTTGCTTATAGGAGTTTGAAATCTAAGACTACCAGCATGGCTTTCTCTGAAATCCTACCTATTCACCACGCAGAATCGGCTCCACAGGTAAAGCTGAAGAGTCTCATTTGGATGCTGTCTCTAGACAGATAAGCCAGAGAGCCCCAGTTATCTGCTTCCTAGACTGGTAGACTTTCCCAAACAACCCAACAGGGAGCATCCCTATCCAGATTGGTGGGAGATTCAGGACAGATAAAAGGAAGTACACAGCTCAGCATTAAACAACGGAATTTTCTTCAACAAAATCTAGTGATGGTCTCTAATTTAGATAAGTTTAAAAGGGTGCTGTGTGAACAGAACACTGAAATAGATGGACCTTGGTCTGATACAGTACAGTTCTTCTTGTCTTATATTAGTGGGAATTTCAAGCATGGATATCTTTCAAGCAGATGTTTGGTACGTTTAACCTGCAAGACATCCTTTTCTTATTCAACTGTTAAGGATGATCTAAGAAATATGAAAAACAAATTGTTTAAGAACATGATGCGTTTCAGAGTTTATTGGGGCTGTTCTTGTACTACAGAGGTGGCATTTTCAAGGGTACTGGGACCCAGCTCTCTGTCCCAGACCCCCAGTCTCCTGCCATTCTGACCCCAAAAATGGTGATTTCCCAACTGGACACATTATATTTGTCCCTTTTCAGCCTCTGTTGTTGTTTGTCACTGAAATTCAGTGATAAATCACAGATTTTTTGCCACCAGACTGAAAAAATATGCCAGGAGTTCCACTGGAGATGGGGAACACATATTGCCCATCCCTAATGTGTTATTTCATTTGTTGGCATAAGTTAAGGCAAAGTACAGTGTTTTGTTTTGTTTTGTTTTGTTTTGTTTTGTTTTGTTTTGTTTTGTTTGAAAGCATACGGCTAACAGTTATAATACTTCTATGGGCCTGAGTGTTCTGTTTTGCTGTTCCTCCTTTACAGGCACTGTGATTGCTGAAAGCAACGGCTCAGAAGAAGTAGAGAGTATAGGAGATGCTCAGATGTCTGAGGAGATGCTGGCATTAGTGGATGAATTTGAAAACTCTTGGCCTCTTGAAGCCTTTGAAGGAGCATTGGAAGTGAAAGGCCATCGGATGGACTTGCAAGGGATCCGTGTCCTCAAGAAGGGTTCTCAGGATGGGCTTGCCAGCTCCTGCTTTGGTGATTGTGGAGAGGATGATGACGACGAAGACACCGAATGGGTAGGAACTCTCTCTCGTTTTCATTGTTTCTGAGACTTTAGTCATGGTTACTTGAAATTCAGAGGGTTTCTTTCTACTTCAGCATTTTGCCTCTGAGTAATCCACAGATGGAACCATGGGATTACTTCCATCTTACTGTGACAGAGTGTACAGCCCAGATCAGTCTGCAAACATTCCTATATTTTTATTAACACAGGACCACATTGTTCTGCTTATGTATGGAAAGGTTTTTTTTTTTTAATCGATTTTAAATTTGGGCTTGCTTTGTTTTTAACCAGCAAGCAGTACACCACTACAGGTCTCTCTGCAACTCCCATACTCATCCCTCTCCTCTATTTCTCTACTTCATGGATCTCTGTATGTCCATAGGTTTTTTTTTTTTTCTTTTCTCTGCCTCACCACGAAATATCTTCATCGCTACATCTCTTACACCCCTCTTCTTCTGTATTTTCCACAGGTCTTTCTTCACCCCATCTCCCAATTTTCTCATTTCCCCTCCTTCATTCTCCCCCTTTACTTCATTACTGTCCTGCTTCCCATTAATTCCATCTTCATTATAATTTATCTTGGAGGGGCCAATTTAATGGGAATAGCTTGCTCATAGCTTGGTATATATGTTCCCAGACTCTTTCTAATCACATTTCATGCACCATTTTTGGAAGAAAGGTAGGATATACTTTTAATATGTAATACAGAAAAAACATCTGTTGTTTTCTGGCATTAGCAAGCCAATGAATGCTGAAGTTCAAACTGAAACCTTCCTCTGTTAGCCAGACCAAGAATATTGGTTCTTCAGTACAAAATGGACCTCCACAAGTCACGCCACCTTATAACCCCTCAAGATGGCTAAAAAATGTAAGCCCTGCTCAAATTAATCTTCTATGCATAGAGCTAACACAGCCTTCCCCAACCTTGTGTCCTCCAGATGCTTTGGAGTACAACTCCCATCATTTCAGGTAATTAATTGGCATTGCTGGCTGAAGTGGGAGTAAATTGTAGCCTGAAACATCTAGCGGACACCAGGTTGGTGCAGGGTGATCTCACATTTAGAGGGAGAGTGGGACTGTGTCTCAGCTTTAATGTAGCTCCTGCTGGCTTCACCTCCAAATCCGTGCTTTGAGCATGGTCTCCTGCCTGCTCAAATAGTGGCCTTCTGCAGATGTGCATAATCAGGTGTGGAAGCAGCAGGACAAAGAAGCATAGGCTTCCACCTTTCCACACGCTAACTATCTTTCCTAATGAAGTTGTGCCTCTAGTGTGGTTGACCATCATCAGTGGACCAACACAATCATTTTACAGAATAGGCTCATTTCCTGCCGGTTTCAAATTTGTAAGTTATCTTTGGTGTCATTCTCAGTGCTGAAAATGTCGCCCAACCTTGTGTTAAATGCATTACTTTTATATGCCTATATTTGTGCAATTGATGCATTAAAATGCAAGCAGAATAAGAGTGGCTAGAGATGCAGCAAAAAAAGGGAACTGTCTGGAAATTGCCCTTGAAATCAACACAGTCTGCAGAAAATCAGATAGCTCTTGATTCTTAACACCATGCCTGATATATTTGGTCCTGTTACCCTCACAATTTTTTTTTCTGTGACAGATCACATTCCAAGTAAAACGTGTAAAGAAACCCAAAACTGATAGTCTGGAACCGCAGGAGCCTGCTGGAAGAACTGGAGAGGAAGCTCTAAATGGAGAAAGCGAGAACCTTTACCAAATGGCCCTGGAAATCAGCGGGCCAAAAATCCCCTCCCCTGGACCACCAGGTAATGATTGCTTTTTTAAGAACAAGGATGGAAATATCCTAGAACATTGGGTTCCATTTCATTCACACATCAACTGAATCATAATGTAAGATTATATAGTTTTATATTGCACAGTACAGTCCTGTGCACATTTATTATTCCAAAGTATGTGAGAGCACTCAATAGGGCTTCCCCCCAAGTAAGTGCTCATAGTTTTCAACCTTGGCCTCTTTAACAAAGCAGGCAAAACTGTATCCCTGAAGGACAGTGCAGCATTTGATTATGATCAGTGAAAAATGTAACATGGTACATTTTTCCTGGTAGCCAGAATCATAACGAAGTGAGTAGAATGAGCATAAATGAAAGTGACATTCAAGTCCTGCCAATTTTAAAAGCCGTATTCAACACAACTGGCATATGAATTAGAACAAATTAGATCAATAATTATGGTTTCCATGGGCTGAAATGTGATAGGTGAGAAAATACTGTTTTACAAAAATACCTCTCTTAGAGGAATTCCTTTACATCTGCAACCCAGATCATGGCAGTTATTCCATTCTCATGTTATAATAAGTGGGAGCTGTATTCCATGTTGCGGAGGACTTCCAAAATGTTTGTAGTTTACCTTCACACCATAATTGTATGTATATATATTTCATCCTTGTATCAAGAATGCTCTGTTGAACGTATATAAGTACCTGGTGAGGAATTTGGGAAAAATTGCAGCTTCGAGGAAACCCATATGCCTCTGAACCACCTGGGCTATCCCCTTCACTTTTACTCTCTCATTACTGTATGACCTTGTGGAACGATCTCTCAGGAATGCCACACTGGGAATTCGAGAAACTGCTCCTGCTTTGTGCAGCACAGCTTGCCTGTGGTACAGGTGCTGGGTCCAAATGCCCTGACTGCTTGCAGCTGTGAATGAGTTGCCACTGAAATCATAAAAGCAGCATGGTCAAGTTATACATAGAACAGGTTGTCCAACAGCCAGGGAACTGCAGTAACTGCAGCAGTACGTGTTCCAAAAGAGAGCCATGAAATGGGGAATCAGCCGTCAGACACACCAGGGATTGCTCTGCTAATAAGCCCACTGTGGCTTATTCACAGGGTGGTTTAGCCTGATGTGTGAACCTACACACAGTCCTCTTCTGTGTGTCCTCCATTTCATTTCTTGCACTGCTGATACGAACAACTAGGAGCATCTTCACCAGCTGATGTTGCATAGTTTGGCTGCATGATGCAGAATGATAACCTACAATTTATCACTATGGGACAAAAATCAGAGTAGACTTTGGAGTTGCAGGGTCTTCACCCTACCTTTTTTTTGGTCAGCCATCGGGAGAAGATTAGAAGTTTCCACTTCCATTTTTGACTAACCACAAATGAACATTATCACAATCATTATCATAATGTTTTAACATTAGTTTTAACTATGACAATTAGGTTTTTGTTGCAAATTTGGAAGAAGTTAATATTTACTACATCTAGCTATGCCTGTCAGACATTATTGATTCAATGGGTGGTCTACCCTTTATAGGAAAACAACTGAGAACTCTTAATAACTTGTCTTACGTGTTTGTTTGTTTCAAGGAAAAAGGAGAGACTACCGCAGCTTGGGCTGGCCAAGTCCTGATGAGTGCATCAAACTCCGTAGAGTAGAGCTGACTACGGTAGCCAGCACATGGCTAGCTGTTTCTGCAAAAAATATTGAGTGAGTACTTTTGCTAAACAAAACTGGGTCAGCGCATAAACTTGAGCAAATATATATATCCTAAAATGTTTGTCTGAATGGACTGATACACTGAACTTTGTTGTGCTTCGGGTAAACTCTGCCCTCTCATTTAGTGTGGAAACTCTGCTACTGGAGCTAATACTGTCATAGATAGTGATCCAGGTTTGTTCACCTTGATGTCCTTAAAATCAGATGCTCCATCAACGCTCCAAGAGTTTATAATGACTGTTAAACATAATGATTTTTGGAAACATTCCAGGGAGCCCCATTTTGGAACCCAGAATGGGTGTAGCCACCCCGTTGTCTCATATACCATTCATACAGACACAGACACTCCTTCCACGCAGTTCACAAGCCCATGCACACACTTGTCCATCCCATTCGTACACTCAAATAGAAACATATGTACATACTCTTTTTAGTTGATAAGGAGTATTTCTCAGCCCTTCCCACCTGGTGGACCACAATGGGGATGGGAATCTCTGCTGGCTGCTGCTGAGAGATAGGATCTTTTCCCTGCTAAGTGCTGCAAAAGGAGCAGCTGTCATCCTCAGTAATTGGTGATCAGAGATGCAGCAACAGCCATACTAGCCAACCAAGATGTGAGAGCATGTGTATCAGTAAGAAATAACATCCAGGCTAATTTACTGTAATATAATATATGGGGGACTGCTTTTGTAAGACAACTTGGAAAACTAAAATTAGTTCAAAATATTGCAGGAAGATTAGTGGGTTGTATCAGTTGGCTTTGAATGCATCTAAGTAATTTTATATGGCTTCACTGTCTGTTTCTGAACAGAAATCAAATTGCTGGTTTTAGCCTTGAATGTCCTATCTGGATTGGGACCCAGATAGCTAAAGGAAAGCTATTTCTTACCCCTGAAGCCTGCCTACTTGCCCTCAAAGGCTCTTCTCTTTCTGCTTTCATCAGAGGTGAGGCGGGTGGCAATTAGGAATAGACACCCCCAGGGCTGCTCACTTGGCACCTAGTTTTGTGAGCTTTTGCCAGTAGGCTAAGGCCTTTTTATTTGTTTTTAATGGTCAGTAACATCACTACTATTGTTTCAGGTTTTTATTTATTATTCTTAGGGTTGTTTCCAGACTAACAGTGTGTTCCTCTACCTACCTACTTAGACATAAGTCCCATTGGATTCAGTAAGACTTTCATGTGCATTTATATAAGATTGCAGCCTAAATCAATTGTACTTGTTCTCCACTGATTTCGGTGGATCTTACATCATCACAGACTTGACCTGTTGATTTTAATGGGGCCAATGCAACTAATTTAGTTTGGCTCTAACCCTTAGCATTTTATTCCTGGTTTCCTGAATGTTTCATGCTGTATTTTAATGCTGTTGATTATTTACACTAATTATTTTTCCCAAGCTTCTTTGCAGAAAAAGAACAAATTATAAGCAAGGTAAATAATGCATAAGTAAATATGCCAAAACCAACTAGCGGGTTGTAGATGGATACTGGCTAGTAGATAAGCTGTCACTACATTGGAACATCTCTTCCAACCTCCTTCTCTGAAATCCTGATTTCTGATTACTCGGTCTTCCTTTTCTTTGTAGTATTACTGAACACATCGATTTTGCCACTCCACTGCAAGAACCAGCCATGGAGCCTCTCTGTAATGCCAACCTCCCTGCCAGCATGCACACATTAGATCATCTCCAGGGCGTTGCCAGTCGTGCCAGTCTACATTACATGGGAGAAAGTCAACTGAAGGAGGTAGGCTTTTACTGTCATGTGTGCACTCAAGACACACGGTGCTGGTTGCCTACTTAGTCGTGCTTAGAAATCAGTGAGCCATGGATTTGTCCCGTTTATTTCAGTGGGTCTGCTCTAGGTACAGTTAAGTATGGGTCTAACCCTCTGGTTGGAAGCTACGGGACCTTTTCTCCGGGAAACATTATCTACTGTTAGCAATGATTGCCTAGTGCCAGTGGGGTACAAGAATTAACTACCATTAGCATCTTGCTAGACTGCTGGCAGAAAAAAACCCAGTCTGAATTATGTGGTATACAAAAGGAAATGGGTTTACAGGAATCAGGATTTAGAATCAAATTCTATAACTCCTTTGTTCTGCATTATGCAAATATTTGCATTTATTTGATTTTCCTAAATTATTTCTGTTGCAGAAGATAAGCTATGCCAAATTGTTCATTTTTTGCAGGGAATAGGTCTGCAGTGAACAGGGACGGAGGGAGGGAAATCCATGTGTACAAGTAGGGGCCATCAGAAATAGCAGGAACATAACCTTTGTCAAACGGCTGATATCTGACCTTGCTGCCTTCTGGCCGCTTAACAAAGCTCTGTCCATGGGTTTGTAAGCTTTTCTACACAGTCATGAGGACTGTAGTTCAGTTCTTAATAACTGAACTGTGACATTCTTCAGCATCTACACAGAACATGTAGAAGTAGAGTGATAATTTATCTTTTGAATAGTTCCATGGCCTCCAAGAGAGCATGTGAATAATAATAAATCAACAAATAATAAGTATATTAAACTATCAGTAACTTTATTTGGCTATCATATAGCAGCATTTGTAGTTTAAAAGACAGCTTAGGTACAGATGACAACTGGGCTTAGCTGTCGGAAAGGAAGAAATCACCTCCTCAAAAGGCAGGATACAGAATTTAAGATGCCATGAGCCTGATTTGGTTATAACTTCCTCTGGGCTTTTGTCTGTTCTTGTTTCTCAGGTATTGCAGAATCTTGGAAAAGACCATTATCCACCACAGTCTTTAGAACAAGTTGGTACTCGAATAGCTAAAGTGCTAGAAAAGGTAGGTGGACATGACCCAGACAAATTGTAATAATTTTAGTTAGATTTGTAGTGTTCTCTCAAAATTTGTGACATAAACCAGGCTGCAGTAGAATGATTTTTTTTTCTGTCTTCTTGCTGTCTCCAGTAATCAACAGATCTGTAGAAACAGAATAAAACAGACTGGCATACAGTCTGCGAGACACTTACTTAAGTAAATCACTAGAAACAGCCTAGCCTCTAAATCAGTCATAATATGTAGCACTGAGCATCTCTGCATCATGTATGGGTTTTGATTGCGGTCCTGGCCTCTTCCCTGGCACGATTATGTTGTTGTGCATGCTCACCATGGCTTAAGAAAGCAATACACACTACAGACATAGAAACAGTGAGTCAGAAGGGACCTGCTGGGCCATCTAGTCTGAGCCCTGGCTCCAACCGGCTCCACTCATGACATGCCTACCATGTGCATGTCCAGCCTATCCTTAAACACCCTCACCATTGGGGCTTCAACCACCTCCCGTGGAAGTCCATCCCATACCCTTGGGGTCCTAACCATCAGGAAGTACTTCCTGGCTTCCACCCTAAATCCTGTTTCCCTGAGCTTTGCTCCATTGATAGAAACATAGAAACAGAGTGAGAAACATAGAAACACGGTGAGGATCAGGCACCTGGCAGAGACTGTTTCCAAACTGTAGACAAGAGGGTATGTCACTCTCTTAAGTATACTGAGTTGTTAATATATTAACAGCTTTTAACATTCATTGATCTTCCAGGAATCTAACATTATCATTTCTGCAAGGTGCACTGTGAAGTGGCAGGAGTAAATAACTCTCTTGAAATACTTAGCTCAAGCAAGACAAGAGTTACTTACCATCATCTTAATGTTAAGGATCTAACACTTCAATCCCAAGTTCATGCCAATGGGTGGTTTGTTCCATTGGGAACAGTATATGTGAGGTGGCTTGGAATAGCATTTTAGAGATATAGTCCATAAAATCCAACAAAAACACAAAGCACACTCAGTAAAGATTGGCATACATGTAGATTGATCCCTGTTTTCAAGGAAAGGGGCATAGCCTCTAAGATGCCAGTGACAGCAGGAAGTTCTGGCCACTGCCTCAACTCGTGCCGTGAGCTGAAAAGCTGGATCTAGTAGCACCTTAGGCTGCAAGCTGCTTTTAAGAGTCAAAAAGAATTCTGTCATGGGTAGAGATGCCCTTTCCAGACGGTCTAATCTCCCCACGAACATCACCTCTGCTTTATCTCTTGGCCTGAGACACAAGTTTAGTTCAGAGAGAACAGATCTAGGTTGCCCAGTTAATGAAATATAGACCTAAATGCCATCCATATTTCTGCAAAGCTACAAACAGCCTCACCCAGCTTTCCAGAGGGATGCTGAACACTGATGTGGCTGAATATGCCAGCCTCCGTGTGTCCCCACCAGATTCTAAGGGTAGAATAACTCACAATTAAGTCCACAGATCACTGTTCTGGCCCACCCTTTCCTCACCTGGTGGCTTCTAAATGTGTTGGGCTGTGACTTCTAACATCTCCCAGCATGTGTGTCTGGTTGGGGGATGCTGGCACTTGTAGTCTAGCACATCAGGAAGGCAGCAGGTTGAGGAAGACTGTTCTGGTGTAAAAAGTAACTATCAAGCAAATCTTTTTCTGATCTCTGTGACCCCTTTTGTTGAATGTTTGCTCATGGAATTGCAGCTCCATAATATACTGGGGAGCTAACAGGCCTCCAAGGCAGCAGGAGAAGTCATTTTTCCACTCTTCCACAAGGGTTTCACTGGAACTGCCATCAAATTAGACACATGGCTAAGCACAATTACGATAATGGTGGGAAGTGTTTTATTTTAATTTGTTTTTTGAATTGACTAATTCCAGTATTTCTTTCAATCCATTTTTGAACATCTTTATCAATATTGTCAGTTGTTAATAAAGAGTGATTAGATACATGATCCTTCTGATTTGTTTTTTATTATTTTATTTTCTATGTATTATATTTCAGTACCTGCCTTTAGCCAAAGCTGTTTGGGCAGTTCATATCAATTAAACCTATAAAATACAACATGAAACCAAAATTAAATTAGCAGCAGTGCAGACACTGAAAATACAGCAAGAGATTTCAAGTAAGAGGAATCGAATAGGGAAAGAAAGGACTTCACCTAGTGCTGAAAAGATTCCACCAGGGGAAGCCTCTCTCTGGACCGCCTTCCACAGCTAGAGGGCCACAACAGAAAGGGAACTTTTCCTAGAAGCTGCCCACCTCACTTCATTTGGCAGGGCCTCCCAGAGGACAACCACAAATAATCTCAGGGTCCAGGCAGGGTGCATGCCTTAGTCCAAAACTGTAAAACTACTGTTACATTAAAACTCTTGATATATGTTGAAGCCCTCTTAATTTCCTGATATATTGAATCCATTCCCCCAAAAGGATTCCCCTTATGAATCCATATTCCCCTGAAAATGTTTCACAAGATTTGTAAGGAATGCTTGGCTCAGACCTTGACTTTAACCTCCGGAGGAAATAAGTTTTGTAGGTTTTGGAGAAGCTGAGAACCCTAGTCACTTCACTCAAACCTTTCAGCGACACTGCAAGAATAGTATATTCAAACTGACATTCCCTAATCACTCTTTAAGATGAGAGGAAGCAAGCTTTTAAATAACATGAGTAAGGGAAATGTTAAATAACACTTTTAATTACAGCAGATATATGTAGTTTGCACCTTTGACTGCTAAATGGCACCTATTTATCATTTTCCTTAGGAATTTTGCCAAGTTCTCAAACCTCCCCTAATCAACCAAGTACCTTTTCAGAGACCAGAAGTCTTTGCTGGTCCTCTTAAAGAGTGTCATGCTGATGTTCATCCCAGCCTCATTCTTTTCTCCTGCATCTGACCACCCAAATCCATCTTCCACATTGGGGAATGGATCTCATAGCAGATAGCTACATGATTGCTATGAATCACCACAGAGTGGCAGCATTTCTGCACTAAGCAAAAACCAAGGGTGAGATTTTGTAAGAAAAGCACATCATTGTTGTAACCATAATAAGCATCTACACACCTTCTCTGATAGAAAGCTCCCTGAATTAAAATAGTATCCCTTGCTCAGACCAAGATAAGTTTGGAGTGCCTTAATTATCAAATAAGCTTGGGGCTGAGGAGGAAAATTAAAAGGGCTTGTAACAGATGTATTTGATATATGCTAACATTATTTACCACTTGTTGTTTTTCCTGACGTGCCAGAATCAAACGTCCTGGGTCCTCTCCAGCATGGCAGCCCTTTACTGGAGGGTAAAAGGTCAAGGGAAGAAAGCAATTGACTGCCTCCGTCAAGCTCTGCATCATACACCCTACCACATGAAGGTGTGTAATGCTCTCTGTTGGCGGTTTCTGACTTTCAGTTTGCATGTGGGAGTTCATTTGCTTTCACTGATTCTCATATCTGTAGAACAGGTCTCATGTGAATAAGTTGCTATATTTTCAGATCTGTCCTAAAACTACTCTAAGTCTGTTGTCCACATCGTCATAACATGTAAACTGTGGTAGAAGGCCTTCACTCATAATACTGAGGAAGACCTGCTAATTGCTGCTTTTATAAAGTGAAAAACTGTCAGAGAAGGTCCCAGCATACCTGTGCAGCAGGAAGTTGACTATGGGGAGCCCCTCCCCATGAGCAGATGCAAATATCGATTTGGATCCAACCTTATGCTGAATAAATTTGCAGCAGATCTAGCTAAGTCTTCTCCGTGGTCTCTCTGCATCATACACAAGGCTTCTGCACCAGTGGCCATTCTATTCCTTCCAATGCTCCTCCAATCCATGACAGAACCATGGAAGGTGCCAGTACAACCACAGCCATTTGGAGATCTTGTACCAGGTCCAAGAGAGGGCCATCCCACAGCCAGAGTCAGTCACTGTAACGTCAATGCAGGGTTGGACACAGAAAGATCAGCGAACGGAGATGCCACTTGGACTCAGTGGCGAGGAGGGTCTACATGATGATGAGATTGGGCTTTCACATTTCAAACTATAAAGCCGCCATGGGGAGATATCAAGTCTTCATGTGGGAGAAGATGGGCATCTCGAAGTGACACCTCCTCTTGGTTCCAGCAGTCCCAAAAGAAGAAGAAGGACACCAAGAGGTGGCACCATTGACTGCTGCAACAAACCAGCCCTCCTTCCAGTGCTGCAAATATGGTTTGAAGGCTGCTTTACCATCTTGCTTCCCACATGGGAATCCATATCATTGAATCAGTCAGTTCTTCTGCTGTGGAGAGCACATATTGGCTATCTTATGATATCCTTCATCCTCCCACCTCTCAGAACTATATGCACAACACCACCCTCTCCCGTGCTGGCAGAGGGTGTCACTGTCAAAGGGAGGAATCAGTCCCATCCCTCCATCTGATCTCCATTATGGGTTCTACTCGCAGTACTTCATCACTCTGAAGAACAGCGGCCTCTGTGCCTTCTTAGACCTGCAAGACATTAACTTTTTCACCCCCCACCAGAAGTTCCACATGTTCTCATTGCAAAACATTCTGCCATTGCTGCACCAAAGGGACTGGTTTGCCTCAATTGATCTGAAGGAGGCATACTTTCACGTGTCTGTTCATCAGGACTACTGGCATTTTCTCTGGTTCCAAATTGGGCCCAATGCTTTTGAATTTTGTGTGCTTCCATTCAGCTGTAGAGAGCTTCCATTCAGCTCTCCACAGCTCCCTGGGTGTTCACCAAATGCATGGCTATGGTGTGCACCCACCTCTGGCTACAGGGGATCCAGGTCTTTTCTTACCTGGACAACTGGGTACTTGGCACCTCATCTCAGGAGGATCTCTTTGGTTCCACCAGGGACACATACAGTCTCTTGGAGAGACTGGGACTGTGCATTAACACCATGAATTCTGTGCTTCTCTCCCAGTTGATCCTTTATATTGGGACAAGGCTAGACTCCATAATCATAGAAGCGTTCCTTCCAGCAGACTGGGTGGTGGCACTGGTCATTTTATCTTTGCAGCTCCAGATTGAGCCCAGGACTTTGGTGCAGCAGGTGCAATGGCTCCTGAGATGGTCAAGGTTGTCCATGCCCAAGATACCGGACCTGACCTTGATGATGGATGCATTGCACCTGAGATGGATGCACTGTGCTGGCAGCAAGGCTCAAGGACTGTGGACCAATCGGGATCACATGCATCATATCAACCAGCCCCTCACAGTCCAGAAAGCACTGAATACTTTCCGGATTCTCTTCAGGGGAAAATATCTTAGGTTGCCTTGGAGAACACTATGGTGGTATTCTACCTGAAAAAACAAGGTGGCACATGATCTACATCCATAACCCATCTCACACTGCAGATATGGGCCTGGTTCCTGGAACATGACATTACCATTGTGGCTATTCATTTGGCCAGGACCGACATCACAGCAGACACCCTGAGCAGGAGACCCAAAGGGACCCAAGAATGGAAGCTGCATCTGGATACTTTGAGGCAGCTCATCGAGACCTGGGGAACCACATCTGTAGCCCTCTTTGCCATGCCAACCAACATGGCATGCAAAGCCTTCTGCTCTTGGGCCGGGATCTGCCAGGGTTTGATGCAGGCCACATTCCATCTCCATTGGAAAGGATCTTGTTCTACCTGTTCCCACCATTCCCACTGATCACCAGGGTGCTAGCCAAGATCTGGAGGGAGGGCACCACCAGCATCTTTATGACTCTGTGGTGGCCCCGGTGAGCATGGTTCGCCCACCTCCTCTGCCTTTCCAACCAGTTTCATCCACCTTCTGATGAGACCAGACATCATCTCAAATGACTGGGAGATAATTCTACACCCAAACATCAAGACCATCCATCTGATACTGTGCCAGATCAGTCAATAGATAAGGAGGATCCTCTCTATCCTGAGTGTCAGGCAATCCTGGATGCAGCCCTATGGTCAAACATGAGATGCTCCTACATGGCCAAATAGAACACCTTTACAGCTTTCTCCTGGGAGAAAGCCTTTGATCCGCATCAAGTATTCAACCAGCATATCACTGGTTTCCTCCATATGCTCCACACCAGAAGCCAGAAACCAGCCTCCATTAGAGTGTATCTGATGGCACTCTCTTTTTCTTACAGGATGGCCAATCGTCTCTGTTTTTTCTCATCCCTTGTCCCATCAATTCCTTATTGCTGTGCACAGCCTGATCCTGCCCATTCAGTCCTTCATGCCAGGATGGAGCCCATTGGTGGTCTTGCAGGCTCTTATGAAGTCTCCCTTTGAGCCCTTGGCCACTATGGATTTACACCTTTTCTCATGGAAGTTTGCTTTTCTAGTGGTGATCACCACGGCCAGGCAGGCAAACAAACTAAGGTCACATCACAGTTCCACCTGAATCATGCAATTGTACTGCCACTGTCAAGAGCCATTGCCAGCTTTTCCTTGCCAGTCCTGTGGCCAAAATGTCAGTCCCCTAAGAGTTGGGGTCCCTCCTATAACATACTAAGGGGAGTGAGGGGCAGCGCTCCCATCAAAATGATTTTAACTAGGGAAAATCTTCCAGACAACAGGCCCCTTGCAGCTGCAAAGCCCGTATGTGTGAATGCTCAGGTGACCACTCAGAGGATGTCAGTTACAGGTAAGCAACCTTACTCTTCAATAGCTGTGACCCTGCTATCCACAAGGCAAGCTGCAAACCTATATGCTGGGCTTGCAAAGTCAAGGAGAAGTGAACTTTTCAAAATATAAGCCCACCAGATTCTTTTTACAATTAAAAATGGCCATCCTCACTGCAACAGTTGGCAATTCTTTTTTGTGATTGTGGATTAAAATCCATCTGCTGGCAATGCCATGGCAGCAAAAAAGGAAAACTGACCTAACAAATGGGAGTGGATTCATTCAATAGCCTTCGCTTAAAATGACCTGATTTAAAAAGCAAAGTGTTCTTCTCATTGGATTTGTTCCACTTTTCTTCTTTTTCAGGATGTGCCACTCATAAGCCTAGCAAACATCTTCCACAATGCAAAACTTTGGAACGATGCCATTGTCGTGGCTACAATGGCAGTAGAAATCGCCCCGCACTTTGTCGTCAATCATTTCACACTGGCTAATGTCTATGTAGCAATGGTGAGTGAATAATCACTAGATTTGGTCCCTCTATCTTTTATAGCATCCTGAGGCTACAGTGCTACAGATGGTCAGAGTGTAGGAACAAAGACAGAATCCACAGCTGCAGATGGAGACAGCATGTAATAGCATGGTGGATCCACAAAATTTTCCCTTTTACTTATATCACATCTGAGCATTTATAACATCCAACTAATGCCAAAAATGTTGCCTCCAGTTCCTCCTCCTGACTTGCTTACCTTCTAGTTTGGAACAGGGAGGCCTTTGCTTCCCTCCTCCCCTATTGCTAAGACTGTGCTGCAGCTTCCTTCTCTGTTCTTTAGCTTTGCACTCTCCCTTAGGATCTTACTTCAGGCAAAAGAAGGTTCTCTCATCACCCATATGGTCTGCTCCTTCCTCCCGTCCGTCCGTCCGTCCGTCCGTCCTTCCGTCCTTCCTTCCTTCCTTCCTTCCTTCCTTCCTTCCTTCCTTCCTAGCAGTCACTCAACCTGTAGTCTTTCTACCAAACTAACACTTGATAAATGTCTGGTGCTTTTGAATCAATAGGGAAATATGCTAAGCTCATGAATTAGCACACCAGACAGAAAGAACATCTTGTGAGAATTCAGACAGCTTAGAAATGCACCGTTTTAGTTTCAGATTAGTAGGGAACAATAACGGGGAAAATAGATCTTAGTTGATAATGTCATGAAATCCTGTGGTTCTTCAGTGATATAATTTCTTTTACTCTCTTTACTTAAACTTTTCTGACAAGAGTTAACCTGATACATTGTTCCACGCATAACTCCACATAACTCATCTCTTCCTGCCATTGCTGTGAACTTTATAAATTGATCCTTGTAATTCTTACATATTTCATTCAACATTCTAAGTCATTTCAGAATGCCTTAAAAAGCCACAGTAGTCAGCAAATGTGAGTGTTTTCTTTCAATTTACAGAAGGGGATGCTAAGTTGGAAACAAATTGTCAGTGAGTGAACCATAAGTAAGAGTTTTTTTAAAAAAATTAAAAGCTCTATCTATTTATCTTTCTACCAGAATACGTATTTGCCTGAAATGTTTCTGACTTAAGTAAGGATTGTGACTTCCCAGAGATAGCCTTCTATACTTAACTTCCTCTGCTTTTCTGTTGGTCAGAATCTGCATTGCTGGTGTAGGCCTATTCATGTGTTCCCTTTGTGACATGGTAGCCAGCAAAACCATCTGTGTACTGTCCAACATGGGGTGGCTTTCTGTGCCGTGCTATGTGATTGAAATATACCAACAAATGCTTTAAATTGCTTCACACACATAGCGTCTCATAGGGAACCCAGTAGAAATATTTTAAATATGTTCAGCAGTATTAAAATGCATTTAATAATAATAAAGCAGCAACAATATAGGTGTAATTCTACTTTTCAGAAGGGACCCTGTTACAAAGGTAACACATGGTTTGATCCCCAGGCCTCTAACTGCATGTCTTTAAATCGATAGCCTGGCTGAGATGTGATGCTTCCCTGTGCTTTAGCACTGCGGAGTGAGGAGAAGTGAGCCACAGGCTTGTCTCATCCCTTTCCTGCTCTTCATTCAACTCATCTTGGAAGCATTTGCTTCCAGGTTTAAACCGACTGTAGGTCGTCATTACATCTGAGAAGGACAAATTGGACTAATTTAAGATACAGTGTATTGAAATTAGCCAAGATCAAGCTGTGGTATCTGATCATGGCTTGTTTCAGTAAACCATAGTGTGTGTACTGTTTCCAGATCATAAGCCCCCATTCCTCTTCTATGCAGGATTCCAGGGCATCCTATTTCATTCTAAGGAATAGGAAATCAGGGTCATCACAGGGAGAAGAAACACTTTTGAGTTTACATCTGTTACTGCATTTTATGATATTTGTTTCACTCTAGCTCTTTTAACCTGTGGATCCCACTGAGTGCCCTCTACTGCCTTGAAACACTCACCGAGTTCTTTCAAGGGTCCAATTTGTTTCCTCTGATCAAGAGTGAGAAACCACTTTCTGCCTGCTTTGAATTCCATTTCAAAGCAGCACTCAGGGGCCAAATTTGAGTAGTATATGAAGCCAGGGAAAGGGAAAATCTAAATTCCAAAAATACAAGTCTATTGTAGCATAAAGCTCTTACTGTAAGTAACTAAGCGTTAGGAGAGACATTTCGAACTTTTAAAATGGCAGCTGGGATGAGATGTGCAGAACCTTGACAAACAACCTAATCATCAAAGCAAAAGAGTGTGACAAGGAAAATGATGTGCAGTTGTGCAGGGACCCAAGGACCAGATTTGGCCTCCAAGAAGCTGGATTTGGCCTCTAGGTCAAGCCTTCATCTAGGATCTAAGTTTCCTTCCACCCTGGAACACCTTTGCATTGAATATGAAGGTGGGTAGTTAGCAGGCTCACCTTGGGACATGCTTAACTCAGAACATGGTGTTATTTGTGTTGCTCTGCCACTTCCTTCTTAGTCTTCTCCCAGCCTTTGCTGCTTACAGAGCTGTTGAGGAAATACGGGCAATGCTGTGTTGGGCCACTGCTGTGTTGCTTCTAACTTGTCTTTGTCCATGTTGAATATGAGTGGACAGGAATTCTATCTGTTCCTTGACTCCTCACAACATAGTCCTGGTTCAGACGTAACCACGCACTGCAGTCAGGTTAAGCCATGCCCTTGCCTCTTCCAGTCTCCTGCAGGGAAGCATTCAACCCAAGGCCCAAAGAAGAGTCATATAGTGCTAAACTGTGGTTTGGCATTATGGTTGAATCAGCTCTAAGAGTGAATGTATTATTAGTAATACTTGAACTAAAAGCGTCAGGAAGAATTTGTGTATAAATTCTATGCTTGATACTCTTCACCTGGCCTGCAGTTATTTGTTGTGAAATGCTACATAAGAGCACTACAGCAGTGGATTCCCCATAGTCGTCTTTCACGACATGTTGATTTTGTACCAAAAGTGATATAAACTGAACCTAGTTGCTTGTCATCATTGATTTGGGCCCATTCATATATCATACTTGAGTAACTGGGATGGATTTTAGTCCAGAGTTCAACACCAATGCCTTAGTGTATCATCACCACCACCACATTAGTACACCAGTTGTAGCCAAAACTCTCTGGGCAGTTCACAACATTTAAGTCACCCATCGACTTACTATATACTGTGCTATAACCCATACTGATTGATTTGCATCTGTGATCTCTACAGGAAGAGTTCGAGAAGGCAATGAGATGGTATGAATCAACACTGAAACTGCAGCCTGAATTTGCCCCAGCAAAGAATCGAATCCGTGCCATTCAGTGTCATTTACTTATGAAAAAAGAAAGACGTTCTCCTTAAGGAGCACAATCTTCTTCCCTTTTTTTCTTGTATTTGTTTTTTAAGGCAACAAAATCATTGTTCACTATTATGCTTGTAATGAGGTGTGCTAATATAATCTGGGAAACCAGGATTTGTGCTAAGAATTGAAGGTTGGTTTTATTATTCAGAAACCAAAAGACCTATGGGGAGCTACATTAAAAATACTTTACCACAATTTTGTATAATTAAATATTGAGCCCAGAAACCTTCCACATGCCTGTGAACCAAACACCATTAGAGTCCCATGAAACTCAAATTGATGCCAGCATCGAATGTAACCTGCTTCTTGTCTTAGCATATCTATGAAAATGCAAAGCACATTGTTGCACCAGACACTGTACGTAGCAAGAAGCCATAATTAGCTTTTCATCCATCAGAAATTCATGTTCTGCCATCTCAGCCAGTCCATATTGTAGCATTACCAGCTCAGAGAAAGATTAAGAGATAAAAGTGCAGGTGGCTGCAGACCATTTTTAATGTGTTTTGGGAGCATACAATCTTTTTATCTACACTTTTTCCATGGGGGGAGGGAGCTGGGGAACAGTGAGAACAGCAACTGAAATTAAATGTACATTGGTGAAAAGACAAAAAGGAAGCAAATAAGACAAAATATTATTTTGGAGATTTTATATCTATATATTTGAAGGACACTGCAGCCCTTAGCCTGCCTTTTACTAATTATTTTTTTTACCCAACTGATTTTAAGTTGCAAATGTTAAAGACGTGCACACATGCTCTTTCTCTCTGAAAGCTAGGGAAAGCGAGAACAAACAAATGGTCTGTTTCCAAATCAGCTTCCACCGTGGTCAGTGAAGGACCTGGAGCTCCAGATTTCATTGTTGAATCAACAAGGACACATAACTTAGGGAAAAAATAAACTATTATATTAATGAACTGAATGTTGGCCTCTGTTTTTAAAAGTCAAATGTCTGGATATCATAAGATATGAACAGCCCATGTTTCAAATGCTGTTTTCTTAAGAGAGTGTATGGTTGCTCAGTAGAGTTCAGATTCTGCTCTGTTACGTTGGCATTGAAACAATCCAAGCCCGCCTTAGGTGTTCTACTTGACACAGGATCTCACGGAGTGGGTGAGAGGGCTGTCCTCCTGTGGCTGACCTCATATTCCCCGTGCCTCTGCCCCCAGCCCCAGCTGTAGATGCATCACAGGAAAAAGAGAGTTTATTCTACATGCCTAGGCTTCCCTGAAAATTTACAACCCTATGCAAGCTCACAAAATTAAACAAACAAATTTGTTTAACTTTGGGGGCTGGGGTGAAGCATCCTGGATTAATTTTGGAGCTACAGCTGGGCTGAAGCATCCTGGATAAGATTATTTGAAGAAGAAAGGGTATTTGCTTGGTTTGCTGTTACTGTTTTCTGTGCATAGCAGAGGTAAGTCCAGTCACAGACCCTGTTCCTCACTGTCAACAGTAGCAGCACTTAAAGCCTCCAAGCACAAGAGCAGGCTGCCTTCCTTCTGTTGAAATGTTAAAAGCCACGAGGGGGAAGGGGCTGTGAGCAAGTTAATGGGAACAAAACAGAAGCAGCAGCAAAACCCTGGCACTTTTTAAAAGTAAGTCATGCCTGGGGGTCACTGCTGTCCATGGTGAGATGACAAAATCACTGAGGAGTGTGCCTGCCATGCTACCTGCAGCCACTTTCCTGCATGTTGTGTGGCGGTTACATTTGGGAAGTCGCCCCATCTGTCCTTGGCCCCTATAAAAGCTTTGAGCGAAACAATGGTGAGGCTCTGTGATCTAGATTCCAAACAAAGCCTAGCAACAGTCTGTTGAATGACAAAGATGTAGCTGAGCTCAGCATATGCTTCTTTGGAAATCCAGGGCATAATTTGTAGAGAATGTTTGTGCTTGCATTCACCCTCTGACAGGGTTCTCTACAACCGGCTATGCAACAATAATTTTAAGTCAGAGAGCAAACTGCAATCACACAGGTTTGGGCAGTAGATAGATCAGGATATATTAGTAGATCACTGGTTATTTACAGCAAGGGTCTCTGACTCCCAATTTTGTCATAATCACAAAAATAAGGCTAATTTTTGTCTTTTGTTAGAATTACTTGGACTGTGGTAACTTGAATGTAGAATTGTACATATTCCTGACAGTCATATTAATATATGGCTCAGGTGCTGCTGTACTTAAGAAGAAGATCAAGCAGTGGTTGCATAAGATTGAGTACATCTTAATGTTTGTGGACATCAGAAATTAAACGGATGTTTCTGCATATCTCAGGAGACTGCAGGAACTGCTATAGGGCTGCTATATAATTTTCTCTTAAAGTTAGGCAGCAGTCTGCGATGAAAACAGATGTCATCATTTGACTGTAAGATGACATGTTTGCCTTCCACAAAATGGAGCAAATATGAGTATATCAGTCAAGAATGTGAAGGTACACTCCTTTTTCCAGGAAAATAAGGTCCGTTCACTTTTTCAGAACTTCCTTCTTTATCAAGCCTAATGACTCATCAAAGAAGTAGAAACATCATCTTGTCATTATGTCCTACAGGAAGAGCAACTTGATCTTCCCTTTCTTATTTTTTCTTGCAATTGACAGTTCATTCTTCATACAGTCCCTCTCTCCAGGCATCAGAGATGAAACATACCAATCCTAGGTTCTCTACCATGCAATGACATAGTTTTCTCAAATTCAGACATTTTAATCCTGATGTGGTATGATGTCTATAAAATTAAGTAGAAACTGGCCATTGGACAAGTGCCACCATTGCTAAACACATTGCCAGGCATTGTTTCTTGTAAGAACTTGCCAAGTTCTCACCAAGCTGTGTTTATAACTATGTCACTTAAAAAGTGAAGCTCCAAAACTGAAAAGTTCAGCTGAAATCCAAGAAGCAGGCACGCAAGAACTGTTTCTCTGTCCCTATTTACAGGCAAAAATAAGCAGTTTTTTCTTTAGCCTTAGTTGCAACACACAGGTCCCTTGAGAAGCCTTGGATTAAATAAAAAGGAAACTCTGGGTTTAGATTCATTCAAGTGAAAATGGACTACAGAATTTAGTTTTTACATTTCACCAGTGCAGTGGAAACAAGCTTGAAGGGATATACACAAGCCTTCCTTAGATCTGAGTTTTAGGTTATATGTTAGAAAGCATGTTATGAATTCATCTATCATTTTTGAGCCAGGTAAAATTTTGCATCTAGGTTTAACTGCTACAAAAGTAAAAACTACTTCTAATTCAACTTGTTTGCATACACTGATTCACCCAACCTAGGGCTTGAAGTATCTATATTAAACAGCCAAGAAGGTTTCTCAAGAGTTTTGGGTTTCAGGGAACTAGACAGCAGTGTAATCAGTTCTCTCCTCACTATTTTCTTGAATTCCAGAGAAACTGAAGAAATCCTGAGCTAGTATCTTAAATCAAGGAAAGACTACTAAAAAGCTGAAGCCTAATCTAGACATGGATTTGTGGAAGCAGTATCAGATGAAGGAATTGCTTATGTGGGAATTGCTGCACAGCCTGTTGGGGAAGGATTAAGTCCACCACCAAAGGCACAATTAGGCACACCAGTGGCACCTGTAGCAAGGAGTGCATTTAGTTAGCTTTCACTGGTGAACCAGCTGCAGTGTTCAAGCTTTTTCAGCCTGAAAGCCAAACTCAAGCTCTAGCTGGTTCCATTCCACTGGTGGGTGGGGCCAAAAACAAAAGCTGGTCCAAAATGCCAGCATATAGCTTAAAGCATTTGCTGCCAGTCATTAAGCCTTAGGACAAGCATTTCAACCATGTAGAACCCTGGGAAAATACCATACAAGAAATCAGGAAAATAAAGCAACTGCTGGTCAGCAGGAATGGGCTGGTTGAGCAAAAGCAGCATGGCTGTCTGGGAGATGCAGGGGACATGGATTTGGTCCTAGACCTGAGGTTCTGTACCCCTTTCTTTCCTGGGAGAGATGTCTTGGAAGAGTTAGAGGACAACCCAGTCAACAAGCTAGATAAAAATTCTATGGGTCCTCTAAGCTTTACATGTCAAAGGTGTTTTAATAAATAAATAAATGTTTTAATTAATAAATAAAAAAGGTGGACCTTCCCACAGGTGGGCTATGAATTCTCTCCCCCAGTCTCCTTTCCACACTTTGGATGTTCACTGGCTATTGGCCTTCTCTCAGATGCGACTGAGAACTTCTGGAAAAGTGCAAAACTGCTATGAAGGTCCCAAGAGGGACCCAGTCTCCATGTTGCACTTCTCTGTTTGGGTCTACTCAAAGATCTACTCATTCTACCAGCTACCAAGATTCCCAGTCTGAAGCAGTCCAGGGATCTTTTGGGCTTGCAGTGAACCTCTCTGCTAGCTTGCTATAATAGCCCCAGATCAGGCAGACTGCAAGAAATCATGATGAAGAAAGACAGGATGCCCATCTGTGTCTCAAATATTTCAGCTAGTCCTCTGTGCAGCCACACAACTCATCCTCCTGTCCTTCTGAAGGTGCCATTATGCATCTGCTTCTCCATTATCTCCATTTTTATAGCTGCCATGTCAGTCAGAGGTTTGAACAAGAGTGGAAAGGCAGGAGCCACACCACCTTGAGCATGCGATGGCAGGGTAGAGGTGGGGCATCCACCAGAACTCCAGGGTGAAAAGGACTGTCCAAAATAGGTTCTGCTCCAATACAGATTCCATATGTGTGACTGCACAGGTGGCCCCTAGCAGTACTACACAATTCACAATAATTTACCAGACCAACGTTCTGTCTTGATGAACACTGGGACAGCAAATTATAGCTTCACATATACCCTGAACTGGCAGTGGCTTACCAGGAAAAGAATCTTGGGGTCACGGTGAATAGTGCAGTGAAAATGTCACCACACAGCGTGAGCTAGCTATGGAAAAGCCAAAGTGTTCTGGATCATTACAAAAGGGTGCAAAAACATGGCCTCTATGGTAACACTTCTCTCCAACTCGGTCGTGCAACAATGCTTGGAATTCTATGTACAGTACGGGTTGCCGCAATTGAAAAGGATATAGAACTGGTAAAAGTGGCTGCACTCATTCCTCTGGAAGGACTGGTTGAAACAATTGGAACTTTCTGGTTTAGGAAAATGCAAATAAGGAGAGACAAGAAAGACATGTAGGAAACTATGCATGTTGTGGAGAAAGTCAACCAAGATAATTTTTCTCCCTCTCTTATAACAGCTGAACTTGTGGTCATCCAATGGTAGAATTTTAGTTACGTACCTATGAGAGAACAACGGAAGCAGAGGTACCCTGAGACAACGAATCCGATGCAGAAGCAATGAATCACCTGAAGGCAAGAAAGTCTTGATGTCCTGAAGAGCTTCTCAGGGGAATCTGATGAGGGACAGCGAAATTGTTGTTTCTGCCTCTACCTAAGCTATATGTACAGAAATGCCACATATCTCCAGCAATCCCTCGTTCAACAGCAAGTTTCCACAGGAAGTTAAAACCTGCTAAACTTTGTCCCTAGAACCTCTCACTGGTCAGAAAAACCAAGAATACCTATAAGCACAATGCTGCATGGATGCCCCCTGCCCACTACATGCATCCCTTCTTCTTTAATCAAGTGAGGTGTGGACATGATCAGACTTCCAGGAAAATGCACAGCTTTCTTCTCTCCAGCACCTTCTTCCCAAGGTTGAGGTTGTTGTGCAGCAGACTGTGGAGGAAAATGTGGCCAGCACCTTTGGAATCCTCCAGGTGGCAGCTGGAACCTGTTCTAAGCCCAGCTTGTATGCAGGGGTGTATATGAGTATATATAAGGGTGTAAATAAGATACATGTCCCCTCATCCACAAGGACTAAATGAAGTTTAGTTACTTTCTTAAATGAAGAAATACATCAGAGCCAGATAAAGTTCTGTGCCATTTCTAATTTCTAATGAGGTCTGGATTTTGTTTTGGTATTTGCCCTTTGTCCTCTCTAGAATGGTACAATTAGAGCAAGGTAACAAGAATTTTTTGAGTTTCCTTTTTTTAAAGAGTGTTGAAGGTGTTTTGAGAGTTGAAGGGATTGCTGCCCATAGCCATTCCTCTGTTCTCCTCCACCGAACCTGTTTTTCAGGCTTTTGTACTATTTAGAAAAATCTGCAAAACCTGTTTGGACCACTAGTAACAATATGATAGAAAGCATATCCTAGAATTGCTGTCAGAACACTTAGAAGCAATTATTGATCTCCAGCCACAGTTTCCATCTGAGCAATTCTGTGTTCATTCTCTCCACCCAGTTCACCTGAAATGCCCACACAATGCATGGTGTGTGAACTCAGATGGATGCCTCCCATGTGGAGAATGGTTGCAGTTCCTCAGTGAAATATAAGCGGTATTGTGGGAAGCAGGATTGATTGAAAATTTTTGCATCCTGCCCTTTACACTGTCTCAAGGTTTTCTTTAACTTCGCATCATGCAGCGAGTCAAATACCAGGAGGTGCTTACTGGGCATGTTCACACATCACACCAACTCACCCTGGCAATAAGCAACAGCATGCCCAATGGACACGGTTTCACCATGGCTTCTTTGCTCCCTCCCATCTCTTCCCTCATCCTTAGTCCTCCAGTGATGCTGGTCCATATCTGAGGGGTGGACATAGCTCTGTGTGCCCTGTCAGCTGTTTCAGGAATCTTAGGGTAGAATGGTGCTGTATACATTTACAGAAAAAGAACTCACCCTACACAAGATCCAGGAGCCTCTACAAATCTTCCATTGGAACTAGCGTTAAGAGGAGCAGTGCAAGCAATTAGTAGTTCTGGAGCAGCTCTTTCTGCTAGGAATACCACCCATATCGAAGGCTCACGCAATAGCCGTGATGCAAGAGAAGACAGCGACAGCTGCTAAGTGGAATGATCATATCGGAAACCATAACTGGGTGCACAAGGCACTCAAGCAGTGGTGTTGTGTCAGGAATTGCATCAGGAGCAGAGGGTTGGATCCAAGTTCTTAACTGAAAGCTTTGGGCCTTGAGTTTCATGATCCCATCTTGCAACAGTGACCCAGCCATGGACATTGAAGCAAGGGGTCAAGACAAATAAATCCTAACGGTGAGCTGGAGCCCAACCACCAGCCCCCTCCACCCCCACAGATGTGGAGATCCTCCAGTCTAAGCCTCCAAAATCTGCAAACTCAAGCCCACTTTACTCAGCTGTCACATCCACACAGCTCCTGCACTGGCCCAGAGAAGGAACCATGGGGAGGTGATTTTGTGCTAGGCTCCAGGGCCTTCAAACTCCCACACGTATCATGAAGGAAGCAGTCCTGTCAGGAGCAGTCAGGCCCAGGAATTATAAACAGGCCACAAAGACTGAGCATTGCTGGGTCCCGGGCTGTGTGTGGCATCTAGAAGAACCTGGCTCTAACTGCCTTTGTGTATTGGAGTCCTGATCCAGGACTCAGCCCTGGTGCGTTATCCTCACCATGTTTCTGATCCACACCACTCTTCAGTACTCCTTCCTCCTGACCCATCTACCGGACATTTGGGCAAGCCGCTGGCAGGTCTTCAGCTGTGAGCAGAGTATCTTTATTGCACAAATAACCTGTAATTTTTTTGGCAATCCTTGTTTTCACTTTTTTATGTTATTCACTTGCTAAGTAGGGAATCGAGTCTCTCATGCCCTCTTTATTTTTTTCCTCACCAACAGGAATCTACAGCCAGCACCTCTTAACACTCAAGGCATAACTAATTTATGTTCAGTACGCACTTCTGCTTGGGATGCACTTCTGTGCATGTTTAGATAAAAAGACATTCCCGACATTCCCCGGCCAACGTAGCTGGTTGGGGAATACCAGGAACAGTCAGCCTGTTTTCTCTCTGAACAGTATAGGACTGCATCTTTAAGAACACAAGACCAAAGTCTGTTGACTCCAGTGTCCTTTGCAAGAACATGGGACCAACATGGAACCCCCTGGAGGTCCTCAGCTCCCTGGCACCAAGCCTGTAAAATGTGCTGGTTTCATGGCTTTTGTACAGTTTTGTAGCATTCCACTATATCTCGGAAGGCTCAGAGGCATCAAGAAATGTAGGGTGCATCTTTGAATGGGAAGGAGAAGAGGAACCCATGTAGACTCTGTTCTATCTAAACTTGCTAAACCTTGTGCCTTTAAGTTAAAATATATTGGTATTTTTGGCTCTCTTCCTTTTACCTTTGGCCCCACCCACCCTTGTAATGGTGCCCCCAAGACCTTCTCTGAAATGGAATCTGGCCCTCAGAGTGAAAGGGGTTCAACAGCCCTGAACTAGGTTATCCTTTAGAAACTGGCCAGTGGTCCACCCATGAACTGCTGTAATCTTTTTGTCTAGTCTTTTCAGAAGACAACTGCAAAGGGGTACTGCTTAAGTGTAGGATGGTTTATCACCTTTTAACTAGCACAGATGTGAACAGCTGCATGTCCACCATCTTTGGCTCCTCAGCAGCATCTCACCCTTCCATGACTGTCTCCTGAATTATTTCCTGCTTTTTTAAAAAATATGTTTTTAAAATATAGTTTGGAAATAAGAAGTTTCAATCTCATGTTGTAGCTACTTTATCCAGAAAATATAATAACACAAGTATAGCACCAAGAAAAAAATCTGTGATATTTTTAATCCCCTGTCGAGGCATCTATTTCCATATCTCCACAGATGAATAGTTGCTTCTTTGGCACAAGAGGGCACCATTCTAAAAGGACTAGTCTGGCCTTATTTGAAAAGAAGACACTGATAAATCCAGTGGAAACAACAGCTCTGTGAATATTAGGAAGCTTATTAGTTCTCATATACAGGATGAAAAGGTTTGTGCAAGCAAGTTGGAGACAGAAAAAAAGAACAGATATTAAAAAATGTTTTCCCAGAAGCTCAAGCACATATAATGAACTGGGTGTGGTAAAAAGGGCCCCGACCGCACCGAATCATAACATTTAGCCATGGAAATATTAATTAGAATAAACAGCTAGAGTAACAGATCTTTTCCTCCTTAACAGATGTTTTTTTGGTAAGATACCAGCCAGAAGAAGCAAAGGGAAAACATGGGAGGGTTGCAGGTGGAAGACATCTTCATCTGGACCACCACCACCTCTGCACCATAAAATGCTGAGAATGATGGTGCGATGGCATGATAAAAGCCTCGTCTGGAGGCACTCAGGACAGGATTGTCCACTGCACTGTACTCCTCAGCCCATCGTTCTGGGTTTTACCCACCTCCACCTCCATACATTCCTATTTTCCTGCTGGTATTCACCTCCTTGCAGTTTTCAACAAGACCAAGTTAAACTATTCCTTTCAGCTGCACATTTCTTAGCTAGCCATACACAAGCCTACCTAATTCTTTCTCTGAAGCCTTCTTTGTGGTGATCCTCTAAACTCCCTCCATTTTATTTGCGGCACTCAAAGTGGCTAGACGTTGATGGAGGCAAAGCTACACGGCTAGCCGTACAGCTAGTTCTCCTACACTTGATGATGCAAAGGGAAAAATGGCCCTCTACACACAAACACACATAGTAGCTGATGTGTGTTTTTCACTCTGTTGAATACAAGATGTAGAGCCGAAGCCTCTTCTAGCTTTGTCTTGTGCTCGCATCCACCACCCTTGCACTTGAGAACGGACGTTCAGCATGCACACATTTTTATTTCTATTTTCATGGTGTAGCTTATACATAAAATCTTTATGTGTATGCCTTTAATGTGAGAAAGCCTAATCTACTTCTCATATTCATATCCCTTAGAACTTCATGCTGATTTCTAGTTGCTGTTCTGGACTTGTGGAAGAATCGGCAAGCAAAGGGAAGGAATGGTTGAAACGGCCTCAAAACCAGAATCACCTTTATGAATCAGCCTTCATAGTTTACAGGATATAAAATTATAGAACCATTGTCAGTGGTTTCCCCTATTCCTTGACAGGAATTATTGTGTAGCATATGCCACCTCTTTACAATCTTTTTGAAAATTGTAGATTTTGCAGTTTCATCACTGCAAGCTTTATGTCAGCCTTCCCCTGACCTGGTGCCTTCCCAAAGTTTTGGACTTCAACTCCCATCAACCACTGTCAGTTATGCAAGAGTCAGGAATGCTGGGCATTGTAGTACAAAACATCTGGAGAGCACATCAGGGAAGCTGGTGTAGTTTGATGTGGCATATATAGGCTCTGTTTTAAAAAAAGTTTGTTTTTCCTGCTCTTAATTTTAAAAAGCAAAAGAAGAAGGTGTGGTCTTTTTGCAGGCTGTGATAAAAACACTGTAATGTGTAAGCACTGAAGAACCAAAGGCAGTGGCAGCTTGTCTTCTCAGCGTATGTATAGGAACACCCTGCTCCTTGCAAATGGAAGATGACAATAAACCTAACCTCTGTTTGCCTGGCTTGATTGTCTGGTTCTTATAAAAATGGGGGGGGGGACTATTAAATGCAAAGAAATAATGAAAAATAACAAGGTGCAAAAACTCTCAAATCAAGCTGAGTGCTGCACAGACAGAAACCTGCTCTGACGTACATGAAAACCCCACAGGGATTAACTCTCTCTTGCCCATGAAAGCCAGCACAGTAGCTGCTCTGCCCTGTGTTTTATGCTCCATTATACCACAAATACAGTGATTTGATGCTGCTAGCTCGATGCATTACTTCTAGATATGGTATGTATTGAAAAAAATGGATTTATTAAATCATCCTTTCCCAACCTGATGCCCTCCAGATGTTTTGGACTACAGTTCCCAGTATATGTCACCACTGGCAAGTTTTTTTTGGAGCTGAAGTCCAAAACATCTGGAGGATATCAGTTTGGAGAAGGTGATGCTAAATAAACAGTAACACACACCCCAAACAAAATAGAGAATAAATTCTTTCCAACTAGTTTCTCATTTCTTTTTTCTGAAAGCAGGAGCAGATGTTAAAATACGGTATCCTTCATGATACAATTTCAAAGCATTTATATAGATGCAGTTAATAAAGACTTGCATCATCTCAGAGATTTATCTGCCAAATAAGATGTAGAAAGTGAGAAGCTCTTCCCAGAATGGTATGTCTAACTGACAACAATGTTTGCAATACTACAGATGAAGGAGACAGAATTCCCATTGTATCTACTAGTTGCCGATCCCTCCTACAAAACTGCAGCACAGAGGTTGCAAGTATACTAACAGATGTGCAAAACATTTTCTGTGATAAGAAGGAGAAAAGGAGGAGGAAGAGAAAAGGAAAAGTGACAGGAACCTTACGTCCCTGAATTCAAGGGCAGTTCTGTGATATGGTAAATCAATATTCATGACAATGTTTAATAAACACCCATGTAAATTGGTGACCAAAGATGGAATCTGTATGGAAGAAATTGCCCAGTGACATTATATTCCTGACCAGTTCTCATTTATTTTATATGGAGATTATACTGAAAATATTCTCAATAGATTGTGCCCCAATTAACCATGTTTGCTGCCCTTGCGCAAGGAACTTCCTTCTCCCAAAATACACAAATAAATTAACTGATCAGCTACCCACTTGATGACTTTACATGTAAAAATTAGACTATGGAAAACTGCAAGCCAGATGCATCTCAGACCAAGTCATGGTGCCACAGGTTACGGAGATGCCCTGAAGACTTGTCATGAAGCAGAGATGCAGACTATTTATTTTTCATACAGAGATTGCTGAGAACTGGTTCTTCAAAATCCAAGTCATGAGAAAGAAGAGAGTCAGCATTCTGGGTAGGGAAACAAAGACCAGCACTGCATAAAACACAGATGTTATACCACCTGACAACTGGGGGTCCCACAGGAACCTTTCCATTCTGAATTGAATTTGGGGGCTGGGGGAGCTGAACCAATCTCAGATGAGTACACATAGACAGAACAACAAGCTTCTTTATAAGGGTCCACCTCATGAGTAAATTAGCTGCTGCTTTTGACAGAACTGGCCCAGTAGGAGAGTCAAGCAGCACAGTACTTGGCCTAGCAAGATAATATACAGAGCTACAGGGACATGTACTGGGTTGCAAGTCATGATGAGGTATAAATCTTCCAGAGTCAGTGGAGCATCAACAGTGAGAGTTGGAAAAGAAAAAGTGCAACAGCTTATAATGAAGTCATCCAAACTGATATATTAATTCTTTGATTTATACCCTACCTTTCTACCAAGAAAAATGATGCTCAGAGCAGCTTACAATCATTCCTACATCTGATTAAAATAATAAAACAAATGTACTGACACACAATTAAAAACAGAACAAAAACAGCTTCCAGCCCAACAGACTTGCTTACATGAGTAAGGCCTACCTAAACAAGATTATTATTGCATTGCATTTATATCCCACCTTTTGTCCTGTTGTGAGGGATTCAAGGAAGTTTGCATAGCTCCATTTTAGCCTCACAGCAACTTCCCTGTGAGGTGAGTTGGGCTGATTGTCTGTGACTGGCCCAAACTCACCCACTGAGCTTCAGGACTGATAGGAACTAGAACCCGAATCTCCTGAATTCCCAGTCCAGCACTCTAACCACTGCACCCCACTGGTGCTAAGATGATCTTTCCCTGCTTGCAGAAAGACAGCAAAGAAGGAGTAATTTTAACCTGCCCCCACACCCAGTACAGAATTTCACAGCCAAGGAGTAGCCATGAATTGCCCTCGCATCAGCACCAAACATGCCTCTGAAGTCAGTGGTCTTGAAAGAAGGGCCTTCTCCCAGCTCTGACAAAATGATCTGGATGGTGTTGGCAGGCCACGGTCCAGGAAGAAACACACTAGCAAAGATTGCCAGAGGTTTCCTGATTAATACCTACTTCAGAGTGAACATACGAAGCAATCCCCACTCACACTCATAACCATGAGCACACAAACTGCATATATAGCCATGCACCAAAATGAGAAGCAGGGAAAATGCTGTACTACTAGTGCTTTTTATAAGACGTATTTCTTCTGCATGCAAAAGTGTGATTTAAGTGATTCAGGACTACCCCAAGAGTGGGCAACTTGTGGCCTTCCATATGTTTTGGCCTACAACTCCCACCAGCCATAAGCTGGTAGTCCAGCCAATGGTGAGGGATGAGGAGGGCTATAAAACACAACATCCAGAGATGTTCGCTCATTCACTGTAAGATGCTTGACTTCAATGAGGTGCAGTCTAAATAAGTTGAGTGTCATTTGAGGGTTGATGGGCCATTGATGCAAATAAATAAACAAACAAACAAACAAACTCTTGCGATTCAAATCACACTTTCAAGACTTGAACAGTGCTACCTTATGGTATTTGATTGACTTATATAATGCAAGTTTTTTCAGCAGTGTCTGGATTGGATAGAGCAGGTTGAAAAATTCACTACATGACTCTAATTGTAATGCACATAATTGTCTCAATACACACAATTATTGACTGAAATAATTTCTTCTGAAAGCATGTTCGAAACTCGCTTGAACAGAAGACTGTACAATACCTCAACAATGAAGCGCAGCACCCCAGTTTCCTAAGTATAATCTTTGTGACACTGTGCTATGACCACAGCATCAGAAATTCTTCTTGGCTTATTTCCTCCTCATCTATTCTTCTTCTTGTCTCCATTTGTTAACTGTGAACAGAAAAACCTGAAACCTGGTAACCAAATGCTGAAACCTCCCAATTCTGTAGTTTATGAAAACTCATATTATAGTCAGCAACATAATTAAATTGTAGGAGATGAAATTTACCAAGTCCTATGACCTGCAAACCAATCCTTTCAAATTGGTTTAGATGCTCAATATGTGTCCAGTAGCATATGATGCATTTAGTATCTACCTTTCAGAAATGATAAAACATGCATGAAAAGCCCAGCTGACATAGTGCCAAATGCGACAGGAGTTGAATCAGATCAGAAGAGCAACTTGTGTTCATAGGAGAGGTTCTCACAAATATCTGCAGGATTCCTAAATGCCTATGTATGGTGCTTATGGGACTGCGTAACACTTCAGTTAACTAGAAATACACATTTGCCTCTTACCAGATCCCACCAGTGTTCCATTTTCATTACATTCTGTTCACCTCATCTGCTTTTTAACTTGTTCATTAATGATCTGCAGTTAGGAGTGAACAATGAGCTAGTCAGGTTTCCTGATGGCACCCAATTGTTTAGGATGGTAAAAATGAGAGAGAACTATGCGCTCCAAAAGGATCTCAACAAACTGGAGAAAATATTGTTCAGTGTAAGCATGTTGTAAGTAATACACACTAGAGCAAATCTTCATCATCATCCTTGATACAGATATGTTAATGGGTTCTGAGCTGGGGGAAAAGAGAAAAGAGATTCTAGGGTCATGGTGGATGTCTCAATAAAATCTAGATCCAGTGTGCACTTTTTAAGGCAAAGGTGAATTTGGTTTTGAGGTTTATTAAGAAAGTATCATATTGCCTTTATTCAAATCTATGGTGTGACCACACTTTGAATACTATGTACAGCTGTGGTCAGCAGTACACAAAAGACCACTAAAATGGTTAAGGAGCTAGAAAAATTCCCCTATGAGAAAATATTGTGACAGCTGGGTGGATTTAACTTAGGAAAAAGTGAGTTGAGAAGACATAACAGAAGTGCCTAGAATTACACATGGTCTGAAGAAACTGGATAGACATTTCTTTCATGTAATATTGGAACCCAGGGTCATCCAAAGAAGCTAAATGGTGAGAGATTCAAACAGGTATACACAACACACCTTTAACTATGGAATACGGTACCACCTAACATAGTGACAGCCTCCAACTTGGGCTGATACTCTCCATCCAGTATCAGAGGCAGCATGTCTCTGCACAGCAGCTGGTGGGAAACCTGAGCAGGAGGTGCAATTGTGTGTGGGTGTCCTGCTTTGAGGCTTTCCATACCATAAGCATCAGCTTGGCCACTGCGGGAACAGAATGCTAGACAGGGTAGGCCTCTGGTCCTGTACATCGCTTCTTATGAACTTGCATCCTGATGCTTCAGCTTTCAAAACATACCTAGACATAGTTTATGAACCACATTCATAGTAGTAGCTCATAATGGAATACCACACCTTCCTGTATGGTTCCTCTGTTGCTTAGCCTGGATTTGTATTGGTCTGTTCCGAAGGATCAATAATGCATTCTAACCACTTACCTCCCCTTAGTTCCCTTAAGTGTAACTGCATATATGTCAGACTCCTGGCCAGGGCAGGCCACACCATGCCCAGGAGAGACCTCTTCAGAGAAGGAGATTGGGCTCCCATAGCAAACCCACTCCCACAGAACACATGAAGCAACCTGAGGGGTCCTATCACAAGGTATCCTACTTGGCGTCTCCAAGATCCCCTTTGATCCCTTCCCAAATCCTCTTGTGGTTCCTGACTCTCCTTCCCAAATCCTGTCGTTCTCTGGAGCATAAGCAACACCTGGCCAGGTTGCCTGAGTGTACCTGTTGTGACAACCAACTGTCTGCCAGAAGACCCTTTTGCCATGGAGGAAACTACTGAGCTTCAACTGCTGAACCAAGAAAATAGGTAGTTAGCAACGTGTATATAAACCCTCAGTCTTCTCCATTGCTGGGTCAACAGTTTTTTCAGTGCTTTTGCTCCAGTTCATGGACAGGTGTTGGGGGGTCAATGTCTCTCTCAAGGCTATAAGCCATTGCTAGACCCACCATTAATGTACCTAGTCTACTGCTAATGCTAACTAGGCTAGTGGCCATCACAACTTCTTACAGCAGTGAAGTCAAGAAAATGATTATGCATGTAAAAATATATCATTTCATATGTTCTGAATCTGCTCCTCACTTGTAAGAGGAAAAAACTGTTCTTTATCCACTTTGTTCACACCAAGCATAAGTCTGTAAATCCCTACCATGATATCACCCCACAAAGTTTAATGCCAACAGGATTCCTCCCTTCCAACTGTAGCCTGCTGTCCAACAAGCCACTCTCAGGATTTGAGGGTATTTCAAGAAGAGTCTCTGTTACAAGGAGCTGTGGCTGGAAAAATAAACTGAATGTTGTGCACACCAGCAAGTGTTTGCTCATACCTGTGGGGCTGTTTGGTGCACCTTCCCCATATCTTTGGAGCTGGCATGGAAAAAACCTGTGCTGGCTGAATCTCCAAGGCGAGCAGACTCCAAGGCTGCCAAGGACCTCAGAGAAAACGTTTGGGGGAGGAGGGATGGGACCAAGGACACCTTTTATCCTCCCCCTCCAAAGGACCTCACCTAGATGGCCAATTCAGCCATCTTTCTTGTTGTTGTTAGTCGCAAAGTCGTCTCTGACCCATCGCGACCCCATGGACAACATTCCTCCAGGCCTTCCTGTCCTCCACCATCCCCCGGAGTCCACCTAAGCTCACACCAACTGCTTCAGTGACTCCATCTAGCCACTTCATTCTCAGCCATCCTCTTCTTCTTTTGCCGTCAACTGTTCCCAGCATTAGGCTCTTCTCCAGGGAGTCCTTCCTTCTCATTAAGTGGCCAAAGTATTGAGTTTCATCTTCAGTATCTGGCCTTCTAAAGAGCAGTCAGGGTTGATCTCCTTTCAGATTGACTGGTTTGATCGCCTTGCAATCCAAGGGACTCACAGGAGTCTCCTCCAGCACCACAATTCAAAGGCCTCAATTCTTCGGCGCTCAGCCTTCCTTATGGTCCAACTTTCACAGCCATACATTGCAACTGGGAAAACCATAGCCTTGACTATACGCACTTTTGTTGGCAGGGTGATGTCTCTGCTTTTTAGTATGCTGTCTAGATTTGCCATAGCTTTCCTCCCCAGGAGCAAGTGTCTTTTAATTTCTTGGCTGCAGTCCCAGTCTGCAGTGATCTTGGAGTCCAGGAAAATAAAATCTGTCACTACCTCCATTTCTTCCCCATCTATTTGCCAGGAAGTGACAGGACCAGATTCCATGATCTTAGTTTTCTTAATGTTGAGTTTCAAGTCAACTTTTGCATTCTCCTCCTTCACCCGCATCAAGAAGCTCTTTAGTTCCTCTTTGCTTTCTGCCATGAGAGTGGTATCATCTGCATATCTGAGGCTGTTGCTATTTCTCCCAACAATCTTAATTCCAACTAGTGATTCATCTAGCCCCGCCTTTCTCATGATGTGCTCTGCATGTAAGTTAAATAGGCAGGGCAACAATACACAGCCTTGCCGAACTCCTTTCTCAATTTTGAACCAATCAGTGGTTCCGTGTCCAGTTCTCACTGTTGCTTCTTGACCTGCATATAGGTTTCTGATCCAGCATATGTTGGCAATTTGAACTCTAGTTCCTCTCCCTCTTCGAAATCCTGCTGTACTTCTGGTAGTTCTCGGTCCACATACTGCTGGAGCATAGCTTGTAGGATTTTGAGCATAATTTTGCTAGCATGTGAAATGAGTGCAATGATGTGGTAGTTTGGACATTCTTTTGGCATTGCCCTTCTTTGGGATAGGAATGTAAACTGACCTTTTCCAATCCTGTGGCCACTGTTGAGTTTTCCAAATTTGCTGGCATATTGAGTGTAGCACTTTTACTGCATCATCTTTTAAGATTTTGAATAGCTCAGCTGGAATACTGTCACCTCCACTAGCTTTGTTGTTGCTCAGACTTCCTATG